>NC_142396.1:10000-310000 GCF_059441095.1 Idiotropiscis lumnitzeri | reverse complement strand
TATGAATGAAAATCTGGAAAATGATCAGGGGAGCCCAAACGTTTTCACCTTAAGTCTCCTATCAAGCGCCTTTATTGCTTCAAAAATTTGAATACCATAACCCTCGTTTAAAGCGTGCAGACTGTCTGGAAACAATATACGTCCTTGACACCAGTTACTACTTTCTTACCGTTTCCTTCGGCACCATCTTGCCTACCTTGAAGGGCTGCCCCTCGATGAACGGAAAGAAGGGTACGGCGACGTCGGCGCGGCCCCACGTGCCGGCCACGCAGGCCCGACGCAGCACTTGGCGCCGGCCCCCGAAGCGCACGCACATCTCGAGTGCCACGTCGGGCGGCGGCTCGCCCCGTACGCCCCGCCCGCACGTCAGCGCCACGTAGAACCTAACGCAAAGGCAACAACGCCACATGAGCAGCAGCACGAGGCGACGTGGTCAAATTGCACTTTGGGGCTTTCAAAGTACGTTGTCAAGTAAGGCTGAACGATTTTAAGAAAAAAAAAAAAAAACTCATCTCGATTTTTTGGGCTGCTATTTCGATTTTTGGGATATTTCACTTTTTTTGGGTTCAATTTAAGTTTTGGTGCAAAATTTACAATTTCTTCACAAAGTGTCGTGACATTTACAAACATGCCAGAAAATGCCACGACACAATGAAAAATGATAAAAGCTATGACTGAAATCATGCAAGGACACTTAAGAGTTTTTCTTTTTCAGGGGGACAGTTTTTTTTCTCAAGTTTTCAAAAATTACGTTCTGTCAAGTATCATTTTGCATTTGTGTATATGAAACCCCCCAAAATGTTTGCCAGTCATGTTCTTTGTGCGCAGATGTCCGATGATGTCAATAAAATCGTTGTCCCGTGATTCAAATCTACTTTTTGAGCGCGATCTCGAAAGTGGGCGCAGATGACGGATATTTCGTATCCGTTTAATATCGAACCTCTCGGTCACGATGACGTCATCCGTTTCCGAGCGTCGTAGCCGTCGTCGTCTTTTTTTTGGGGTCTCCGTACGTATGGATTGCGATATCGTAACGTTTGCGTCGGTCGCCGTTGGCTCTCCGCCTTAACGCCGTTCGAGTCGGACTTTTGTTCAAGGTGGAGCGTACGATCCGATCGGCGGCAACTCGATCCATCTGTAAGCGAGCGCTTCCCATACGGTGTCATGGAAATGAGAACACAAATGGAAACGCGTTTACAATCGATACCTGAAGACCGGTGTGGAGAAGAAACTTCTTTCGCTTTGGGTCCTTCCCGACCGACGGCGTGACGCGCGTGAGCGATGAGCACGCTTAGCGCCTCCTCCTTTAAAAGGCTACTTGTCGGTGAGCTCGTTTATTTGTCATCTCGGAGGAGAAGATCGGCATCACGCGGCTCCTCGCCGACTCGCGTAAAGTGCAAATCAAGTCGGTACCGCTGCGCTGCGCCGAGCATTCGAGCGGCGACGACAGCGAGCGACAAGGCAACGTTTTCTTTTTTCTTTTTCTTTTTTAATCAGTACGGCGTGACCTGCCGCATGAACGCGGGGCACAAACCGCAGCTTTGACGATTTCAAAATCGCGTTGCCTGAGATCGCAATTTTGGGCCCAAAACGAGTGTCGAGCCATGCTCGATGTTGCTATTCAAATTGGGATTTGAAACGGGGATCGAGTGAAAGGATTGGGCCTTGGGCAGAGTTTGAAATGAAGAGCGAAAAGAAAGCTCAAGGCAGCAGTTTTTTTACTTGTCAGGGTGCGAGTCCACGATGGCAACGATGACCACCTTCCTCCCCGGACACATCCCGCCGTGGACGTCACCCCGGAAAAGAACCGGCTGCACATGCGTACACAAACACAAACACGATGAGAGATATGCGTGCAAGCACACACTTGCATCCAAAAACGCACACACACACGCATTGATAATTAATGACTAACTCATGTACATGTAACACACAAAGACGCGGGCACACAGATTAGTGTACATGCATTCACACACACACACACGCACACTCGCGCGCATGCATGCATGCATGTAAGACAGTCACACGTGCAACCCCACTTGTTAGCTTGAAGGTGTGATTGTTGAAAGTGTGAGTCGTCGTGGCTGTGCGCATTCTACCAGATTGTTGCCCGCCGCCGCCGGCTCGGGCCTCATTGCTGTCAATTTTCCATTTCTGGGAACAAACGGAGACACGCGTAACCATTTCCTTCTTGTCTGCACAGCGTGATGACGCAAAAAATCCCTTCAACCTGCCAAGCAATTTTTGCTGCGATGCGTTCACTTGCGCCTGTATGTCGAAATTACGACTCAGGTGGTTTAGGCCCTAAAAGAAAAATTGTACAACTGAGTCATGAGCTTGTCATTATTAGCCATTTTTAAATCAGCCATTTTTCCACACAAGACAAAAAGAAGGAGAAACATTCCCCACCGCAACTTACAGGAGGGAGGACATGGATGGTCGTCTATCGCTAGGAACCTCACCAATCCATTCAATTTGGATTCAATTGGATTATTTCGTTTGTCAAATTATTTGATCCATTAACAGGCGTTCATATCAACTCGGTAACAAGTGGAAATAAATGAAGAGGAACTGTTGAGAGACGCGTAGGAACTTACAAATATTTTAATAAGAATATTCTGTTGATTGTTTTTTCAATTAATTGATAAATCGGATAAAAAAAATACACTACACACTTTTAAGTGGACATCCACTTGGCATGAATTGATGATTGAGTTAGTGGTTTGGTCACGAACATAAAAAGAACTAAATGTGAACAAAAGTCTTATTTCGGTTTATGTGAATTACTGCGCATGTTCAGCAAGGTTGGTGCATTTCATTCGCTCGCAAAATAAACGCGCGCACACACAATAAATTCATTCGCACGACTTTCAGCACTTTTCTTTTTAGCCCCTAACAGCGGAAGCTGCTTCATTGCCAGAAGAGGTCAAATTGACGCCTCTCAAGTCTCCAAAGTCGTCATCGACGAACGCGAGTGAGCGACGCGTGACGACATATTATTGGCGTTGACGTCACTTTTTGGTTTCGTTTTTTTTTTTTTTTTTTTTGCAAAATGCGCATACAAAAAGTCAAGTGGTAATTGTCGTAAACAACCCAAAACAAAACAGAACAATCAGTCAAGACAAATGTCAAGAAATACACCCCGCAAAAAATCAAACAAAGAAAAAAAAAAGGTTATATGAACTAACTTACTGCAAAACTCCATGGTTTTCAGAGCCTTTTGTTTCTTCGAATATTCAAAATAGAACGGATGTGCTGCCTAAATTCGTTCTACTAGACAATAAAACATGACTTTCTTGCACGGAATAGAAAACTTTAGCAACTTTTACCTTCCTAGCGCACGTCGTCACTCGCAACTCGGCAGCCATCTTGGAACGCACGGAGCACTTCCGAGTTGCGCGCGCATCTACGGCGTGACGTCATGGGCAATGAGCACAAAGTGGAAGTTTCAAAATATCCATATACAAACAATTAAGACGTATATTGACTATGAAAAAATGGACAGTTGAACAACAAGAACAAGGAAAGCAAGAAAATAAAACTCTCAAAAATAATTACGTTGTGACGATCTTAATCAAGAAGAGCAAAACGTTCCATTATCGAAAATAGTCTCTGGGAATTTTTGTTTGTCATGTTCATACTAGGATTTTATTTTTTCATGTTGATGAGAGGCTTCATATTTACATGTATGAAGGAAATGTTTTGTTTAACAAACATCCAATTCATTTGTTTGCTTCGTAAGCAGCTGTGGAAGGTAAAGGAATGTAGGAGTTGGAGCGTGGCGTAGTTCATGGTATGTCGCGACATCCTGTATGTGGGGGTGTGAAACTGTATGTGGGGGTGTGACTGGTGGAGCGCAACAGAATGGGGGTTGTAAGAGCGTGCACGAGTGGAATGTTTCAGGACAAAGGGTGATAGCATCAAGGAGGGAGCGAGACGAGATGAAGGAGCAGCCATCGAAAGATCACAACCAGGAGGAGCCACCACGGGATTCGGCGGGAGGAGAAAGACCAATGAGAGCAAGCTAAAGTTAACTGCAACATCACATAGCCAATAGAATCATGCCAGAAGGCCTTTGTCTCTGTTACATTTACATATTGTACAGTATGAATGACTACTGGAAAAACTAAAAGTTCTGTTCTGTTGGTGGCACGAGAGGTGTAGACTTGTATTGAGAGGGATCCGAGATCTAGTTGCATATGTAGTAAATCTGTGATTGGGAATAAATCCATTCGTGCGTGAAAATGCCGGCTTCCTGATACCTTTCTATTGCAGAACGAGCGCGCATATTGTTGGATGAGTGTGAGTTGGGTAAGGTTGCGAATTGGAGTCAGATTACTAACTTGAGTTTACATTGGGTTAAAATTAACATCTAGCATTGATTTAAAGGTAAATTCCAACAAAGGATAACCAGAATTCTGAAAGAAAATATCTTCCACCGTTTCATTCTTCACTCTTATATGGAAGCGTTTCGATGGCATTCAATTTTTGAAGCCTTTGAATTGGATAAGATAAACAGTTTTGTTAGTTTTGTTTTTTTTTGCGTCAGGCCATGCCGACGTTATTGAGAGGAGGCAACGAAAATTGATTTTAAAAGAATGGCCCCCACCAGCTGTATTAAAAAGGAAAAGGTAATACAGCCGCACGGATATAAAAAGAGTTAAGCCCCGCCCCCCAAGCACCACTGGTGGAGAAGTTCAGTCAGAGTGAGGTGGAGGAGCGTAGTCCGAGTCGGCGTCGACGTCCTCGCTGTCACCGGAGTCCCAATCTGAATCCACGTCGGACGCTGCGCTCACCGCGGGGGCGGTCCGCCGGCTGCGAGCTGACACCGAGTACAACCTCATTCCCAAATGTCGGAAGGAAATCTCCATTTTTTTTTTGGAAACATCACATGTGCGTACCTGCTCTCTTCGTGTGTTTGTATTGTTTATGGTGAAGAGGATTCTTCCTGCGTGGATTCGAGGACCAAACCAGGAAGTCAAATTATTGTTTGGCATCAACTCTTGTCACGTGTGAGCTGTGCGACCTGTAGCAGTCGGTGCCGTAGGGACACTCGGGTCGCTCTTCCTCTTCCGGCTCCTCCTCTTCCTCAAAGTCCGAGTCCCCGGGATGGCTACGCTCCTGGAAGTGGAGAGGGTTCTTCCTGCCGGGACGGACAGGAAGCGCATCATCTTACTTTTGTATGTTCAACGGAAAACTGGTGGGGCAGGAAGTACGTACAAGGGGAAGTGCGTTGGATGAGATACGTTCAAGAGGAAGCGGCGAGTCGCCGAACAAACCTGTAGCACTCTTTCCCAAAAGGACACGCCGTTCGCGGTCTGGAAGCGGACTTGGCTTTTGAGCTTGCGTTTTGCGGACCGCTCGCTGTGACATCACTCGTCCCGCTCGTGATGTCACACTCGCCGCTTGTGACTTGCGGGTCCTTCTGCTGGGTTTCCATGGCAACACAGTCAACTTCCCGGGGCTGCCGGTCATCCTCGTCCGGTTTGGCGAGTGGCTTGTGCGACGACGGGACGTCCTGAAAGCGTTATGTCGCACATCAAATTGTGATCCTTGAGTGGTCGTCATCGTCAAAGTGCGGTACTATGCCGGCTCCCTCTAGTGGTATGAAAAAGTATCACACAGTTCGGCACAGTTCAGTCGCGTTGAACATTTTATCGATGAGAACTGCTCGTTTCAAACTTTTATTTGGGTACAATTACGATTTCATTTTAAATATCGTTTTGAAGATTTTCATGAATTCTTCCATGTTCCGAGGAGGCATAACACCTCGTTTTCATTTTCAACAACATTTTGGCCTACTATGTTACTACATTTCAATTGTGTATTTTTGTTTCTTTTTTAAACAGATACGAAAAGTAAAACAATTGACAACAGCTTGTAACTGTCTTTTTTTTTTCGTATAGACTTTAAATCCTTGAAATTCGAAATTAAATAACGCCATTTGGCCTTCTACTCAGTTTGTCTCTCATTTGCAGCTTTCCCTTAACTTATTTAATCCCAGAAATTTCCACGAGAGGAAACTCCTTAATTCCAGCGTTTTTCTGGATTTTGCGAGGCCAACAGAATGTTGTGTTCTAATATTATAAAAACACGGAGCTGTGACGTTAAAAAAAAAAAATAAATAAAAGGCTAAGACGTATAAACACGTCTTTGGGAGGCGGGGACGATTTTTTTGAAAACGTATATGTATGTCTTATGGTTAATGTGCGCTGATGCACCTTGGAACCAAGTGGAAGAGTTCCAAAACTAGACCTGCCCGTCTGAGAATCGGCTGCGCCTCATCGGCTGAAAATATGTTCCGTGAAAATGTACTCGAGTATCATTTTTGTCATCATTTGTGTGGTTCTTTTTTTTTTGTCCACTCAACTGCACGTGCGTCTTCATTGCGTCCTCTCTTGACTTTTGTCATCTTGTCCTCGCCGAGCTCGCTCCGTTGACTTTTCTTGCCGGCTGTGAAAGATGTGATTGCGCAACATTCCCTCATTCGCCGCGGCCACTCATGTGTTGAAGAGTTTGCGAACACTTTTGTCACCGGGGTTAGCGACGTTTGTGAAATTCAAAGTGAAAAGGGGATTTAGATGGCAGAAGGTGTCATAGGTTACCTTGGCGAGCCAGCCGGGCGCCGGCGGAGGCGGACGTCTTGACGGCCGCCATCATCCACGAAGGTAAACGTCGCTTGTTGCGAGCAGGCGAGGCCGCCACCTCCGCTTCCGCTTCCTGTGTGTGAAATATGACAAAAAAATGAAACATATAAAACAAGAAATTCAAAAAAAATAAATAAATAAGAGATTTATGAAAAATCCCAAGCTAAAAATGATGAATTAAAAGAAGTTCAAATACAATCAAGGCAATCTTTTTTTTTTTTGATACCCTGAGAATTAATAATATCCGTCAGAACAACCACCGGACGCATTCGACAATATGGACCTTTTTCTTTTCCTCCCTTCATCTTTCTCGCTGACGGGATGAGCAGAAAGTTGCTCTCGATGCCCCGATGCAGAAGAAAGAGATTCTGGAGGCGATTAACGGGTTACAATCTGGGAAGGCGGCTGGCCCGGACGGGCTCCGCGTGGAATCCGATCAAGAATTTCATGAATATGAATCGATTCCCTCGAAGGTGCAAGACCACACCGGTTGAGAGAAGCAAACATCTCACTGATTTTCGAAGAATGCACATCTTACCGAGCAATTTGCCCGCCGAATGCGGCGGCATTGGAAAAAGGAGGAGCGATTTTAATCAACGACGACCAAAACGGATTTTGTTCAGGGATGATCATAGACGTCGATGACTCAACGTGATCCAATATTTTCCGCATGGCGCCCGAAGCGGGCTTGCGGCATCTTTAGATGCCGAGAAGGCGTTTGCCCGCATAGAGTGGCCATTTTGGTTCTGTGCGCTGAATAGGTTTGGACTTGGTGCTCCACGAAACCCTCCCTCTGCGGCGCCGCGTTCTTCTGGCGTCACCTTTTCGAGAGGAACTGGGCCGGGCGGTCCCGTGTCACCACTGCTATTCGCTCTCGGCCCAGATGATTAGGGCACATCCGAGCATGAGCGCTCTTAAGATCCTCCATAAGGAACATAGAATGACGCCATACGCCGGCGCTTCCGTCACGCCCCCCTACCAACAAGAAAACAATTGGCGCCCCCCCATTTTGCACGTTCTTTGTATATTGATGTTAATGATGTCCCTCAGCAAAGCTAAATGAATTAGCGATATCATTTTGACAACTATTATTGAGAGGATCTCGAAACTCAGTGCGACTATTGATGAGATGATAAATATTGACGATACGTTTGACGTCGAATCTCTTCGTCGCGATGACGTCATCCGTTCCCGCGTTCCGAGAGCGTTTTCCAAATCGCTAACGTAGCCGTGGTCTTATTTGATGTTTCCATACGTCATGGTCGCAATACGACATTTCTGTTCACAGCCGCCGGCTCTCGGCCCAAACGCGGTTCGGGTCAGACTTCTGTCGAGCGTACATCGAAGCGCGCTTCTTGTTAGTGGGCTCGTTTGTTTGTCATCGTCGCTGCTCGTCGAGCGGTAATTAAGCTCATACTGCTGCGGCACAGATAGCTTGGCGGCTAGTATTCCGGTCGCGGCGAAAGAAATGACTTCCGGGACGAGCGACAGGGCGACGCTTTTTTTTTTAAATCGGTACTGCGTGAACGAGGGGCACGCAGCGCAACTTTGACGTTCTCAAATTTGCGTTGTCTGAGATTGCAATTTTGGCCTCGAAACCATACATGGTTCAGCCGTACTACGGCGGGGAAAAAAAAAAGCACGTTTCCCAGGGTAACACGCGTCATTAGTTTTTGTCTACTTTATTTTGACTTATTTTATTCACGATCATTTTTTTCTCTTTGATTGTTTTGACTTTATGTCTACTAAAAACCAAGAAATATATTAAAGTAAAAAATTGATGAAAAAGTCCAAATATGGGCATTGGTCCGTGAACTCTTTTCTTTTCTGTTTATGTGTCCGTGTATAAACGACTGCAAATATATTGTGTGCATTGCGAATGCTCAAGAAATAAAAAAAAAAAGAAAGAAAGAAAAGAAAAGTTCTTTCTTGTAATGATGACACAAACCTTATGTAGCGTCTCTCCTCCGACCGGTGCCTCGAGCTCGGCGTCATGACAACCACGAAGTGGAGTGGGAGGGAGGGGATGATTTCTCTGACGTGAAACTGGAAGTGCGGGTTTCTCACATGTGCCACCTGGTCTGTGTTTCCTTAAACATGCGGAGAGCTCAGAGGCGCCTTTGACTCGGACGCCCTCTTCAAAGGCTTCTCACGCTTTGATAAACGGCAGACGGGCATCAGTGCACCTACCCGAGGGCGCTGTCCGACGTCCGTCCGCCCACAAGCGCCACTTGAAACATGAGCTGTCCCGGTAGTAGTGACAAGATGTCGCCCAGGTCCAGTGGGCACCACGTGTCCTTCTGCAGTGGGCGGGGCTCGTCAGCCAGCGATGATTGCACGAAGCACGGGTTCAAGTGCGTCTCAAGGCAACAACACACATCGCATCAACCATATGTTTGTAGAAGTTTCTATCCATCTATCTCTCACGCTCTCGCTCTGCCTATATATACGTGTGTATATATATATATATATATATTATAATATTATGAACACACACACATAAATAAATACAATCTGTTATCTTGACTGACCGGTTTGAGGCGCAGTCGTCCATTTTGGTTGTCCAGC
The DNA here is from genome assembly GCF_059441095.1 of Idiotropiscis lumnitzeri. Classification (NCBI taxonomy): domain Eukaryota; kingdom Metazoa; phylum Chordata; class Actinopteri; order Syngnathiformes; family Syngnathidae; genus Idiotropiscis; species Idiotropiscis lumnitzeri. Next base: position 300,785 of record NC_142396.1, on the reverse strand, counting down.
AGGCCATGACGTCTGGACACTCTCTTATCACTTACCTACACATAATAAAACAAGAGAAAAACAGGATGTATTATTATGGCCATAATTGCACACTGCATATCACGTAATGCATCAGACTTTTTTCTCGATCTTTATCAATCTGGATTGAAACATCAACACGAGTTGCAACACATCCATCGAGAGCAGGACCAATCTCATATCATTTCCTAGGTCTTTTAAATCATCGAGTAACCCTTGAAAGGAGTGACAAGATGTCAAAGTGACTTCTGAATGTCATCACATGCATCCATTCTCTGAAGCGCTCACTGTCGTGCTGGAGCCTCCGCACGGGACAGGACCGCCCCTCAAAACCGGCTAATAATCTCAACAAAAACGCAAACAGATGACATCATACGAGATTGTTGAGCTTCCTTCAAATTATTGGCTGCCCTCTCCCCTCACTGTCGGACGTCGACACCGCCCGGTGCCTCAGCAGGGCTCTCAACATCGTCAAAGACGACACCCACCCAAACTCACACCTGTTCGACCTGATGCCCTCTGGCAGGCGCTACAGATGCATCAAACCAAGGACCAATAGACTGAGAAACAGTTTCTTTCCGGGAGCCATCTCTATTCTGAACTCTCACACACACACACGAGACCACCCTTACCTTGCAGAACAGCATCGTGATGTGTTTTTATATACCCTTCAGTATTATTTTCCATTGCACTCTCTTATTTATCTAATTTATATATTTGTCTGTATTATTGTTGTATTGCACTGGAGAGGGGAGCTCTCTAATCTCGTTGCACTCTTGAGTACAATGACAATAAAGGGATTTCTAATTCTAATTCTAATTCTAATTCTAAACTGTTGATCAGGGAAGCGCGCCCCCCAGCGGCTAAACTATGCACCACACCGTGTTGACACTGTAAAATACTGAACGCAGCGCAAGAAATACGCCAAGAGTATGTCGCATAAGATTTAGTCCTCTTATTTACCCGAGAGTTGAATTCCAGTCCACATTTGCACTAAATGTGCGATCTAGAATGTGTCACGAATGTTTTCTGACAAAAGTAGAGCCGGCATATTGAAAATTGCTCTGAATAAGAACAATGCTGTTGAGGACTCACTCGCAAAAAAGGACCCCGGCCCAGGACGGTTTCCCCCAGGGGAAGTTGGATGGCATCGCCGCCATGCATCGGGAGCAGCTCGAAGGCCGCCATTGCAGGTGCACTGGAACACACATTTATTTCCTCAAATATGTATGCTCATTGTCAACAACGAGTTCATCGTTAATTCGTGTTTACCAGTTAATGGGAGCTCAAAAGGTGTTGTTCGCTTCTGGCAGAACAACAAGTTCGCCAAGCTTCCAACGTTTAGTTGGCAGTCTTGTAAAATACCAAAACAAAACCAAAAACAAGTATTTCCAGGAAGAAGCCAGACAAATGTGACAACAACACTAATATTGAAATGACGTCACACTGAACTGCCGGTGAGTACTTCCTGTTTGGAAAGCGCATGCGCATAACTGGACGGTCCTGTTTACTTTTCATCGTAAATTGCTTAATTTGTTGTATCTATTTATGCACAAAACATATATATATATATATATATATATATATATATGCGTGTTATATAATCTATTATACTAATCCAACAGTTTCTCTATACGCATGCGCAGTCGAGTGACAGCGTGCTGCTGGTTTAAGCGTAAACACGTTGAGGACGAGTCAGCTGGGTAAGAAAAGAAAAGAAAAAAATAACGAGCCACTCTTAACACTTTGTAAAACTAACATGAGATACTTTATCTGATCGGGGGAGAAAAATGTCGTTTTTTTGGTCGTGTTTTTTTTATTTTGTTTTGTTCTTTGTGTGGTTAGACTTGTCCCGTGTTGGCAAGTGACTTGGAGCTTCGAGAAAGCTGCTCAAGTCCTGCTTAAAAAAGAAGAAAAAAAAAACTCCTACATTTTGCAAGCGTCGTTCATATGTTATTCTTAATTCTTTGACCAGCGTGATTTCGCAAACGTGCAAAGTCACGGTTGATTATGATACGGCATACAATTGTAGTCACTGTAATGTTTCATGTCGACTTTGAGCATGGATTAACAAAAATTAAAATTTCTGAGAATAGAGATTGAGGTGGCAATAATAGCGGTAATCCGCGTATCATTGACGGCCATTAAAATCTATTTGGGGGAATATATGTGTGCGCGTAATCCACACCATCGCACTTTTTTTTGAAAAGGTGCTGAGCCGTGAAGATGCGGGGGTCATGAAAAACCTTTCTTAGACGTCAAAACATGTCACATTTGACAGAGTTGCATTTGAAGTTATATGTTGTACAGACAGCTAGACTTCCGCTAAATTGGGAGGCAATTTATTTCTTTTGGGGTTTAAAAAGTTTCTTGAAAACAAAGTTCGACATCAACCAATGTGCGCCCACAGTGACGCAAACACTGAAACTGACCCAAAACGTTTTCCCGTTCAACGCGGTGGATTTTAAGAACATACCTTTGTCCCTTTTGTTCCTGACGGGAAGAAGAATATTCTTTTGAAGCAATTGCTTCCGTTTTTTTTTTTTTTTGCGGTCAAATCTACCTGCCACTGCACATCTTTTCAGGGAAGACGCTTAGGGAGTCAGTGCGCCATCTAGCGGGCAAACGGCAGAAGGACGTCATCCTTCATCACTGATTGACCACAAAGTGAGACTTTGAGCCCATCATGATCATTTTCTTTTGAAAAGGGCCTAAAATGGGCCACCAATAAGGTTGGGCCGTCGTCACTGATCCGCCTTTGTCTTTTTTGTGTTGTCGTCAGGCTGCAGGAGCTCATGAGCTCGTCTCGCTGCCGCGCGTGGGACTTTGCCCAGATTCTGCCCACCGAGATGAGCGTGAAGATCTTCGGCGAGCTGGATGCCAGGAGTATGTGTCGCGCCTCGGCCACCTGCCGCCTTTGGAACGCCATCATCCGGGACAGCCAGCATCTGTGGAGGACGCAATGTCTGGGCATTATGACGCTCTGGATGCCGACCACCGCGACGGATTCCTCTGGAAGGTGCGGGTGCAAGTTGATGTTGTTCGTGCTGGAACTAGGGCCTGATCCATTCCTCTTCTTTTTTCTGTTTGATTGTTTATTTGTTTGTGTATTTTGTGGTGGTGGTGGGGGGGGCAGGGTTGCTGTTTTTTTAATGACACACACTCACACATTTATTTTGTAATATTTGTTGCATTTATTTCTCTAAAATGTTTAAGAAGTATTTAAGGGGTGTTTAGCTGGCATTGCCCATGAACACTTGGGCCGAGTACGCAACTGTTGGTCATTGTGGTTTTATTTGAAGAGCTGAGCTTTTTATTTTTGTTTGCGTGTCCAAACTTTGAGAAGCACCGCCATTTAAAGGATGGAAGCCACAGCAGGCACGCGAGCAACTTGACAGAATGTGACATGACCATATGCAAATGAATGGTCAACACACTCTTCATTTGCTTTGATTCTTTTTTTAAAACTTTCTCTTCCTCTGAGCTGCTAGAACACATCGATTTACACATGGATTGTAAATATTCAACCATTTGTGGTGTAAAGTTAAACAAATGCAAACGAACAAAGTATTGCATAAGAGTCAAGTGTTCTGCCCATAAATCAAATCTTTATTGTTATAAGTGTTAAGGGACCCAAAAAGAAGTTCGTGTAATCATTAAATATCATTCAACTATCAAATTAACTGTGCGATTAAAGGGTTGTTCAAATGTGGGCGGGCTCTAGTAACGATGTGTCCGTTGTCTACTGCGCGTGTGCGTAGGAGTCGCTGGCGAGGAACTACATTCGCAGCCGCGTGAAGCTGGACTGGCTGCGCGGTCGCTATAGCAACGTGGCATCGGCCAGCGAGCTGCGCGGCAGGAAGATGGTTGCGATGGACTCCAGGCCGAGTTGGACCGATGACGTCATCGCCGTTGCCGTCCTTCTCACCAAATTGGATGCATGCATCTTTTATCTTTTTGTTTTTTTATGCTCGTCCTTTCATTTTGGTTTTTATATGTGAATAATTTACCTCGTACAACACTTTGTTTGTTTATTTATTGTAAATAAAAAAATAAGAACGAGTCAAATCAACCTAATTTTGTGTTGATCCTCACATTTGTGCCAGGCCATTTTTTGGGGGGAGAGGGTGAGGGGGTGTCCACTTCACAAATAACCACATTGAGCCTAAAAGTGTTGCTGGAAACCAAAATGGTCGCCTTTCGGGGGTTAATGTTCCTCTCGCTTCTTCTACACTTCACTGTTGAAGGGGGCACTTTTTTTGTGAATGAAAAATAAATTCAACCATTTCAAGTGCAGTTGGAGGCGCGAGGCTATTTGGTGCGTCGAGCCGGTTTTCGTGTTTGTTGGAGGGTGGCGTAATCAAATAAACAAAGAAATATTAACGCCCAGGTGACTGCGCGCAGGCTCTTCCGCATTCAGAAGCCACGTGACGTTCTGCTTTTATTGTGAAGTCTGCAAGCGGAACCAGTGTTGTTTGCTTAGGAACGCTTGACTGTGGTCCTCTCGACCCAACGCGCGGGCCTCCTCCTCCTCCTCCTCCTCCTCCGCGAAAATGGACGACGTCCCGGCGCTGCTTCACATCTCCATCTCGTTGTGGATCCAACCCAACGACGGCGACGTTTTCTTCAAGGTGGACGGAAGCCGGTTCGGGCAAACACGAACCGTCAAGCTGCTCACGGGCTCCAAGTACAAAATCCAAGTCCTCGTCAAGCCCGGAACCGTCGAGGCCACGTAAGGCACAAGAAAAGCGTTCTGTGTCTGCCTAGTGATGGAATTCATGCCCGAAAGATGCCCATCAAATATGCAATATTTGCGGCGTCACGTGACCTCGTGAAGACGCGCGTGTGGGCCTGCTGCCTTGCACCTCCGCATGAAAACAAATGTGCTTAATTATTAATTATGCAGAAAGTATCAATGGAACGAGCGAATGTATGATTCTTATGTAATTGCGATGATGCGCAAGCTAACCTCAGCATCAATCGTCTGAAAGGCTCTCGATTCATTGAAACAATCATGAACACGGCATAACAATTTGAAGATTGAATTGAAAAAGCTCTCCTTTTTTTGTCATATCAAGCAGAAGTATGCGATGGAGCGCAAACGCACTGGCGTGTGGGCAAGGAGAGCCGCCGCCGCCGCGTCAAACACGCCAATGCAAAAATGAAAACACTCACCAGGAGCAGCCGTGGGCCACAACTCACGCTCGTTCGCGCACGGCTCTTGCTCCTCACGTCACTCACGAGGCCACGCCCCTTAAGGGCATCCATGCAACACACAGATACTGCCTAATTGTGTGACGACGACCGGAAGCGACGTGTTCCACATTTCCGCCCAAAACGGGCCCATTGCTTGGACAAAAACGCATCCTCAATTCCAAATGTCCTGCGACTGTGTTCAACATTTGTTTTTGGATTGACCAAATAGTTTTTCCACAAATTCTGAAAGTTGTCCAAAATGGCCTCACGTGTCCTTGCAGAGCATTTCAGTTCATCTTCAGCATTTGGACAGAAGTTGCATCGTCCGGTTACACTTCAGAAAAGCCGACTTCTGAATTGTGTTTCAATTCATTTCCGTGGAGACAAGAATGAGATTGCCACGCCCACTTTTATGTTGGACGTCCGTTTGGTTCAAATAGCGTCGCGGCACAGTGGCAGGAGGAATGCAAGCTGACCGAGTTGCTTCCCCTCTTTGATTGTGTGTGTGTGTGTGTGTGTTAGGAACATGAACATCGGCGGCGTGGTCTTCCCTCTGGAGGAGCAGTCGCGAGACGCCGATCACGTTGTCTTTCACGGACGCTACGACACTGAGGGCGTGCCGCACACCAAAAGTGGCGACCGGCAGCCCGTGCAAGTTAGCATCCAGGTCAGCCCGGCGACCGACCGACCGACCGACCGACCGCGCGTCGTGCGCACACATTTCCACAATTCTGAAAATAAATAAATAATCAACTTGCAATTCTTTTCGATCGAGATTGCCATTGCAATTTAATATGCAATTATTTTCTCAAGGTCCTCTTGAACAAACGCAAGCGATAAATTCATCTCGATTACCATCAGAATTATCTGTTGATGATTTTGTCAATCAAGGATGAACTCATTTTACTGCTATTGACGGCTAAAGACGTCAAAGATTCATTTTTGTCACTCGGGTGGCAGTGAATGTGAATTGGATACATTTTTTTTAACATCTTTTAATTCCCATGATTTTATTTCAAAACAAAATGTTGTTTCAAATTGGCAGTGCAGAAAAAGACCCGCAGGTGATTCTCTTACGCATTTTGCTTTTGAATGTATGGAAAATCAGCCAAAATGTTGAGCCTTGTTTTGCAAAGAAAAATGGCAAGTCAGAAAGTCTTTCCTGTTTTATTTTTCAAAGACATATAAATATTGTTGTTATGCTTTGGTTCGCTTTCATTTCATTTTTTTTCTCTGATGAGGTGAGGAGACCAAAACACTCCACCCATCTGCTCCTGGTTTTAGAAGCCATTGCGCCCCCCCCCAATCCAAAGGTTTGCCCACCCCTGGCGTAGAGCGTGAATAATTAGCCAATCGTTGGATCGTCGGAAGCTCTCCGTGAATTGTTGCGCGCCAAACAATCGTTCGTCGTGAAGTCAAGCGAGGTGATTATAGTTTTGGGAATTTTGAAAATGAAATCGTGTTGTTGACCAAATCAAACGACAACGCCAGCGGTTTCTAGAATGTTGTTCATTTCCATCTTGTGCTTGCAGTTTGAGCGAGCGGGCACGTTCGAGACCGTTTGGCAGGCCAAGTACTACAACTACTACAAGCGCGAGCACTGCCAGTTTGGTAACAAATTCAGCAGCATCGAGTACGAGTGCAAACCCAACGAGACGCGCACCCTCATGTGGATCAACAAGGAGGCCTTCAACTGAGCGCCGCCGTCCTCTTCTTGCTTTGTTGTCGTGTGCGTTTGCGGCCGGGAAACCGAGTCCACGCCCGCCCACGTGGAATCCACCTGACGGACGGCGGCCACTCGCCCACGTGGTTTCCCGCTTGTTGCCGATGGCGTTGGCTTGGCGTCTTTTCCTTGATTTCAAAGCAAAAAATAAAATCAAACAACAACAACCCAAACGCCGACTCACTTGCCGTCTTGTTCTTGAATGAAACCAAACGATTTGATTTGAGCGACTGACTTTTGTGAGCTTCAAAAGAGCTTCAAATTGATCGCGTGAAAATGTCAACCTTTCTTTTTCTCTGACGACATGGTGAAGAGCGTCCTTCTTCTCGGTGTTCCCTCGCTACTTTTGCGGCTTCACTCGGACGCCGCCTCATTTGTCGGCAAAGACGGCGGCTTTCCGGGCTATTTTGCCATTTTTCTTGCTTCTTCGTCCGAGCGGCGGAAAAATGTCTCCCATCCTCTTGGGTGTGTTTGGAAATATGTGCCGAGCGAAAGGCGCCATTGGAAAAAAACAAAACGAATCACACGACTGTTTCTCGACATTTGTCACGTCTCGGTGATACGTTCGAAAGTAGCTCGTACGATCAAACGAACGAGTACGAAAAAGTTTCTTTTTCGAAACGCGCAACGGCCTCGACTGTTGGACTCTCGCGGGGATCACGATGCGCGCGAACTGCTCAAAGTTTATTTTTCAATTCCAAACTTGCGAGTCGCAGCCGCTGACTTTCGTTATTTGAGAGGACGTGCAAAAGGACGCGATCGTTCCGATTCGGGTGAGCAAACGTTGGCTTGTCGCCTGAAAATGACTGTATGGAGTCACTCGTAAATGTAGCGAATATTAGCTTGCGTTAGCTCGCCGCGTTAGCCGTCCAATTTGGATTTTCTTATTGTCCCACAAGAAAAAAATAACTTTCTTTCATTACTCCCTGAACAACAGCAGAGCTATGCCAGGATGCTTTTTGTGGACTACGGCTCGGCATTCGACACAATCGTCCCGGACATCGTCGTCGCCAAACCGGACATTCTCGGCCTCCCCGCCCTCATTAAGGACTTTCTGACCAACAGACCCCAGACCGTGTTGCTCGGCCCCTACACGTCCTCCACCCGCACGCTGAGCACCGGTTCCCCTCAAGGATGCGTGCTGAGCCCCCTCCTGTACGCCCTCCACACCTACGACCGCAGCCCGGCCCACGGTAACAACACCGTCGTCAAGTTTGCCGACGACACGACAGTGGTCGGTCTGATCTCGGAAGGTGACGAGACAGAGAGGAGGTAAAGATGCTGACGGCTTGGTGCGAGGACAACAGACTGCACCTTAACACTGCAAAAACAAAGGAGATCGTCGTCAACTTCAGGAGGAACAAGACGGTGCCGCCCCCCCTCTGCATCGAAGGCGTGTGTGTGGAGAGGGTCCACACGTTCAAGTTCCTGAGAGTGCAGATCTCCGACGACCTTTCTTGGACTCACAACACCACAGCAGTGGTAAAGAAGGTCCGCCAGCGTCTGCACTTCCTGAGAGTCCTCAGGAAATTCAACCTGGACAGGAAGCCGCTGCTGGCCTTCTACCACTCGTCCATCGAGAGCCTGCTGACGTACCGTGTCTCCACCTGGTACGACGGCTGCACTGAGGCGGACAGAGTGAGGCTCCAGAGGACGGTCGAAACAGCGCAAAGGATTATTGGCTGCCCTCTCCCCTCACTGTCGGACATCTACACCGCCCGGTGCCTCAGAAGGGCTCTCAACATCGTCAAAGACGACACCCACCCAAACTCACACCTGTTCGACCTGATGCCCTCTGGCAGGCGCTACAGATGCATCAAATCGAGGACCAATAGACTGAGAAACAGTTTCTTTCCGAGAGCCATCTCCATTCTGAACTCTCACACACACACACACGACCACCCGTACCTTGCAGAACAGCAACGTGATGTGTTTTTATATATCCTATTCAGTATTATTTTCCATTGCATATTCTCTTATCTCATTTACATATTTATCTGAATTATTGTCGTATTGCACTGGAGAGGGGAGCTCTCTAAGCTCGTTGCACACTTGAGTACAATGACAATAAAGGCATTTCTGATTCTGATTCTGATTCTAAATACAACATCCAAAACGCATATCGCGCATCCCCGGAAACACCACACAGTTTGAACCATTTCACACCAAAATATGGAGATTCTTATCCGATGGCAGCTTCTCCTCGCCAAACTGCTTCTTGTCTTTGCTTTTTGAGGCTTCGGGTAACGGCTGGAAATCGCCTTCCTCGGCACTTATTGTGTCGGTCCTCGAGCAAAATGGAAGTTCATCAGTGACAGGCTGACGGATGATAAAGATGGACTGCGCCTCACTGTTAACAACTACGTTCAAATTTTTCTTTTTATTTTCAAAAGACTCAAAACGTAACCAGAATCCCGCATCACATTGTAGCCCACATTCGATTTCTGGTGGCTTAGTGTCTTTTGGCGTATTAAATCCTTTTGGGAAAATTGCCATGATGAACGTTCTTCTTTGTCATACAATACAATTTTATTTATGTAGCGCATTTCACAAGTCTTTAGAATTGTGAAAACGATGTGTGTGTGTGTGTGTGGGGGGTAATGTCTTAATAGTGGTGTAAATAAAATAACACAAAAAAACCTCTACTTTGCGGAAATCCACCAATCATGAAGGATTATGGATCACATTACCCGCGAAAAGTGAGGGACCACTGCATGAGTGAGTCATCTGCCCCCCCCCCCGACAAGCGGAGAATCTCCGATCGCCTATAGGCCCCGCCCCCTACCGCAGTGCCGCTGGTGCTAGTCGCTCTCGCCTCGCCAGTCCTCGGTTAGCCCCGCGATCTCGAGCACCTGAGCATTTGATCGTCGGCCCTCGCAGACCTCCGCCAAGCACTCCGCTCGACGACGACATGGTGAGACTCAGAGACGCCTCGCGTCGAGTCGCGTCGCGTCGCCTCGCTTGGCGACATTTGCTGGCTAACGTTAGCCGCCGTTAGCTCACCAAGCAAATAACATCGATGGGCCTTCGACGTCGGCGCTCGTGACGACGCGATGGCCCGGCAAAATTGTTCGATGATTTTTGTTTATTATTTAATTAATTATGAATCAAGGGGCATACTTTTTTTTTTGTGACGTGAACATTCGAATGCTCTTGTGAGCGTTCGATGCGCCTCGAATCCGCCTTAACTGGGCTCTTGTTGATGCTCCAAGCTTACAACAAGCGGAAGTGGCCTCTGTCGTCGTAAAAGCGCCACCAAAATAAAAGCTGGCGAAGACAAACGTGAAATGGACGCGACTGAGGAATCGCTAAATTATCAATGAATATTCATTTTGGTGGTGCCCCGCCCACTACCTTTGATCGTCCAGTTTGACAGATGAAATAAATTCGCGAAACACTGCAACACGGCACCATGAAAAAAAAAACTAATGGTGCATTTATTTATAGATCTGATTTCTTTAATTCCACAATTAACGAATGAATGCAACAATTAATGAATGACAGATTTAATGAAACACTTGGTGTGTTTATTTAATTTATGGAACTTTCATTCCTCATAAAACCATGTCTACGTTTCTAGCATTCAAAAGAGTTTTTGTTGTCTTTATTTATTTGTTGTTACCACGCTATTAACTTCTTTACTCTAAAAGCAAACCAAAACAAAAGAGGAATTCACTTTGTGTATTTCAAACAGCCAATCAACAAGAATGGACTATTCTTTTGTCTAAATGCTAACAGAACGGAAAACGCCTTTGACTTGGTAACGATTAGCATAAATAGTTGCACTTTTAGAACGGATATGTGAATACAAACAGTGGAGCAGTGCATGCAGACAGACAATTCTTTATTGCAATACTCACAGGCATATATTCTTATTCGTCTTCGGATAAAAAGAAAAAAAGACAAACATAATTATCAGATAAAAGGGTCGCGGTGACTTTTGGTTTGAGAAGAGCCGGAAGGAGCAGCACAATGAAATGAAGATGCACAACATTTTGAGTTGTTCCATTCTAGTTTGTTGCGCTGTGTTTTTATAAGATACAATAATTTTGTTTTTTTCCTTATTCAGAAACATGGTACGCATTTGTTGTTGGCTTTTTTTTGGGTGGGAGGCTGCAATAAATGTTTGGCATCTGCGTTCATTTTGATGAGGAATATTGATACGAGTGTGAAGAATGTGTTTTGAGTGGGCGCAACCAATATGGATTTTATTTTTGAGGTTGAGGCGATTCTGATATTTGACAGAATAACATTTCTGATAGGAGATTAATCAAACAAGTATATATTTATTTATTGAATTATTTGAGTGTTTTTCAGTACTTTGTCTTTGATTGTGAAAATTTGCAAGAAAAATTGAGCCCATCTGTGGCTGAATGTTGCCGTCTCATGTGTTAATATGTCGAACAAAAAAAAAAACAATGAGCCGATTTTTAAATGATCGTCCAATTATAATGGATCAAGACCTACTCAACGACTGACGGCTTTTGTCAACTTGGAGAGCTTCGATCTGTTGGCAGCCATGTTGTGAGTGGAAGCAGTGTACAAGAGCAGAGACGTGCTTTCAATGACGGGAAATGCAAAAAAAAAAAAGTTTGGGGAAATAAATGACAATTAAAGGATAAGATGAATTTGTGAATGAATTTTTTTTGTTTTGTTTTCCAGGGGAATGAAGCCAGTTATGCTCTGGACATGTGCTCGCACTGTAAGTATGACATCATCATCATCATCATCATCATCATCAGCAGCAGCAGCAGCAAACACCAATGCTGCACCCAAACACTCTTTTAAGGACTTTGGGCAAACGTTGAGTGGGCCTCTAAATTAGACAATGTTGTTGGACGGGTGAGCCGCGAGTTTCTGAAAGGGGCGGGGTTACGTTTCCGTGCATTGGGAACGGCCTTGAAAAACGGAATGACGTGATATCTTTTCACAATATCTCTGAAAAATGAGTGAGACTTCAACTCGGACTGGCAGCAGTTTGCCAAAATATCTCTTTTGGGATGCAAACGAGAGTGCCGCCATGATTGTGATTGGCCAATTCGGATCCAATCATCTCAATTCCATCTCTTGATTGCGGGGATGGAACGATTCACTCGAGTCCCGATTCCAATTTTCACTTTGCCGCTTTCATTTTGTTTTGTTTTTCATGCTTGTCTCTGCGCTCGCGTGGCGCTGCAGCCGTCCACACGCGCAATTAGCACTGATGTTGACAAACGCTACACTCGGTCGGCACGTGGTCGCCATTAAATGACCGTGAGGTGTTCTTGCTGTCCACCACGAGGATACAAATTGATTTCACGGTTTACATCAAATAAAAAAAAAATCCTGCTGTCAAGTGATTACATTTTTAAACTAATTGATCACAAAAATAAAATCCATGATTAATTGTGATTAATCACATATTTTTTGTGAAGCTTGTAATTGACTTTTGGAATGATGCAAAATCACCAAATAGGAAGTATATTTAATTCAAAAAGGGTTCTAATGGCTTTCTTTGATCCTTGAATACGATCGAAATGGAGCCACCTTGACAAGAATTTTTCTTTGAAACAATTCTCAAAACGTCTGCAATCCATTTGGCCCTAAGCAGCGACACTCCAGCAGTGTTGCTTTGCTGGAGCACGCCGTTTTCTTCTCGGGTGACTTACAGCCAATATGCGACAATATTTGCTAATTGTTTTGGAAGGAAATCAAACTGAGTTAAAAAATGTCGATTAATCTTCAGAGTTAATGCTTTAATTTTGTCAGCCTTAAAAAAAAAACAACAACAACGTTTATTCATATGAGGGATGGCGCCATTGTGTAGCTGTAATGAAGAGCAACGGCCTGGCGGGGGCGCCAAAAAGTATCTTGTCAGACGTATTTTCTTCAGTTTGAATGATCTTTGCACAAAAAGCAACTATTTCGATTGGTTCATTGATTTGAACACGAAACCAAAGCACAAGCACTCATCACAACATCTGTGAGCGACCAATTTTGGTTTCGGCAAATGGCTTAAAAGAAGGGAGCCAAACGGGAAGTGTCTCTCAATGGATTAGCCCCCGCGAGAGATTAGCGCTGGCGCTGAGTCAGGTTTAGCGAGGCGCCATGGCCGGAGCCCGCCACGCGTCGGGTGAGTTTGGGAAGTCGTGATGTCGCCTTGCGCTGACTCATCGTGCACGCCGTCTGTCTCTCGTCTGTCCGTGTGTGTGTGTGTGTGGTCAGTCGACGCGGATGAGATCAAGCGTCTGGGCAAGCGCTTCAAGAAACTGGACCTGGACAACTCGGGCTCTCTGAGCGTGGAGGAGTTCATGTCACTGCCCGAGTTACAGCAGAACCCTCTGGTGCAGCGCGTCATCGACATCTTTGACACGGACGGCAACGGAGAGGTGGACTTCAAAGGTCAGGCTTTGGCCGAGAATCGGCGCCCATCGTGTACGCCTCCCATCTTTCATTTTCTTCTCGTGTTTCCGTTCAGAATTCATCGAAGGCGTCTCTCAGTTCAGCGTGAAAGGAGACAAAGAGCAAAAGTTACGATGTAAGTCGACTTCAGATTCCGTCGTTTCTCCTCCTCGTTGGCCGTGAAAATGTTTTGATTTTTTGGGGGCAGTTGTAGACGACAGAAGTGAGTCGTGAGTCCGTCTTTCCCCCCAATTCAAGATGGAGGCCGGCGGCGCTTTTGTAAACTTGCTTCGTGTGCATTGGCAGCCACGTTGTTGGTGAACGAGGCGAGGCGCGCGTCAGCGAATTCACTTGAACCGACGCCGTTTCAAAGATAAAGATGTCCTTTATTAGTCCCACAATGGGGAAATTTGTTTCAGTTCTTTTCTGGCAAAAAAAAGTCCAAAGTTGCTGTGACATGAGCAAAATGGGCAGATTTCTCTTAACTCCAAGCCTAATCATTTAATTGGCCTTTTCAAAAACGGACTGATAAGCACATGACCTTAGAAAATGACCTTTGTGTGACCTTTCTGGACGAGCAAAACATGGTCACATGGATTTAGTTTTTTTAGTAGGATCAAATTTCCATCATCGATTCATTTAATTCTCTTTCCTGATATGAATGAGAGGCCCAACAGGGGACTGCTCCTTCATATTAGTTTGACTTTGAAACGGCGAGAAATATCAGCCTTTTTATAATTCTATGCGTTGGGGCTGTCGTTTGATTGCCATTCTTTTTCAACGGAACCACTGTTGAGTTGGGGTTGGGGGTTGCTGCCGTTTTTGTCTTGCAGTCGCCTTCCGCATCTACGACATGGACAAAGACGGCTACATCTCCAACGGCGAGCTGTTCCAGGTTCTGAAAATGATGGTGGGCAACAACCTGAAGGACACGCAGCTGCAGCAGATTGTCGACAAAACCATCATCAACGCCGACAAGGACGGCGACGGAAGGATATCCTTTGAGGAGTTCTGCGCGGTCAGTGGGCTCGCCCGTGTTTATCTACTCCAACAAAGGTCCGCTTATCATGCGAGATTCGTTCCAGGATCGCCCACTCTTAGAAGTCAAACGATGCGTAACAAGTGAGACCGCAGTCAGCCGTCATCCCAGTAATGAGCAAAATATTCCATCACTCTCTTGGCACGTTTTGTAAGCTTTCTTTAAAAGTCCCTCAACGAGCTTCCAGAGATTGACGAGATGGGAGAAAAATATTGCGCAAACGGTGTCGCCATCCCGCCATATGTTGACAGTCAACAAATTCCCACACAATCATGACACGCAAAGATGTACGTGATCAGATTAAGCGACAGCCGTCACTTTCTGGAGCGACAATGACAAAGTCGACTTTCAATCATTTTCAACACAAAATAATGGCACCCAAATGCTGTGACCTTCTTCAGCATCCCAAACTGTACAGAGTGCTGCCATCTCGTGGTTGGCAGTGGAATTACGCCCACAAGAAATAAATGGGACCTTGAAATTGGAACGACTTTGACCCGAAAAAATCGTGAGTCCAAAATGCCTTCGTCCAAATTCTTGAAGCCTGAACACCCGAGCAGAGTCGAATGAACGTCGACAACCCCCGTTTTTGGAGGTTTCGCGGCATTTTTAGAACGTTTACGGAAATAAGCCTCCACCCCCAAATTCTTCCAATGGATATTCTTCAAATGCCATTTGAGCCTTGGATCCGCTTAGGAAGTGTGCGCTGCCGCTCTATGTGGCCCCCAAAAGTGCTGACGAAAAATGATGAGCCCCCCAACCACCATCATTTCAACTGTTTCCTTTCGTCTGCTACTCGCGCTTTGTTGTTGTTGAATTGCAAGGAAGGCGGTGGTCCGCCACTTTGCAAAATGTCATTTGACACCCACGTAAAAGTCAAAACGTCTTTGGTCGAAATGTGTGACTTTGTGCGTCCCCCCCGCAGGTGGTGGGCGGCCTGGACATTCACAAAAAGATGGTGGTGGACGTGTGACGGGCTTCCCGCTCCTCGACGCTCCTCGACCCCCCCCCTCCCTCTCCCGTCCGATCGCGGCAGCCGCTTGAACGGAAGCGGCACTTTCCCGAGCGCTCGCGAGGCGTTTGTTTTTCTTGTTTTGTTTGTGCCGAGCAACCGCAATTTGGCGGCGTGTTTGTTTGCGTGTTTTAATTTATTCTGCCGTGTACAGGGAGCGAGAGCATGCCAACAGGAAGCGTGTGCCTGCTTGTGATTGGTCGTTGGTTGTGACCGTTAGCCTGACGTGTTCATTCGCATGTTAGCAAGCGCTCGCATCGAAACCAGGAAGTAAGTGGCCACTTTGACTCTTTTTTTTTCTCTTTCTTGTCCTGCCAAGTGGCGACCAAACATTTTCTACTAAGTGGAATTTACCATGTGGCGTGGTCGTCTCCTTTGGTGCACGTTGCATGCCGTGCAGCTCAACTGCGCCACCTGCTGCTCGCATGTCAAAAAGTCTTTCAGGTTTACACACTCAGCTGCATCATAAACTTTTTTTTTTTTTTTTATTTGGCTGCCGCAGGCCCTGGCTGATAAATGTCCAAGCACACAAGAGAAAGTTATTAAAGAAAAAAAAAAAAAGTCTTATTGTGTGCACTTTGCTGGTCACGTGACCTTTTGGTGCACGTTGCATGCGCTCATGTTTGCATGCGTGTGTGTGTGTGTGTGTGTGTGTGTGGGCGGTCTATGCGGCGTCCGACGCGAGCCTCATGGCCGGCCGTCTCCTTCAAAGTGAAGTCGGATGAAAACGCTCGGAGCGGTCAGGCTGTTGGCTCATTTCACGCGAGGTCTTGCGCCTGTGGTGTTTACATGTGAATACTAATATGAATAGGAACATTTCAAACACACCGTGTTGCCAATTAAAGTTTGATGTAGAAAAAGAACAAAAGCAACGCTCTCGCTTTCTCTTGCTGTACGTTTGCCAAGACGCGACTTGGGACAATAAACGACAAAGTCCGGCAAAACTTTTTCATATTTAATCTGTTCTTATTAGCTCTTCAAATCATTTCGAACACATTACGAGGCAAGATAAGTCATTGAAAGAAAAAGATGATTGGAGGCGTGATAAGAGGTGAAAATGCCTGAAACTTGAGTTTTTTGCCTATTTGTATTTCATTAACTAAGATGTTTTTGTTTTTTAATGATACTAAACTTGCCCTATTCATGATGTGGCCCACCTGCCAAAACACAACTCGGCCATTCAATTGATCAAGCGAATGTCATTTTCATCTTCCGCCACCCAAAAAACAGAAATCAATAAAAACTTGAAGTGAGGGGCATCATTAGATGTCGTTTAATATTTAAAAAAAAAAAAAAAACTTTCCTGCTCCCAGTTTTGATTTCATTTGATGTTCTGGACTTCCTGCAAGCGCCGTCGACGGCGCTCCACGGCTCGCTGCTTTTTCTGCTCCATCTCCAGCGCCGAACATTTTGCCAACGCTTGACACACAAGCGTCACTTTCCCCGTCTCGCCGGCGATCCGGTTCTCCAGGTCCTCGCAGAGTTCACGCATCATCTCGTCGTCGTCGTCGGCCGGGTCGTCCCACAGCGGCTCTGACGAGAAAATGGCGTCCAATTCCCCGTCAGAGAAATCCAAGACGGGGAGAACGTGCTCATGGTTGGGGCCTGGCGAGGAGCATTTTTCTGTTGCCATAGAAACGGCAGCAGGTGGTCCGCAAGTGGCCGTCAAGTCTTTTCCTGCGGCTTCGGAGCTCAAAGATTGGACGTTTGCAGCACACGTTCCAGGTTTGTCCAGAGTTGTTCTCTTGTCCGACAGGCTGACCCCGAAAAGTGGAGACGCAATCGGCGCCGATTGGCAGGAGATCTTCTGCGTGGAGCTGTGTTTGGGTGCAAACAAGTTCTCCGGGTATCGCGTCATCTCGTCGAGCGACGAGTCATCGAGCAGGTCGGAGCGAGTCGTCGTGAGGAAATCCTCGGCGAGCTCGTCAAAGAGGACGTCCGGGTCGTCCTCGCCGCGTGACGGGGGCGACGCCAGATTGCGGACGCGCTCGTCCGACGGCCACCATGCGCGCTTGAGGCCGTCATCCCGGTCGTGGCGGCCAATCAAGTTGAGGTCAAAGCGCTTGGCCAACTTGAGCAGGTCGACGTCGACGCCGTTGCATCTGTGGCACATTTTGGAGCGGCCCGTCAGGAATCCGCTTCAGGGCATGAAACTACTGTTCACATTTTGGAGGCGTCATGAAAGCAAAAATGTTTGTCGTATTTTGGGACAAAAGATGCATGTGAATAGATTCGGACTGTTTGGAGAAATAATATTTTTACTTATTAAATGAACGTTTGCCAGAAATGTTAACCTTTTTATGTATTTTTTTTTCATGACACCATTTTAAAACAATTTCAGAGTTGAAGATGATGAAAAGTAGCGCATGTTTTTTTGTTTAATATTAAAAACAAACAAAGACAACAACTTTAAAATAGCAATCCAAGTCCCTGCAATTTGTTGACGTTAGAAAAAAAAATATTCAACATTACAAGACGTCACTCGGGCTGCGGCCATCATACATTGTTTGCATCGATTATTCGATCAATTAACTGGGGACAAATAATGAGAATCCACAAATTCTCAATCAACTTTCTCCCCGCAAAAATTGCTTACACAGCAGATGGCCGAGCTCAGTTTATACTTTTTTTTTGCTCGGGAAACCGAAATGAGTTGTCATTTTATTTTTTTATCCATCAATTTGGGAGAGATTAGGAAATAAGCGAAAAACGCCAACTTTTAACGAGGCATATGGCCACGCCCCTCCGCTCTCGACACGCCTCCATCGGAGTCACGAAAGGGACCCGTGACAAACTCTCCAATGGAAATCCTTGCACCTGCATTGCTTCTGCCGTCCAAAAACAAGTCATGTGGACGCCCCCCCACCCATGACCACTTCAACATATTTCTCCGTGGCGCATTTACGTGAGAATGGGGAACAACTATTACGCCTCCTCCGCTGATCACGGTGCGGACGCACGGCCTAAAATCACCAGTCGGAATGTTCACAGAGACTCAAGTGGGAATGCGTCGACATGCACGACGATTGGCTCCAAATTTTTGTCTGTAGGCGACGTTTCATTCTTTGGAACGCGGCAGCTGATGGGGGGCACATACAAAAGTCCACTTGCAAATCAAATTCTAAAATGGTGATTCAGTTCCACTCGAAAAAGTTTGACTTATGTTGACCTCCAATATCTAAGACTGGTTTGAGCACATTCGACTGCGTGTAACAAAAACTTTGGATTTCATCACCATGACAGCCGACGAATGCGTGCTCACCTGGGCGACTTCCTCCTGCTTTTGGGTGGCTGAACGTCGGGCGTGCACGGGATGCCGGCGCTGTCGCCGATCCACTGCTGCAAGGCGGGCTCCGACACTTCGGGCCTGCCGCGCTGCACACGCACACACCGACGGTGACGTCACGGCAGCGAACGCCCGGACGAGGTGCGCGTGACTCACCTCGGGCGCGATCTTGTTGACGATGTCAGCGATATTGACGGCGCCAAGCGCGTGCTTCTTTGCCCGTTTGCCGAGTCTCTGGGGCGACGTGGCGTCCCAGACGATGTCGTGATGCGGAGACTCGTTGCCCGACGCACCGGAAACTCTCGACACCACGGGCCTGCTTGGGGTCTTGAATTCTGCAACGTGACAAAAATGGATTTGCTTGAAAGCAGTATTTCACATCAATGCAAACTGGAAGGCAGTGGTCTCCCGATCATTGACCTCAACTTTACTCTGGACTTGGACCCTTTTGTCTGAATTTGATTGGTCGGATGCAAACTTAATCAATAAAAAAATGTTACCAAATTCCATATTTGACTATTATTATGTAGCCCCAGGTGGGTGTACACCCAGGGGCCACATGGAGGAAAATCACATGACCAAGAGGGTCGGACCGTTAAAAATCCCGATCTATAACGTAAAACTATTGCCTTCAATATTACCCGGATTATCGCAATTTGCATGCTGTCGTGGTGTTTCCAACATTTGACAGTGTTGAATTTAACACACTTATGTCATATTGTTTTTGTTTGTTTTTTAAAAACATGACTTAAGGTTTTGTTTTAAATAGTGAAATCCAGGCTAATTCCTTCTTCAACTTGCTCTACTCATCTGAGCATTGCTTGTAAATGACAAGAATAACACTTGAGCGAAAAGTTTACGGATTGACCGGCACATTGATTTTCCCCATTGTGGGACTAATAAAGGACATCTTATCTTATCTTATCTTATCCACGTATCTTACTCTGCAATTGGCTGGCAACCAGTTCAGGGTGTCCCCCGCCTCCTGCCCCAAGACAGCTGGGATAGGCTCCAGCACCCCCCGCGCCGAACTAAGGAGGAATGTCTTCTTTTTGACGGAAAATATTTTTGGTCTGTGTTTACAGCTGATGTCGTTGTTTAACAAGATTGCATTAAGTGAAAGCGACCACGCGTGAAAATCTAAATAGTGACCTGACTTCGCGGACTTGTCCGTGGAACTTTGCGTGTGCTGACTGAGCTTGAAGCTTCTGCTCAGGCGGCGGTTCGCCGTCCGTGCTTGCAGTTGGTGTCGCTCGGTCGACGGTTGTCCCTTCATGGTCGTGGACATGCCAACTTGAAAGCGCCCCAGCACCGCTCCATCAGCGACCGACTGCACTTTGAACATTCCTTATCCTGACGACTCTAAACATTCCCGTCGAACATGTTCCAACGCCAAAACTCGCTTTGAAAGTCCCGCCATCTTGTCGAGCAGAGGAGGTGGCGACTGCTGGACGATACTGCGCATGCGCACAGTTTAAAAAAAAAAATTTACGCTGCCAATAATTAAACGTTTCATCCATGAATTAAATGTGGTTGAATAAATAATAACGTGAAGCGCATTGAGTACCTGAGGTAGAAAAGCGCTATACAAGTGACAGCCCAAATCAATGTGTCACGAAATCGAATATCTCCAAAGTGCGAAGAAATACCCTCCAATGATCTGTTGTCTCTCGTACTATTATAACCGTTTAGATGAACTAGGTGAATTTGACATGGTCAATAATTACTGTTAAAATTTATTTGAAATGATCAATAATTAATGTGAAAGTTAACAAGTGTCCTTTTCCGTCACCTGAGTGAGACACTTCTCCTGAGAAGTTGCACAGTAGAACAGCGACCTCTGCTGACCATGACTCGCCGTGACTAAAATTTTTTCTACCGAACCCATTGTATAATAATGATAAAATATTTAGTGTTTGTTTTTTTCCGACATTGTCCTACCGTACCTTTTCTTTTTAACGACGTCACAAGATGTAAGTGTAAAAACAATTTGGCACAATGAATATAACTTGAGCACATCATTTGTCAAGGCACAAAATACAATAAACCAGCAACTACTACAACTATCATACACATCAGAAAAGACAACAATAACAAATATGAAGTAAGAGAAAGACATTATAAACAAAATAAAAAATAAATCAAATAAATACATTCCCAAAAAGTACAATGGTTGTAATCAATGCCAAATCTCAATCTTAGCAGCTCATTAGCTGGATAATTGTTGCTTAAAACTTTGAAGTGGACTTCTTTTACTTTGGGCTTGACTGGATATTTGATGTATAGAGTTGGAATTTTCCTAATTTCAGATTGAGAAAATAACTGGAGAATGGAGTTCCCATTTCATCTAATTGGAAAGAGAGTGTCACTCAGGTAAAGGCGATACATCGTGTTTGTTATTTTTCTCAATCTAAAGGTCATTGTTTTCAAATTTGCGATTACTCAAATCTGTCATATAAAATGTTTTTGATTTGACCTAACGATGTATCCGCGAAATAGCTTCTTTATGAAATGAAGTACGTTTGACTGGTTATCGTTCAATCTTAAAGTCACGCGTAAGGATAAAATCTATTCTTCCTATTTTTTTTAAATAGACACTTAAATGTCAGAAGATGTCATCTAATTGGCTGCTTAGAATTTGGTTTAAACACCTTCAAAATTAAAGTAAAACCGCGAGTTTAGCATGACGTGGAAGTGGGACGTTGGATGTGTAAAATGCGGATTCTCACTGTCAATTTGTGGGAAAATGTTTTCATTTGGAATTGAATCAGATCGGAATATTGAAGGAGGCGGCAATAACGTTGAATTGTCTGAATGGGGGACATTTATTGTGGACAAATGTGGACTTTCGCAGAGAAAATGTGGATTTTGAAAATTGTGGGAATTTGTGAAACGTGGAAAATATTTGAAATTTATTACGTGCATATTCAACTTTTTGGCTCACCAGCCAATGCCCTGAGCTGCGGTGGTGTCATGGGACTACAGTACCCATGATGCCGCAATCCTTCTACTTCCGGGTAGGCGGTGCTGACAGCCATATTTGATTCCATTGCGCCGTCCTGGCTGTGACAACCAGTTTCGGCATTTCTTTTTCTGTTTTTTTTCTCTCTCTGGCTTTTGGAAACCCCAAAACATCCGCGTTCGCCCATTTCCACGGCGAACCTGCCAGCAAAGTCCTAACAAATCCGCCACGACGACAGTCCGTCGAAGATGAATCCCGAATAGTAAGTGTTGCGCTGGCTTATGCGTGTCGCCTTCGCCGTCGGCAGGAGACAGGAAAGCTCCGGCGGCCATCTGAGCCGTCAGCAGCCGCTAAGCGAAGCGAACGTCAGCTGCTTTGTTAGCCCACTAAAACTTGCGCCAAGATGTTTTTTTTTTCCTTTCTGTGATGATTTTGGATAATGTCGTCTAGGCGTGTGTCAATATGTTGTCGCGTTTTTGACGTTGTGTCGACTTGGCTAATTTCCTTGCCGGCTAGCGGGCTAACCGGGTTGCTATTTAGCATTAGCCGAACGTCACAATTTTTGACGCAGCCCCCTCCCCCTTACCCGCAATAAAAACATAACAAAACCAAATGACGCATAATGTCGCTGCGTAGACGCTGAACGTGAAGGGAAAAAAGCAACAACATGAGCTTTAAAACGTGACGCGATATGTCACGAGTTGCCAACAGGAAGTTGCCACATCCGCGAGTCCAGTTAGCGTCAGTGCTAACTGTGGTGGTGTTGTTGATGATTACGTAACTCACGCTTGACATCATCACTCAACTCTTGTGACGATTGTCTCGGGATTTATTTAATTCCTGACAAGAAAAAAGAACAACATCAAAACAAAAGAAAACAAATGAAGACGAGAAAGAATACACTTTATTTGCCCCTTTTGCCACTTCAAATTTCCCGTGTGTGTGTGTGTGTGTGTCCCCAGTGACTATTTATTCAAACTGCTGCTGATTGGAGATTCTGGCGTTGGAAAGTCTTGTCTGCTGCTTCGCTTTGCAGTAAGTTTTTCTTCTTCTGCCGTTTGGCAATTTGTCACCGTGACAACAAGGGCTGGGGGATATGGCTGAAAACTATATCGGTTGACATGTATGTCATATTGGTCGATATCGATATATATCAAATTGTTATTATCATATATATATATATATATATACACATACACATTTGTTGTGTGCGTGTGTCCGTATGTTTCTTTTTTTGTGTGTGTGCATTTGTTTGCATGTGTGTGTGTGTTTGAAAACATGAACATGCCTGTATGTGTGTATATGTTTCCGAGGGTCTACATTTGTGTAAGGGTGTACTGTGCCTTTGTTTTTTTTCTCCCCTCTATTTGTGTCTTGCACCCTAGGACGACACGTACACGGAGAGCTACATCAGCACGATCGGCGTGGACTTCAAGATCAGGACCATCGAGCTGGACGGGAAGACTATCAAACTGCAAATTGTGAGAAGACGAGTGTTGGCGCTTGGGCGCACTCGCCACGATGGGCGCGCTGGCCGTTTGGCCTTTGACGTGTTGTTGTCGGTTCCCTCCATGTGGTGTTGTGGCAGTGGGACACGGCCGGTCAGGAGCGCTTCCGCACCATCACGTCCAGCTACTACCGAGGCGCGCACGGCATCATCGTGGTGTACGACGTCACCGACCAGGTCAGCAGAATCTTTGAAGTGCTCTGTCTGCGTACTTTGCATTTCTGAGCTCACGATCTTTTTCGAGCCTTTCCTTTTGGAAGGATTTGACATGAATATTCTCAAGGAAGGACGGAATTAGTGTGGCTCTGTTCAAGACAAAAAATGCGCTTCAAGGGGTTTTGGTGACATTTTTGATTGGCCGGTGCACCGAAATGGTGAAGGCAGTTTAGCTGACGGGTGCAATCTGATTTTGTTTGTGGCGCTAGGAGTCGTTCAACAACGTGAAGCAGTGGCTCCAGGAGATCGACCGCTACGCCAGCGAGAACGTCAACAAGCTGCTGGTCGGCAACAAATGTGACCTGACCACCAAGAAAGTGGTGGACTACACCACGGCCAAGGTCACCTTCTCACCACGCTATTCACATCTTTCCGTCGGCTCAAGCGGAGGCCTCTCGAGCACGTTTTAAGGATGCTGACACCCGGTTAAAATAAATCCCAGCACTGCATCCCTGCCACCATTTCTCACCCACCGAGGCGAGCTGACTTTTGGAGTTACGCACGTCGAGTCGAGTAGTTTGAGTGAGTTGCCCTCCCTTCCTTCAACAAGGATATGTGGCAAATTTGTTCACGTCAGCCACTCAATGTTAGCACGTTACGATTGCCAAGTTGCTCACTCTTGAAGTCGTTTGGTGAGCCCACATTTTTCGGTCGTCCGACGGTACCGCTGTGCAACAAGAACAAAAGCCTTTTGATATGGGAGCGAGCTAACTGACTGGACCCGACCCAATTTTGTCCGTCAATTTATTTGAATTGATTTCAAAGGAAAACATTTTTGAAATGTCGTTCATCGTGAATTCTGTCCAGTTCTGATCCGGTTGTCGGAAGCGCACGCGAGGCCGTCGGCTTTTCCGCCGTCGCGATTGTGATTGCGTCGTCGTCGTGTGTTCAGGAGTTTGCCGACGGCTTGGGCATCCCGTTCCTGGAGACCAGCGCCAAGAGCGCCACCAACGTGGAGCAGGCCTTCATGACCATGGCGGCCGAGATCAAGAAGCGCATGGGCCCCGGCGCCGCCGCCGCCGGCGACAAGGCCAACGTCAAGATCCAGAGCAAGCCTGTCAACACGTCGTCCGGAGGTTGCTGCTGATCACACGGACGGCACGGCGGCTGGCGAGCTCGCCAGGGACGTGCGCGTGGCCGGAGGAGGAGCTTCGAGCGGATGCGTGCAGCTACAACAACGCAAGATTCACAAATTTGACCCCGAGTCGGCAATAGCACGGAAGCCAGCGGGCCTTCTTTTTCTTCTCACACGCACGCTTGTGCGTGTCCTTTTTTTTTTTAATCCACTCATGCTTCTGTTCCTATCTTCACATTGTCCTCATTTCACAATGCAGCACACGCTAAGCACGCGCGTGATCTCTGATCTCGTGCCTTCTGGCTTCTCTTAGCGGGGGCAGACGACCACCGACCTTGCCGCCGCACCCCTCCAAGTGTAAATACGTGCCGCTGCGTGCTCGTACGCCAGTGTGTGCTCCATTGTGGCCGAGCCATCTGTAAAGTGTATATATTTATACATGACACCAAGTCCATTAAACCATGAAGGAGATGTTTGATACCACGCTTCCTACGACTCCTTCTTCGCTCGGCTCATTAACACCCATTATGCTTTCAAAAAGGCTTGCGCGCGCCGATTTCCAACGAGAGGCGCATCTATTTGGAGACCACGGCTTTCTTCATCATGGTCAACCATTTGTTCCAATCATCCAAGTCCTCATCTGGAGCTGTGCGACGAGGCCGTTAGTGAGCTCGGGGTCGGCGTCTCACATTTTCTCTTACCTTATTGACGAGTACGATAAAAGGTCGGCGCTGGCGGGACAAAGGGAGAACCTTCTTCCGTTGAGCAATCCGTGGAAGCTCACGAGCGTTTGTGCGCCACCCATCCGACATGGCCGTTGCGGCCAACCGTCGCTTTGGCGCATCCAACCGGAACATGACGCAAGTACACGCTGCGAAAGCCCTCGGAGACGTCAACTTCTGTGCATGCGTGACAAGTTGTACCCCTCCATGCCAACAGCGAGGTGGAATAACGGCCATCTTGAACGACGAATTAATTAGTCTTTGCGCTCGTCTGTCAAGCTAGCAGTGACGTCCGCGGGGGACGTAAGAAACAACTTAGTTTTGCCGCCTAATGAAAATTTGTCTTCAATTTTAGTCATTTTGTTTGTCTACAAAAATGACGGATTTAGCATCTTGGTTTACTTAAAACGTCAAATGCAACAGTGCAGAAGGTGAGCATGGTAACCCCGAGTTGAAAAATAAAAACCTGCACTTCACATGTATATATTGTTAAGGTGATTTGTAAATATTTATTTCGTAAAAGCCACAACATGTTTTGTATTTACAAACAATTTGGGGGATGGGGCGCTTGGGTGTGCCGGTGCTAAAGTTGTCCAAACATCTCCTGGGAGGCATAGGTCATGTAGAGGAAGCCGTCGTCATCCTGGTGGTCCCCGTAGACCTGAGCCATGCTCAGCGTCATGCTGGCCAGCCCGCTGTTGTTCACCAGCAGGTAGAAGGCCTGCGAGGGCAGCAGCGCCATGCGGTTCCTGGGGGGGGGTTACATGATGTCAGGCGAAGGAAACGCACGCACATCGCTTCGTACACAAAACAGTTTGTTGTGGCGCTAAAGACGCGGTCGGAGGCAAATTTTGGTCGTTTGCACGTTTTGCGAGCAAATTCATCAGGCGCGCGCGCACGCCGGACCAAAATCTGCCGCCAGCTCTTGTTTTTTTTAATTTGTCGCCCCCCCGCCCGAAAAACGGGCGTCCGGACCGTTCCGCCCAGCTCAGGTGATTTTACCTGATGATGGTGACAAACTGGTTCATGGTGAGCTCATGTGGAACAAGGAACTTTGTTTTGTCCAAAGGAGGGAGAAACTTTTCCCGCTCATAGCGCTCGATGATGACCTGAGAACAAGAAGACACGTGTCAAAAAGGTACAAGAGTAAGAAGTACAACTTGGCTCAAAAATTAAGTCAACACAAAAGTTTTCTTGACCAACTCAAATGTGACCGCTAGAGTCAGTCAGTCACCTTCCACACTTCCAAGTAACGAGCTGACCGAGTCAAAAAGTTCAGTCCCCCAGAAGACAAAAATATTTATCGAAAAAGACAGAGGGGGGTGGGGGGGGGGGGAAGTCACCAGAAAACGATATCCTTATAGAGCGCTGAAAAAGTCCTACTCAAGTCCAAGTGCTCGATTACTCGCCTCAAAATGGACTCCTCATTGCGTGACTCACCGGGATCTTGTTGGGGAATTTGGAGCGGATCCCCGCCACCTCTTGCTTCCTGGTGGCTGCACAGAAAGCAAAAGCGGCATTTCAAAATAACATTTTGCTCCTCTTTTCTTTCCTTTTGGGCGAACTTTTAATGCCACGTTGCTTCACCAAAGCTTTTCCTCTGCTTGAACGGTTTGCTGTGCAGCGGGTGGCTCCTCTCCAGCGGAGACATCGCGACAATGACCAGTGCGCGTGGATTGAGGCGCGCGCCCGGCCAAAGTTTAAACGCCGTACACAGCTGCGGCGCATCAGCTGATTAGCGCGTGGCATTCTTCTCGCGTGCACGCCCACACCGACACTCACGGCTCGGCGGGTGGGAGTCGTCAAAGGGGCGGGGCTTACACTTTGGGTGAAATAAACATTATTGTAACGTCTTCCAAAGACATGACGTCAGACGTTCATTAGTTACCTCCTTTTTATTTTTACAAAATGGCCACTGTGGGCTGCTCAACCTGTTACGTCATCAATACGCACGGATCCTCCTCTCTCTCTCCTCTCGCACCCACTCTGTCGAGCTAGTCACTTGACGCATTCAGTAAACTCGGGAACAACATCACTCAGCAAAACACAAATGTCACCACAAGAACACGGATAACCCAATTCGTTACACTATCCAGGTACTGATGGATGTAACAGTAACACAACCCCTCCCTTCATTCCTCCCTCCCTCCCTCTTCCTCCCATTCATTATTGGACGGGCTATACGTTTGTGGTGAGGACGATGAGGTTTTGTCTCCGCCAGGGGGCGATAGCGCGTCGTCGGTCGAAGCAGACTGCATCTCAGCTCGTCTCGCTCGTGCATCAACCACAACAAACGTGGCCATTTATTCGTCAAGTTGATCTTTGGAAAGCCTTCCGTCGGCACCGCGCGATGAACGCCAACGCGTGTGTGAAATCTTCAAGTAAGTCAAGTGCTTTTCTCGACCTCGGGGTGATTTGATGCTGCTTCCTCTGACCGTGCTCACCAGCTAGTTAGCATGAAGCTAACAGCCGCGGAAAAAAAAGAAAAACTTTTGACGACGTTTCAATTTTGCCGCCTTTGCCACTGCAATGTACCGCTGCGCTTTCGGAATGTCAGCATGTGCGAAATGCAAAATGCAAAATGCGAAATGCAGCAGGTTTGCCTCGACAACTCTCCGCGAACGTTAGCTTAGCATCGCCGGAAGCGCATTTCCAAGAGGACTTCGAACCAACGACGACTGCAGTGACGCAAGTCCTCAATGGTCATGACGACACAAGTTGCAGTGTGGCGAATTTGCGATGAATGAACTTGACGCGGGCGTGAAAATGCGGAAATTAAGTGTTTTCGCTTTTGAACGCTTGCCACCGCTTAAGTTGGATCACGTGACTAACTGAGAAGAGAAAAGCGCTCATGCTTGAATGCTGCAACACCGTGTTTACCGTAACAAGTGAAGTCATTTTGATTCTCAAGTCAACATGCAAGGAAAATGCTCTCATGTGCTCATTTGTTCTATTTCTTGTTTGCATTTCTAATGCAGCGGCTTTCATTGTCGCACTTATTTCACACTCTCTTAGGCTTTCCCGACGCATTTGTGCGCACAGGTCAGTGGCTGCCATGAGCGGCGAGCAATCGGCAGCGTGACTGCCAGAGAATGGCCGCAGAGGTGTTTCCCAGCAAGAACCTTCTTCCGCAGCAGGACCGGGACCGGGACTACAAGCACACACGCAACCACCAGACCCTGAGCAACCACAACGGTGGCGGCTCCAGGCAGGCCAGCTGCACCTGGCAGGGCCTGTACCCCACCATCCGCGAGAGGTGCGTCCCCCGCCAAGACACGCCGCCACCCATCACTGGCCCAAAGCAAAATGACACCACGCGGAACTTTCTGTCCGAGTGCGTTCCAAAACCAAACGACAGACGGAAGGCGTGTGTCGCAACGCGAGTCGGGCTGACAAATAATTCTTTATTTTGCAGTCAATTATTCCGTCTGCTAACTCTTCAATAATGTCAACAAAACAAGGAAAATGTCTTGTTTTTTTAAAAAACAAAACAAAAAACATTAAATGATATTCATTTTTTTCATCTCAGTTTTTTTTTAAATTCTCACTACTTGATACATCCTGGACATACATCTCTCTCTCGTGAGTGAAATGGAAGAAAGAAAAAAAAAGGAATTTGTTGTTTTTGCGCAGGAACTCAGTCATGTTTAACAACGACATGATGGCAGACGTCTACTTTGTGGTGGGACCGCCCGGTGGGACGCAGCGGGTTCCGGGCCACAAGGTACCACAGCTCACCAAAAAAAAAAGTTTGCTATGATTGTTGTTGATTTTTTTTTTTTTGGCAAATATTGGCCTGAGCGTTCAGAGGTGCCGGGTTGGATTTTCTTCGGGTCCTCCGGCTCTTCCCGTGTTCCAAAACCATTTCCTCGTCGCTTGATTGGACACTCTCAAAGAGGGGTCTTCAATCCTGTTCGTCGAGGGCCGGCGTCCCGCCCGTTTTCCATCCTTCCCTGGCGCAACACACGTGAACGATCGTTATCTCGCGTTTGCGGAGATTGATGACCATCTGCTCGTTTGCATCAGCTGTGTTGCGGCAGGAAGAGATGGAAAACGGGCAGGACAGCGGCCCTGGAGGAACAGGATCGAGGACCCCCGCTCTAAATCGTCCGTAGGTGCCATCGTGAGCGCGGATGGTTGTTCGTCTTTGCGTGCCCTGCGATTGCGGTGTGACCCCGCCCCCTCTCCGAAGACGGCCGCGATGGGCTCCCCTTTTCTTTTTAACGACACCGCCGGCCTTTGTTACAAAATCGGATCTTCTCTAGGGAAATGCTGCCACCGTTTTTGTTTTTCACGGACTAACCACCACCAAAATAGAACGAAAGAAATGCATTATACACCCCAAAACCAGAAAGAGCACAAACTCAAAGATGAGGCAGCAGGCGGCGAAGGT
Organism: Idiotropiscis lumnitzeri; assembly: GCF_059441095.1. Taxonomy (NCBI): domain Eukaryota; kingdom Metazoa; phylum Chordata; class Actinopteri; order Syngnathiformes; family Syngnathidae; genus Idiotropiscis; species Idiotropiscis lumnitzeri. Next base: position 271,255 of record NC_142396.1, on the reverse strand, counting down.
CTCCCCAAAGAAATACGAGACTTCCAGAAAGAGATGGCGGTGGAGGTTTTGCCCAATGGATGGAAGCAACGGATGTGAAAATGGCCCAAACGCAGCGGCAGGATGGCGACGCACCACAAGCTTTGCTCGTTCCATTAAGACGATAAGAAAAAGCAAAAGAAGTGGAAGGACGACGGCATTTCGCCGAGAGCGAACGGACGACGCGGAACTCCATATTCAACAAGTGCACGGAAGAAGTCGCCGGCAGGCGCGCCTCCGCTCGGAGATGACGTCAACAAAAGTAGGGACGTAGCAGGTATGGCATGGGTGCCCCCTGGTGGCCGTTTTACCAAAAAGAAAATACTTTGATGCGTTTTCAGGGAAATGCGACTCGCCGGTCTTTGTTTCGTAAGCCAAGCGATCGATTTCTTTTGGCCAAAGCGCATGCGTGACTGAAAGCGGGCTCCTCTTGTGTCTGTCCAGTACGTCCTCGCAGTGGGCAGCTCGGTGTTCCACGCCATGTTCTACGGCGAGCTGGCCGAGGATCAGGACGAGATCCGCATTCCCGACGTGGAGCCGCCGTCCTTCCTCGCCATGCTCAAGTGCGTCAAAATCGTTGCCGCCTTCCCAAAATCTTGTTTCAGTTGATTTTTTTTTCTCCCACCGCTAAGACGGACGCGATACGGCCTTACCAGTAGAATCGCTGAATCGGCACATATCGTCGATATCCGTTCTCCCCGGCAGGTACATCTACTGCGACGAGATCGAGCTGTGCGCCGACACGGTTTTGGCCACGCTGTACGCCGCCAAGAAGTATATCGTGCCGCACCTGGCGCGCGCCTGCGTCAACTTCCTGGAGACCAGCCTGAGCGCCAAGAACGCCTGCGTGCTGCTGTCTCAGAGCTGCCTGTTCGAGGAGCCCGAGCTGACGCAGCGCTGCTGGGAGGTGATCGACGCCCAGGCCGAGCTGGCGCTGCGCTCGGAGGGCTTCTGCGACATCGACGCGCACACGCTGGAGAGCATCCTGCGCCGCGAGACGCTCAACGCCAAAGAGATGGCGGTGTTCGAGGCGGCGCTGGGCTGGGCCGAGGCCGAGTGCCAGCGCCGGGATCTGCGGCCCACCGTCGACAACAAGAGGCTGGTGCTCGGCAAGGTGCGGCGCTGGCAAGATTCTTTAGTTCGGTTGAGCTGGCGAGGAAAAAAACCCAACATCCGACCATTCAAACGAATGACTTTTTGACGGGATGGCCGTCGTCCTCCTTGTGGCCAATTTCCGAAAGGCCTACGTGGCGAGCTGGCTACTTGAGCCTTTTTTGCCTATTCGTAACCGCATGCAAACGATGGATCGTTACAAATGAATAATCTTCTTCTTTGGCCCGAGCGCCAAGTGATTAATGGCATGTGCCAATCGTGTGTTGCGGCTAGGCCATCTACCTGATCCGCATCCCCGCCATGGCTCTGGAGGACTTTGCCAACGGGGCGGCGCAGTCGGGCGTGCTGACGCTGAACGAGACCAACGACATCTTCCTGTGGTACACGGCGGCCAACAAGCCCGAGCTGCTCTTCTGCAGCGAGCCTCGCCAAGGCCTGGCGCCGCAGCGCTGCCACCGCTTCCAGTCGTGCGCCTACCGCAGCAACCAGTGGCGCTACCGCGGCCGCTGCGACAGCATCCAGTTCGCCGTGGACAAGCGCGTGTTCGTGGCCGGCTTCGGCCTGTACGGCTCCAGCTGCGGCTCGGCCGAGTACGGCGCCAAGATGGAGCTGAAGCGCCAGGGCGCCGCCGTGGCGCAGCGCGTCATCAAGTACTTCTCGGACGGCTCCAGCTCCACCTTCGCCGTGTGGTTCGAGCACCCGGTGCAGATCGAGCCCGACGCCTTCTACACGGCCAGCGTGGTGCTGGATGGCAACGAGCTCAGCTACTTCGGCCAGGAGGGCATGACGGAGGTGCAGTGCGGCAAGGTCACCTTCCAGTTCCAGTGCTCCTCGGACAGCACCAACGGAACCGGCGTGCAGGGCGGTCAGATCCCCGAGCTCATCTTCTACGCCTGACGGCGGCGGCGGGGGCGGGGCTTGCGCATCCACTTTTGACCCGCGGGACGAGAAGCGTTGCTCGCGTGCCTTTGTGTCGGGACTCGTCGTGTTCGGAGTAAGATTGAGCGCTTCAAATCTGTCTGGGCTTCTAGTTTGCGCTTTGTCCTCACTCGGAAGGCGATCGGGTATACTCGTCGGCGTCATCCGAAACGCTCCGCCTACGAGTGAGCGGGAAGAGCATACGAGTCGCATTAATGGGAAGCTCGCACGTCGTTTCTTTGTCGACTTCCTGTTGAGTTTGCCTCACAAAATGTGAATTTCAAAGTTGAAAATGCAAAAAGCGCTTTGCTTGCTGAAAAGTCATTCCGAAATCATGTGGACTCTCTCTTGCCTTAAAAATGACCTGACACAAAGCGGCAACATTTGATTCCATTTTTACCAATGACGTGTTGGTCGGTAGTTGTTCGTGTGTGTGTGTCACCATTTTTGGGTCCACAGCTTTGTTGAATGTGCGTAATGGCGGCAGTGGCCTTAATTCACCGAAATAAAAACATCTATATAGCTATGTGTCTGTTTTTGGGCAAAGACAAAGCTTGCTTGGTAATTTGTTGTCCGCCGTCACCGGATGTCTTAATCGGCAAAATAAACATAAGACATTAGCGAGCTTTGTTTAGTTTTTTTTACTGCTCCTTCTTGAGCTATTTCAAGGAAATCTAGACCTTCCCGGAAGGGAAGTCGTTGTACAATGAATATCGGCGAGTAATTAACAAATAGCAAACGTTTGAATGCCCACAAATGGTGGCAAAGCAATATTGTCAAAATGATATTTCCCCGCTCACTTACTTCCAAAAATAAATAAATTTACCACGAATATCATTTGCAGTGCCATTTTTTGGTCCCAGCTTTCATCAAACATCGTCCAAAATAAAAAAATCATATTTTTCAAATGCTAACCCTAGCTATCAGGTAGCAATTGTCACTTCCGGGACTTAATCGTCCGAAAACAAACGTTCAATGTTGTATTTTAATATTGTTTTTAGGGACACATTGCTCAAATAAGACAGCTAAGTGGCAGGCAGCTAGCTGTCGTCACTTCAGGTCCAATTTGGCGAACCCGGAAGTGCCGCTCCAAGCAAACCAAAACGTTTACGTCGCGTCTTTTCGCCGCCATGCAGAGACTTCAAGTCATTTGGGGACATTTTTGTCCTCCTTCCTCGAGGTTGGAGAGCGCCATCGCACCCAGCGATTGCTCAGCGGCAGCGGCGGCGGCCTGCGGGCCGGACGACGTGGTTGTCGTCCACGGCCTCAGGACGCCCATCGGCAAGGCCAAGCGAGGAGCTTTCAAGGTGAACAAAACAAAAAACGTGACGTCACGCCCGGCAAAAGCGTGCACTTATTTTTCCTTTTTTTTTTTTAAACAATTGAGTCTGCACTTTTGATTAGTCTTTCCCATTTCATGCCAGATACTTGCGTAACTGCTACTTTGTGCTTGCTGTATTATAAAGTTAATATTACAATATTAACTTAATTCTCACGTGATATTGATCCATGTGATCTCTCTCGCTCTCTCTCAACTTTAATTTATGTATTGATTTATTTACTTATTGTTTTTGAATGTCATTTTCTTTGTCAATGCTTTGGAACGGGCTGAAATGATAACGCCGATTGCGGCCGTGATTTATAGGCTGATATTTGTGCCACTAGAAACTGAATGTGAATATCAACTTGAAGGTGAATTGCTGAACTTGAATATTTAAATTGTAAACTGAATGACATGAATTGTAAATGGAACAATTCTGATTAAAATTAATCAATAAATATACAATTGTTGTTATTCAATAATTCCGTTTTCAAATATTCAAGTTAGGCGATTCACATTCAAATCGCAGGACACCACACCCGACGAGCTGCTGAGCGCCGTAATGAGCGGCGTACTCAAGGACGTGGGCGTGTCTCCCGGCCAGCTGGGAGACGTGTGCGTGGGTGAGCGCCTGACGCCCGCCCCCGTCCATCGCGGCCGCCCGTCAATCAGGCCGAGCCGCCAATTCGGTCCATTTTGTGTCGGCAGGAAACGTGCTGCAGCCCGGCGCCGGAGCGCTGATGGCACGCGTGGCGCACTTCCTCAGGTAGGAACTGCCGTCGTGTCGCAGACGCCTTTTGATGATGTCGCTGACGGCTCCGCCTTCTTTCCAGCGGCTTCCCGGACTCGGTTCCCGTCTACACCGTCAACAGGCAGTGCTCATCCGGACTGCAGGCCGTACTCAACATCGCAGGTATGCGCGCGCACACCAAGGTGATTAGAGGTAACGGAAACAAACCAAATGACAAACTGAAATTGGAAAAAAATATTTTCCTTCATGGGGGGGAAAAAGAGAGAAAAGTAGCAAACTCAAACTCCCTCCTATTTTTACAAAGCTAACAAAGACTTATCTCTCTCTTCACATCTCCAATTTGACAATGAATGGCAGATAAAAGCGAGCGGCTTGCAGTGGCACGCGTGGAGTGCTTTATGAGCAAGAAATCGAAACTAAACACAAAAAGATGGTTCCTTGAACTTGGAGTGGCCTCGATTCAAACAAATACGAACATCAAGAAATAAGCGTCGAGACCAGCGGGCAAGATGCATTCCACACATGGGCCTCACTGTAAAAATCAACTTTTCCTGTTTCAGGTCAATTCTGATGGCCCGAAATATTTCGTTTGATGAATATGAGCAAAGCATTTTTTGGGATCAGTTTTCGGCCATTTTATTATTTTGGGTCTGCTCACTCAGTGAAAGATGACTTTGTATGTTGCGCACGCAGGAGCCATCCGGAGCGGCTCCATCGACCTTGGGCTCGCCTGCGGGTACGTCGCACCGTCCAGAACAACATGCGTGTGCAAACGCAGCCACCAAGCCTGGTGTGTGTGTGTGTGTGTGTGTGTGTGTGCGCGTGTGTCAGTGTGGAGAGCATGTCTCTGCGTTCCATCGGGAATCCCGGCGATTTGAGCTCCAAGCTGGCAGACAACGACAAGGCCAGAGATTGCATCATTCCCATGGGGTCAGATGTCTCACACACACACACACACACACACACACACACACACACACACGCGCGCATTCACCTCCTCCAGCGGCATCTCCGTCAGCGTGCGTGCGTTTGCAGCGTGACATCCGAGAACGTCGCCGAACGATTTGGGATCTCCAGAGAGAAGCAGGACGCCTTTGCGCTGACGTCTCACCACAAGTAAGCACCGTCCCTCATTTGCACACGAGTGAGCGCTCCGCCATAGAAGACACGGCAACTAAATTTGAAGAAGAAAAAAATTGTCACCCGTCATCCACATTGAAACATAGGATATTTAGACAGAGCTTATTTATTTTGGTTTTTGGGGGGGGGGGGGGTCTAATCCCAATTTAACGGAGGAATGCAATATCATAGTCACTGACTAAAAATGTATTGCAACATAAATTGAAAAACAAAAGTACTGGAAATAAATGCTTGTCAACAAAGCGCCGAAAAACTTCAATGCAACCAAACGCTACTTGACGAATACATAATGGGAACAAAGATTTCGTACCCGTTTTTGAGACTGGCTGCTCGAAATAGTTGCCAATTAAATTCACAACGGACGACTTGTCCATTCATTGTTCCGTTCGGGGGCGGCTGTATCATGGCCCGAGCAGACGTTTGGTTCCGTGTCTCCAATAAATGTCGGAACTTCTCAGTGGACGTGCGGGTGTTGTGTGCCAGGGCGTCGCGGGCGCAGGCGTCGGGCGCCTTCGACGACGAGATGGTGGCCGTCGTCACCAAAGTGGTGGACGAGGACGGCGGCGAGCGACGGGTGACGGTCGCCAAAGACGACGGCGTCCGGGCCGGAAGCACACTGGCGGGACTCGCCAAGCTGCGACCCGTCTTCAAAGGCGACGGCACCACCACGGCCGGTCAGTCCACCTCGCGCCTCCCGCCGCTAATGCTGACGCCTCCCTGTAGTCGTGACGGCGCTATTGCTAACGCTAACTCCTCTTCTGAGCGTACCGGAACCTTTTTCGGACTCTTGTCGTCACACGAGGCACATGAGCTCGGACCGGGGTCGCACTGGAGCGAAGGCTGGATTGATTGCGCTTCATCCCTTTGCTCAAATTAAACGCAACTTCATTTTGGCTCTCAATTGCTTCTTCACACAGCCACTCTTTTTCTCTCTCACACTCACACGCTCACTCACGTGCAAATATTTGAATTCTATACACACGGTACTCGACCCGGTTGGGGACGGATGAATACCCACTTGCGACCTTCTTTAAAAACTCGTCGTCGTCCGTCAATACAGAATGCCCAACTCTACTTTTTCCACTGATGACAGGTGAGCAACATCGCTGATGCCACTTGGCATTCGTGACACCAGCGATGCGAACTTCCCTTCGATGTCGCGACGTCTCTAATGCCGACTCCGTTTGCGTGTCAATTTATCGATAGCACTAAAGGGAATACAAACTCCTTTCTGGCGGCCAGGTAACTCGAGTCAGGTTAGTTATGACTCCCATTCCTAGTTTAGCAATGCCGCTAAAGCTAACGGCTCGTCGTAGCGGTGGGAGGTTAGTAACGCAGATAACGCAAACTACGGTTTGCGATGCCAAAAATGCTAACTGCGCCCAATAGTGGTTTCAGGTTAGCAATTATGCTAAAGCTAACTCCTCTGTGGCGGCCAGGGAACTCGAGTCAGGTCAGCGACGGCGCCGCGGCTGTGCTGTTGGGTCGCCGCGCTGTCGTGGAGGCGCTGGGCCTGCCGGTCCTGGGAGTCCTGAGGGCCAGCGCCGTGGTGGGGGTCCCGCCGCACATCATGGGCATCGGACCCGCTGTCGCTATTCCGGAGGCGCTTCGCAGAGCTGGTAAGACCGCACTCCCGCGGCGCCGCGTTACGGGTCGGCCTCCTCATCAGTTGTCCTGTTCTTGTACGTGTCCTGATGTGCTGTTCCTGCATGCGTGTGTGCGCTCGCAGGACTAAGTGTGGACGACGTGGCTGTGTTTGAGATCAACGAGGCGTTCGCCAGCCAGGTGAGCGACGGGCGAGCGTGGCGTGCCGCCGGCGTGACGTATCTCTCCGCCGTGTGGTCAGGCGGTGTACTGCGTGGAGAAGTTGGGGATTCCCTACGCCAAGGTGAACCCCAACGGCGGTGCCATCGCGCTGGGTCACCCGCTGGGCTGCACGGGCGCCCGGCAGCTCGTCACAATGCTGCACCACCTCAGACGACAACGCAAGAGGTATGACGCGCGTGTGCTTTTGTTACAATTCGTCCGCTTTTTGTGTTCTTTCACAACCGCGTGTGTGTTTCTGGACGATGAGTTGCGTGCTTATGTTGTGTCCTGTGGCGGGAGGTGCAGGGTTTGTCTGTCTCCATGCGCGCGTTTGTGTACACAGAGATGGTCGTTTCCCAACCGAGAGGTTGCGGGATCGATCGTGACCTCCGAGTTGCTCCTAATGGGATGTCACCAGCAGGTCGTCAAGCGCTTTGAGGGTCTCGTTAGGTGGAAAGACCATTTACAAGTGTGTGTGTGTGTGTGTGTGTGTGTGTGTAGGGCCTTTGGCGTGGTGTCCATGTGCGTGGGCACAGGGATGGGCGCGGCCGCCGTCTTCGAGTATCCCGGCCTGTGAGCAAGTGAATGCAAGGCCACGCCCACAGTTCTTGATTGGTTGATTGCCATCAAGTCTGCTCATAACTTGAAAAGTTTCTTAGCATTGCTTTGAAATGGAATTGATTTGTTTTCATCAATTCAATGATGTCACCAAATCCTGGAAACTATTTCACTGCCAGCCCTCAGACGTTGCTGATGAATTAATGACTTGTCAAACATGCAATCATTTTGAATCAAGATGCAAATTTATTTGAAGAAATAAACGTCGTCAAACATCCTGACCCTTGATTCAAAATCAAAAGGCGTTGCATCGATTTTGTCACGCGATCTCCCTCCCGCCTCGACGCACTTCAAAACATTTTGAGCTCAAGATGAGCGAGGAGGAGCACGCTCACAAAGGTCGTGTCGTGTTTCTACTAAATGCTGCGGCGACTTCATCAAAACAAGTCCGAGTTAAGCCATTTGCGTCCATCCGGGAAGCGTACTTGGACCTTCAAAGTTTTTTCGCTTTCGTGCGCGCTTGAAAATTGCGCGTCTTGCTCTTAATGGACTTGACCAGCAAAGACAAAGCGGCGTCGCAGTCGACGCCTCCCTCGGGCGTCTGACGAGCCTCGCCGGCGTCATCGTCGGCGCCGTCTGGGTCCGCGCGTCGGTGTTCTTCATCTCGCCGCCGCCGCCGCTTCTCCTCCAGGATGCTCTGAGTGGCCCGCGTGCGCTTGTAGCTCGGATGCGACGGGTCCAGATTGAACAGGTGGGACGTGAACACGGCCTGGAAGCGAGGGTCCGACACATCCACCTGAAAGCGCAAAAACGCCGTCGTCGTTGCGAACGTGCGCAAGATGGCGACGGCGGCGGCCGGCTGAACTCTGACCTGGAAGTGGTCCTCGGCGGGCGCAAGTTCGCGTCTCATCTTTTTCTTCTTCCTGCTCAGGTTCTCCCGCTCCACCAACTTATCGTAGTTGAAATGTTTGCGTCCCTCGTCGTCGTCGTCGTCGTCCATCAGCAGCGCCATCTCAGCCTGAACGTGAGCACAAACGCACCAAAAAGAAAACAAAAATGCGGTCGTGCGCGACTGGACAGAAGCAGATTGCTGCCACACCACGAAAAACGAGTCTTTCAACACGATAACATTCGCTCCATTCCGGGCGGCGCGCGACCTCATGTTGTCGTCGGTCCGTCGTGCGCTGGGCTTCATCCTGGGTTTTCATTTTCTTCTTCTCGTCTTTGCTCAAGGCACCTGCCGAGCACCAGCGGAAAGTTGGCACGACTTGATCGCAAGAGCGCGACTCGCTAAGCCTCACCCGCGGATGCCAGCTCCTGTCGGAAGAAAGGGTCGTTGAGGTCCACGTGGTCGGGAAGCCGGTCGTCGCTCAACTGGCCGCCCTGCGGAAGAGCGCACGCGTGCTCAAACGTGTTTGCCGGCTTGCCGCTAGCAATGCAAAGGCGGCCGACCTCATGCTGGCCGTGGTCTTTGTCGCAATTCTTCTTGGCCTTCTTCTTGTCTCGCTTCTTCTGCAGGAAGTCCTCCCAGGGCGTGAGCCGTTGCTGCTTCTGCTCCAGCTTCTTCTTCACCAGCTGCTCCGTCGCCCCCTTCAGGCCTGGAGGTGAAAATATCATTTTATCAAGGCTTCGCTCTGTTGCTCCGAAACATGAAAGGACCGACGGCGCGACGGTTGCGTCCAATCCGATTGACAAAGGCCAAAGGTGGCCGCTTCCGCGACCGACGACGCACTTTAAAGTCCCAAATCGGTACAGAATGAGAGCCGAAGATCTGTACACGTGCTATTCACTCGAGCCCATCGAGCATCGAAGCGTGCATTTTCGCACGTCCTGCTGGTTAAAGTCCGAAAGTACCGCGCGCAAACTTGACGGCGACAACGAAATTCTGCCAAGGTTTATTTTGGTGATGGTTTGAGACGGTTACTGAGAACAGACTCGTACTCGTATTTACGTGCGGGAGGAAGTTGGACAAAAGGGCAGCCGTCCACGACCATCTTATCGTTCATGCGATCGCAAAGAAGAAACCTCACAGGTTTCGACGACAACAACAAAACACTGCCCAAAGCACACCACTCACGCCATGGCTTTAACCAGCCATCTGATTGGCTGAGGCTGAAAGGCTCCCGGAATGCCTCAGGACTCTTTTGGTGTTATTTTTTGATTTCTTTTGGGGATATGAATGGCATGAGAGATGCATGTTTTGTGTTGATTGTATTTCAGTGTTAGTTTTGCGACTCAAAGTTGTGCGGCGACGAGTGACATCGGCTCTGTTGACATGAGAGCATCAACGGGACTACCATTGACGGCGAGGCCTCCCTTTGAATGAGAGCGAGCATGCGCCTCGTGTGTGTGTTAAATACTCAAAGAACTGCCGCGGTCGTGGAAATACATACGGGACTTACTTGCATTGGGCACGTTTGTGGAGAAGAAAGAAAAAGAATGAGACAAAGACGGCGACGATTAATGTGCGTAACGAGGTTGAGGGGCCGACAATTTCTATGAGTAAGGCCCGGAACGGTCCCGAGATGGCGGCCGGAGGGCGAGGGACGGACCGGCCCAAAAAGTGCCCAGCTCTTCGTCAAAGCGCTCGCGTTTGTCTTTAGGAGGTCCAACTCGGCCCTCAGTTTGAAGAGTTTCAAGATATTACCACCCAAAAGGAAAATGGTTCCGAGTTTTGTCATCCTACCGGGCACCCACGTGACCTCCATCTCCATCTTTTGCTGCTCCTTGCTCTCCTCGCCGCCGAGACTTCGCAGAAGCTGCCGGTACTTGTCCGGCCGCTCCTGGCTCGCGCTCGCCCTCGCGCTCGTCTTTGCCTTCGTCACCTCCACCGCATCCTCGTCTTCGCCGGACGACGACGACGACGCCAGGTAGGCCTTGAAGTCCATGTCCAGAAGCTGGCTTTTGTTGAACTTCCTGCTGAGGGCGCTCACGCGCTCCGGGTCCGTCTCGTCCCAGGTCAGCTCCACCTGAACGCATCGGCATTGCTCGTGTTGAGCCGCTCGTTGGGCGACTTCCTGCGGTGCAGACCCCGCCTCCCGGTCACATGACCGACTACCTTGGAGGTGGCGCCGGCTGACGAAGTGAAAAGTTTGGGCGTGTACGTCGCCAAGTTGACGTCGGTCGCCACGTCTCGGGGCGGGTCCTCGAATGTCATGTCGTCGGGAACGAACCTGCGCGCCACGACGCAAAAAAGTCACACGCCAAAAAAATACCACACACACCCGTCGTGCACATGCAGGAAAAACGTCACACGCATTTGAAAAAAAAAAAAAAAACAACTCTCACAAACAAAAAACCACCCAAATGCCCAAAACGACAACAGGCAGCCAGACGGCGTTTGCGTACCTCAAGTCCAGCACGCAACAGCTGCTCTCGTACTCCAAGCCGTCACACTCGCGGTAGATTTTGGCGGCGGTGGCGGCCGAGTCGCACTCGGCGACGGCGTAGAAGTACTTGAGACGCTTGAACTGGTAGTCGCGCTTCTTCTCTCGGTACGACCTGCTCACACGACGCCCCAAAAAGTTTCACACTCGAGACGTTTGCTTTTAAACTCATTCCGAGTAAAAAGAAAAAAAGTTTCAGCTTCCTTTCGTTTAGTTTTTTTTTTTAATTTAAGAATTGTGTCGTCAAATGAGCTCTCAAACAACTTCCTTCTACAATTTCAAATAAAAAAAATATCCCAAAAGTTCAAGCATGAACTCGCCATTTTTACTTTGCCCATTTTGGTTTGACTTCTTTTGCTCGCCAACCAGAGCCACTTTGCTTGAAATCCACAAAATTCCGATTCCACGGCGGGAACGACAGAAGCTCCAAAACGAGCGAGATCACCTGTCGTCTTTGGCGTCGTCCTCGGAATCGTCGGGCGGCGCCCCGAGCTCCGTTGGTCCCCGGGACTCCTCCATCCTCAGCCTCTCCTTGCCAAACTCCGACGGGTAAACCTGCAGCCGAATAACAAATAGAAATGCCGAAAACATTTCGTCGGGCTCCTCATACTATTTGCCGTCAACGTGACCGCTACAATTCAAATGCTTTTGTCAAATCCTCTTTGGTATGACGCGATAAAGGGCCGATGGATCCAAATTTGCCAAAAGCGACAAACGGCACCATCGCTCAGCAAAAGAAGACGAGGCCAAATAATTGCACAAAAACGGCGGCAAATTTGCTTCACCGACGACATAAATCCATCCGTCCATCCGTTATCGGTTGCGCTTCTCCTCACGGGCAGTAGGCGGGGTCACACCCTGAACGGGTCGCCGGCCCATCGCAGGCGTAGACACGCGCTCACACTCACACCGAAAAAAAAAAAAAACGTGTTCTGGTTCGGACGGGGACTTTGGAGCCCTCGTGCTGAGCCTGCGAGCGTTTTGGCTGGATTGGGTCTTATTGGGGTTACGAGTTGATCGCCGCCTTACCTTGACGGACAGCACGGCGCCCCCTTCGGGCTTGAAGGAATTGAGCGTGGCCAGCAGGTCTTTGGCCTTCAGGCGGTCCCAGTCCACGTTGCACACGGCCAGCCGGCGCCAAACCTGCATGAGGCGGACGGGTCAGACCTCTGGCCGACATCGGCCGCGTTTGCGCCGGGTTGACCTGCTCGCTGCGCGCGGCGTCCTTGCAGAGTTCGCCCCAGTCGTGCCGGATCTCCTCCGCTTCGCGCCGCAGGACGGCGTCCGCCCCGTCCTCGTCCTCGTCCTCGTCCGAGCTGGTCTCCACGTTGCCTTTGCCCCGAGCCAGGTCCGGACCGCTGTCGTCTCCCGAATCCAAATCCGAGCCCGACTCCTCGCGGACCGAGCCAGCTTGCTTTTCATCGTCCTCATCACCTGAGTGGACAAAAAACCTCGGCTAGAAAAAATGTCCTCGTTCTTGCCGATGATGCTATTGTGTGTTTGTCGACAAGGCTTCATCGACAACTAGTCGGATCACGGACAAGCTGTTGAGCGCAGGGGTGTCAAACGCCCGGCCCGCGGGCCGGTATGTAGTATTCGTCAAAGCAAAAAGATCAGCGAGTGCTGTGCAATCAAATAAAACTCATTCACTGCCATTGACGGATATAGACGCCAAAACGTACATTTAAGTTTTAATAATAATTTGTTTTTTTTTTGTTATAACATGAATTTCACTCTCTCTCTCTCTACCCGTATATATATATATATATATATATATTTTTTTTAAGCATTTTTGAAGATGCGCCGCTACGTCGCGGATTTTCAGTTTTCGCGGGTGGTCTCGGTCCCCATTAACCGAGGGTTCACTGTAGTTAGTTGGCTTCAAGAACATTGTGTCGTTTCATTTAGGCCCCGCCCCTTCGAAAGACGTATTGTTGTTCTCAATTTTAAGTTGAGCTCATTTTGTTGATAACCTTGATCCCCACTTGAATATATTCCCCCAAGTTCAGTTGACTTGATTGCCGGCTTGTCATCCAATGGACATTAGCCAAATGTACGGTCGGATCGGTCGAGTCTTCCGTACCTGTCTTGGTTTGCTCCTCGTCCTCGTCGTCATTTTCATCGTCGGAGATCTGGTAGAAGCGTCGGAGGTCCTCGGCGGTGGAGTGTTGCACGGGGCGCCCTCGCTTGTCCACCGTGCATTTAACTTTGAAGCGCTCGTCGTGGAACATGGACGTGAAGCGCTTGTCGATGGTGATTTTGTGCTGGCGGTCTGGCATTTCCCAAAATCGAGGGTCCCTCTTGACGCGTGAGAAACGCTCGTCCGCCGACACCCCGTCTTCCTCCTTTGCACACTTTTGGGACGACATGGCAGCCACCTGAAAACAAAAGTATTCAGGTAACTTCCATCATGAGTGTACTTGCATCTTGACTTGATTTCAGTTTTATTTCAGGCCGAGTCAATTCAATTTCAGATTTTTGGGGCGACTAATACTTTTTCCCTTAATCGACTTTCATTCCATCACAGTTTTGATTTTATCTATTAGTGGCGCAACGTTTACTCGTCAAATTAATCGCTGACTATTTTGATCACTGATTAATTCAAATTTAGAGACTTTCTTTTTCTTTAAAACGTCCAAATCTTTGAAAAGTCAGACACTTAACATGAAACGTACTCAAATTTCGGTCATCCACAAAAGCAGACATTTTTTTGGTGTTTCAGAACAAACCGTTGACTAATCCGTTTATATTTCTGACTTCCCTGCACTGTCAATAAGAATTCATGTCCTCTTTTGGATTGAACGAGTAGAAATGAATGATGAAACACATTTTCGACCGTTTTTTTTTCTCATTTGCGACTGCTTCCGGCTCAGCAACGTGTTCATGACGTGTTATTAACACTACACGTGCAAAAAAAGACTTCATACGCGCACTTATACAAAGCGAAAGCCAAAAAAAGGATCCCGTTGATGATGTTTGCCGTGAAATGAGGACAAATTGGAAATGTTGTGGTTGGACACAAAATGGGGGCGGCCGGCAAAGTAAAAGGGCGGGCGAGAAAAAACTAAACAAAACATAACAAATAAAAAAAAACTACACTGGAAAACAAGCCACGAAATGGTCGCAAACAACATCTCCAAGTTGGAAGTCTTACCCTCAATTGCTTTGGACAGCTAAACCTGCTGGATGGGGCGCACGTGTTTTCCCAGCATGCAACGCGACACGGCACTTCCGTACGGGAGACTACGGAAAGCGAAAGAGGACGCAAAGAACAAATTGCACGAGTTCCAAAAAATATCAAATAAAATATCTGGATGATGAAAGCATTTCTTTGAACCGCAAGCGATAGTTTGCGCGCGCAGCCAGGCCATCTCAACAGGGGGCGTCACACGCACCAAAAAAAAAAAAACGCGACAAAAAAGACTCTAAAACCATGTAGGGATCGGCCCGAACGCCAATCATGAAAAGGTAATTCTCTTTATATGACTCCCATGAAAAGACACACACACCCACACACAAAAAACACACTCACACACTAAAACACAAATAAGCAAAACATAGTTTTCCCAAAACCCACGATTGACACCGGTTATAATTGTTAGTAGTTAGTTTATGAAAAACAAACAAACAGATGTAAGGTTAAAGTTAATAAGAATTTATACTGAGAATTATTGTGTTTAACAGTGAAGTAAATTCAAAATTAATTCAAACACTTAAGTTAATTTGTTAAAATATATTATTTACTTTTATATTTGCACAATTGTTATTTACCCGTTTCTGCATTGGGTGTTGCACAAGCAGCTGGGTTACTGTTTTCAACTTCTAACCGTTAATCTTATTTCCTTGCATCTGCCTCCAAAAAAAACAAAAAACAAAACTTATATCTGCCGAAATTCTGATAGTTCCTGATTGGTTACACGTCAAGTGGGAGAGCGTGTACTGGTAGGAGCGTTGCTAAAGTACAATTCCGTTGTCGGTACTAGCCACACCGTTTGCATCCCTCTCTCTCATTTTATGAAGAGTGTTCCACCAACCACCGACGAACCCTCACCTCACACAAACATCACAGTTCGAAACACATTGAAGCACCCCCCCCCAAAAAAAAAAAAAAAAATCTATATTTGTTGTGAAAGAAGTTGGGGACAATTCGCTTTTAGTTTGTGTTTTTTTCCCAACATTGTTTATTAACCAATACTGGCATCTATTAGCCCATGAAACATACTTGCAAAAAGAGCAAACATTATAAACCGAACTATGCAGTACAACAAAATTAAGAGGGTAAAATGAAAATCAACACACACACACACACCCCCACCCTCACGCACACCCACACCCCAACACACACACGCACACACACCAGTCTATTCAGAAAATCAACCCGTCATATTATCATATCATCTCATCATATTAGGGCGGCATGGTGGCCGACTGGTTAGCACGATGGCCTCACACCGAGACACACCACTTCGGCCTTCCTGCGTGGAGTTTGCATGTTCTCCCCGTGCCTGTGTGGGTTTCCGCTTACATTCCAAAAACATGCGTGACAGGTTGATTGGTCACTCAAAATTGCCCCTAGATATGATTGTTAGCACGAATGGTTGTACGTTTTAGATTGGCCGGCAACCAGTTCAGGGTGTCCCCCGCCCACTCCCCAAAGACTGCTGGGAGAGGCTCCAGCATCCCCTGCGACCCTCGTGAGGAGAAGCAGTACAGATAATGGATGGATGGATGGATCATCACGTCATTATAATACAGTAGTTCCCGGGTTTTGTGTTTTCCTCTTCTCTGGGGAGGCTGTGAAGGCAACAGGGGGGCGGATGGCGGAAGGCGGGAGGAAAAATGGAGAGAGGTGAGACCGATTCCCAACTGACTCGAGTGAACGTTATGTTGTTGTCTCGGCGTGGTTGCGGGCAATAGCCACCATTTTCTTAATAAAAAAAGGAGGTTTGGTTTGGTTCTTTTTGGCTTGCTTCGGTTCTCCAACGTTACAATACGATAATCGTCTGCTTTGGTTTAACGCTCTTCAATATTTTGTAAAGTTTTCCATTTATTTTAGATAAGTCGAAAACAAAGGACGACACTTTATGAGTCTGTACCTGTTAATGAACAGTTTTGCCAGAATTTTAAAAAATGTTTGCCGTCGTGCTTTACAATCCCATATTTAACGTCTTTGGACACAAATTTGCTTTTAGTTTGGTGGGACGTGGCAGATTCCGGTGTGCTCTGGCCACGTGACACCAAATGCTGCATTCATGTGCACCGCAGAAAAGCAGAAAAGACAAACAAATGAAAACCAAAGTCTCAGTGGACACGTTCAGTCAATAAAGAAATAAATTCAGCAACCCGGTTCCAAGGAAAATAAATATTTAACAAAAATATATACATATATTATACCCAGAGAGAGAGAGAGATTTCATCATCATTTAAAATTTTAATCAATTTAAAAAGAGCAATGTCAATCACTTTTACCCGTGAGCATCAAAGGGTGAAGCGCGGGAATAAGCGGTCAGGTGACGTCACGGTGAGCGATGCGGAAGCTGACGTTTCCCACGGCAAGCGAACGCATCATTCACCAGAAGAAGACAAGAGATGATCAACTAGTCGCCCGTGTGCACGCCACGAGTCACATGCACGCGCCAAGCCAGTTGACCATCAGCACAAACGCGAGCGATTTTCCAGGGAAGCAGGGGAAAGAACAAGACGACAACGAAAAATTAGAAAAGAGTTGTCAAAAGACGACATGACGTGCACGAGCAGCCTTGACGCGCGTGCGCGTGCGGGAGAAGACGCCAAACGAAAAGAGGTGAGTTTGCCTGCGCGCGCCCGTTCGCGTGACCCTATTCACATGACAGCCGTAAAACTTTGGACGAAGAGCAAGAAAACCTTGTCACGTGATCGTCAGCAACGCACACGTCACGAATCGATCACGTGGAACGGGACCACCAAAATCTGCTAGTTTGGACGCTGGTTGGAATTGCATGCCAAAGTTGGCTTGCTGGGGGAAAAAAAATAAGCGGGAGATGGGGGCGCAGCGAAGAACGAGGGAAAAGTCCCTGCAAAAATCTACAAACTTCGAAATAAGTCATCATCACTCCAAGTGCCACGAAGGAAGAAGGTCTTGGGTGTTCTCAAGGCTGTCTTGAAAGTTCCTGCAAACTTTTTAGAAGCTCCCCAAACTTTGTGGGACGTTGTGAGAAGTCTCTCAGTCCGTCTTGGAAGCGAGTCGAAGGTCCCAAAATGTTGAGCATTGGGTCACGATGAACATTTCATCCTTTCAGCAGCTGACAGCTACTAAACGTTGAGCAGCAAACCGAATGGTTTGAATGCGATGTTTTGCCTCTGCTACGCCAGTGAAGGCGCCTGAACATTTCCTCAACTGTGACGCAATGTCAACTTGGAAGTTTGGCAGTCAATTTGACTTTCGCCTCGGCAAAGCGTTGAGGGGGGAAGGAAGTGGAACAGCGAACAATACCCGGAGATGCAACTAGATTTGTGATTTCATCTGCAAAACGGGCAAGGTTCTGCTGGTTGAGCCCGTTAAGACGGCGAAGGCACACTCCAGTCGCGAGTCTGTGACGGACGGGCTCCCTGAACGATAAACGACACGGACACTTTAGATGAAAAAGGAGCAGTATTCAAGACAAAAGCGTCTCGTCATTTTTGCGGTTCCGGGAAATGTCTGTGAAAATATTGATCAAGTCGTAATGGGCCAACATTCAAGTCCACCCTGGAGAAATTGACAAGAGTCTGTCTTGGAGTTCAAAGCCAGGGGAATTCCCCAAGATGAGATCTAGAAAGCGAAGAAGCGGCTCAAAGAGGCGTGAAAAAGTCCAAGACGAGCTCGCCGCTCGCTGGACTCGGTCGGTCGGGACGCATCAGCTGAAGAATGAGGAATTGAACGTCAACAGAAAGCAAAATGATCCCGAACACGGTCGAGCTTTCGACAGGGTCGCCGTCATCCGTTGTTGGCAATTTGGATGTGGATGAACTGCCAAAGATAATTCCTATCCAAGCTCTTCTCACTTTGCACGTTTTTGGACGCATAAAAGGAAATCGAAACGTACACGCTGTGGTTGGAATCGGAAGGACATTGATGGCGACATAAAATGGCAAAACGTAATTCGGTTGCGATGCCTTGTCAACGGGAATATTTTTGCATCGCGGAAATGTTGGGAAGTGGCTTGGGTCGATGGAATTGTTTTTTGAAAATGAGATCGAGAGCTTCCGGGCAGTCAGTTTCACAAAATGTCTTTGTGATTTGTGAGCGTCTCCATTTTTCTCATGTGACTCTGCCGTTCGTTTGTGTGTTTGGAAGGATTTGGCGTTGGCGTCGGCGTACGTTTCCGATGCTCAGTACAACAGGAACATCTTCTTCGACACGTCTCCGCAGGCCGTGCGGTGAGGCGCCCGCCGCCGACGCCGCCGCCGCCGCCGCCGCCGCTCCTTTTGCCTTCCCGTGACTGACGTGCGGCTTCCCGCAGGTTGTATCTACTCTACAACCGCCGACTTGCTCAAGTGCTGCTCTACTTCTTCATTCTGTTGGATTTGAGCTTAGCCGTGTGCGAGGAGCCCGCCGTCGTGCCTCTGCCGGCGTGGGTGAGCTCCCGCCCGTCCCCGCTGCTTCCTGTTGGCGTGGCCCCGCCCCTCCGCTCCCTGTCTGTCTGTCATCCTGGAGCTCATCCACTTTCTCTGGCGCTTGTCCTCAGTAGGTGGCGTACGCGGCAGATTGGTCGCCAGCCTGTCGCAAAGCACATGGACTGGTCGGGTTAAAGAAAAGCAACAGACAACGCTAAGCCTCATATAGACAAATGCGATGGCAGATTGGTCGCCAGTCAACGGCAGGTCACACGGTCATGCAACAGACTGGTCGCCGGACGGACAATATCAGCGCACATGGACATACAACAGACTCTGAAAGTCTTCATGATGGTGTTTTGATGCTAGTGCCCTTAGCAAGGCTAACGGCTAACGTTTGCTTGCCGGCGGCCATGCCGGCGTGGCTAACGGCTAACGTTTGTTTGCAGGCGGCCATGCCGGCGTGGCTAACGGCTAACGTTTGCTTGCCAGCGGCCATGCCGGCGTGGCTAACAGCTAACGTTTGCTTGCCAGCGGCCATGCCGGCGTGGCTAACGGCTAACGTTTGTTTGCAGGCGGCCATTCCGGCGTGGCTAACGGCTAACGTTTGTTTGCAGGCGGCCATGCCGGCGTGGCTAACGGCTAACGTTTGTTTGCAGGCGGCCATGCCGGCGTGGCTAACGTTTGCTTGCTAGCGGCCATGCCGGCGTGGCTAACGGCTACCGTTTGTTCGCAGGCCACCATGCTAGCGGAGCTGCTGTGCCTGCATGTGTTCGCCGTGCGACTGGTGCACTACGCCAAGGTCATCCCACGAGACAAGTTCTGGAAGGACGCCAAAAACCTATGCATGATTGCCATCTTGGTGGTAGGCGGAGCTTGATGATCTCATGGGTGAGGTGGGTGGGCGTGGCCGGGCAAGTTTTTTCCAAGGTCCTGAAAGTTGTCTGAGAAGGTTTTGAAAGTACTTACAACATTCTAGGAGTGTTTATTTATTTATTTATTTTTTAAATATAATTTAGAAGGTCCTTTGTCAGGTTCATCTCAGCCAACAATTTGCAGAAAATAGACACAAAAGATTTCTCATCCGCATCAACTGTTTGCCGTTCCGCCACGTTCTGAAACGTTGCCCCTTGGATTTATTTCCTGGAGGAGGTCCCAAAATTCTAATGACAATCACGCTGAAGGCAAAGGCGTATGTTATGAAACTGACACCTGGCCACGTGTTTATGCGCTTTGCAGTTTTGTGCTTTCTTTTCCCAGCATGTCTGAGTATCGGTTCTTCTTTCCGCTTCCCGCCGTCGCTTGCAGCACAAAGTCATCGGCGTGCGAACTTCCTTTTCTTAGTAACGAACATTTTATCAAAATACGAACGTAAGATAAGCCAATAAAAGATCATTTATCTACAGAGCCGGCCACTCGAGCCTATTTTGCCGGCCGGTTCGCCGCCCCCACGCTCGACCCTCCGGCCTTATTCATCCAAATTTTCTGCCCTGACCTGGAAAAAACAAAACAAAACCTCCGTCCGTGCATGACGCCGCCGCGGGAGGGATGCGAACAGCAGACGATTATTTAAACGTCGTTTTGTTGGCTAATTTACCATTCAAATCGGCTTCCCTTCTTGCGCTCGTCTTCGTCCGCACGAACGCGCCCAATGCCAGCAAGTACGCAACGTTGGTGTTCTAGCCATTGTGGCATTGCCCCCCCCCTCTTGTAAAGGTATGCCTCAGTGGGAGGCGTGGCTTACGTGATGTCACAACAGGGAAATGGCGTCCCCTCAAACACAAAAGCAGTGGTCGCGGCGCTCAAGACGCATTTTGGCGCGAGCCGCTTCATGACACGCACGAGGGCCGACGGGCGGGCCGACGGGCGGGCCGACGGGCGGGCCGGACTCAAATCAACCTCTGTCCTTGCTTCTACGAACCCTTTTTAAAAATTCCTCTGGCGGCCACTTCCTGCTCTTTTGTGCTTGACGCGCATTCAATTCCTGCCCGAGCGCAAATGTGCTGAGGCGGCGGCGGCGGCGGCGTTGTGTAACGTCCCGCTGACTCGACCTCAGCGCAGGCGACACACAACACTCGCGAAAGGTTCCGACAGCCTTGAGAGGACGCTGGAGGCTTTCATGAGCAGCCTTTGTCATCGCTTCAGTCCCATTTGTGGAAATGATTCAGGATTCCTCTTGGAATCATCTTTTCCTCCGTTGGCAATCGCGACGACGCCATTTGGATGTCATCATGTGATGTTTAATTGCAGACTCCGAAAGTCTTCCCGACCAAGATGGATTATTTATTTTTTTCCCTCTCGGGCTGATGCAAACGTTCGGAATGAGCTGCAGCTGTTTGATGCTCTTTTGCCGAAGCGCAGTCAGAAGATCGCGACGCGGATAAAAGCATGGAGACGTTTCTCCTGGTCTTCTTGCGGCGTTCCAGCCTTCAGCCAGGAGATGTTTTTTCAGCTGCCAAAAGGCTGTTCTGGGATTGCTTGAACGTCAGCGCCCCGAAATTTCGGACTTGCTCTTTGCTTTCTAAGGACAGTTTTCCAACAGCAGGCCTCTTTTCTTTTCCGTCCAAAACGCTCTTTTCGCTTCATCCAGTGGTTAATTTGCTCTCGACGTGACGTACGAGACGTTGACGGACGTCGTCGTGTGTCGTGTGCGCGCACGCCGTCGCCAACATTGGCATTTTGAAGCTTTTGACCCAAAGCTAAGATCAGACCGACCAGAAGGGGTCGTAGAACCGAGCCCTGAGGGACCCCGCGTGTCACGGCCGTTCCATCTGATTCCAAACTTCCAACGGGCACCAAGGAACCGAGATTGACACGTTGCGACTTTTCATCGACATCTTATGATCGATTGTTTCAAAAGCTGCACCGGGAGGGCGAATGTTTTGGTCACGGCGCTGAATGGTGTGTGTGTCTTTGTGTGTGCGTGTGCACCTTTTGTCTCAGCTGACGCTTCTGGACATGATCATCTACGGGGCTCTGCACGCCGCCGGCTGTTTTGCCCTCCGCTGGTCGCGAGTGCTGCGACCGCTCCTTTTGGTCAACGTGACGGAGGGGCGACAGGTAGGTCACGTGATTGCGCTTCGGACGGCAATCTCCTGCTCACTGTGTGTGTGTGTGTGTGTGCGCGCGGGAAGCTGCGCAGGGCCTTCCGGAGCATCCGCAACGCCCTCCCTCAGATCTTGTCAGTCTTCCTGCTCTTCATCTTCAGCATCCTCATCTTCTCGCTGATGGCACTCAAACTCTTCAGCAAGCGGTGGGTCAACGTCACGTTTGCCGTCCTTGATGGCTCGGGTGGGACGTCACGCATGTACGTGTTCCCCGTATGTTTTTGGGTGTGGCGCACGCTTGTAATTTCCAGAACTGGCCGCTTGAGCCTTTTTAAAACATTTTTTTGGTGATCAGTCCGCCGTTGCCAGCCGGCCTCGACGCTCCGCCCTTATTCATAAAGATTGTCGGGCCCAGACCTGGTTCCGGAAGCCCCTCCCCTCGTTTGTGGAACAAGTGACGTGCGTTCCAGCGTGCCTGGATTTCCTTATTGTGACATGGCATAAGCCGCGCCTCCCACCAGTACAGGGGGGGGGGGGCAATACCACAGAGGAGAAGTCAAATCGCCAACGCGCTTCCCCTCATAATAAGGTAGGTGGTGAATTAACTAGCTAACAATTGTTCTTGCGACCCCCCCCCCCCCAGCCCCCAGCCCCCCTTTTATTCTTTGGAGTGGTCTGCCCCAGCGGCAGGTGTGAGGTGCGCCTTATGCGATGTCTCAATAAGGAAATCCAGGCACGCTGGAACGCACGTCTCGTCAAAGACAAAAGTGGCGGTCGTGGCGCTCGAGACGCGTTGGGAGGCCATTTTGCTTCATGACACGCACGAGGGCCGATGGGTGGGCCGGACTCAAATCAACCTGAGGCCTTTTTTTGAAATTTGTCACCCCGCCCCAACGTCCGTTCGGCGCTTCCCGCATGCGTGACGTGCGTGCCGCGTGCGATGCACGTTGGCCGCGTGCATGCGCGTCACATGACTAACGCGGTGAGCGCGACGCAGGCGCCTGAAGACGTCGGACGGCTCGGCATACTTCTCCAACTACGCGGACGCCGTGTTCGACCTCTACGTGCTGGTGACCGCGGCCAACAGCCCCGACGTCATGTGAGCGGCGACGAGCCCGTCCGGCGCCGTGACGACCGAGCGACGCCGCTGACGCTGCGCGCTTTGCCTTTTGTGCTCAGGATGCCGGCGTACGACGCCAGCTCGGCCTTTGCCGTTTTCTTCATCGTCTACATCCTGGTCAACACCTTCATCTTCATGTCCGTCTTCCTCGCCGTCGTCTTCAACAACTACAAGAAATACTTGAAGGTGATCCGCCGCACGCCGCGCCCTCGCCAAGGGATGCAAAATGTCAAGAAAAGGCCCCGGAAGTCGTATAAGATAGAAAGTCCAAAAATGTCATCTCAACGCTTTCCGGAAGCTACTAGACAGTTCCGCGAGGGTTCTTGATGAAAATTCCTTCCAAATCCAGCAAATCCGTAGAAAGTTTCTCCAAAATTCTGAAAAAGTCTTAAAAAGTCATCAACCCTTTTTTTATTTTTATTTTTTTTTTAGAAGGGCCCACAAATGGTTTGAGAGTCCGGGAAATTCACAGATATTTTTTAAACTGTCCTGAAAATTCCTTCCCCAATCTTTAATCTAAATATTCTTGTTACAGAATGCCCTGGACGACATTTTTCGGGGGGGGGGGGTCCTGAGAGGTCCTAGAATGCTCCAAAAACTTCTTTTAGACACTTCAGATGAGTTGTTGTTGTTATTTTTTTTTATTTTAATAAGAAGTTTCCTGGAAAATCCTTCAAATGAACACAAGAAGTTTTTCAAAGGTCATGACATTCCTTCCAGTGCACTTAGACAGTCCTGACTCCAATTGATATTGGAAGGTCCGGAAAGTTCCGAATAAGTCTCAGAAGGGACAGTGTGTAGAAAGTTTGGATTTGGTTTTCTCTAATCTTAAAGTCTCGTCATGTCTAATTCGAATTGGATGACATCATCTTTCTGCTGCGGAAAGCCAAAGAAGACGATTCACCTGATCGCAATTTGCCGGATCAATGACGTCACTTGAGGGAATGCCGCACTTTGCTTCCACCTCTGCGGAAGAAGTTTCCGGTGGGCTTGCGATGTGCACGCGCTCCATCCGAGGCGAGCCTGCTTCAAAATACGCGCGCGTCCAACGGCATTCAGAATCAAGTGGCACCAAATCAGACAAGATTCTGAAAGTTCCTCGAATGTCCTGAAAGTTGAAGTTTTTCTTCAAAAGCGATGACTCATGGGCGCCCCCTGTATGTCTGGCAGGAGGAAGTGCGGCAGCTGGTGCGGGCCAAGCGGCACAAGATGGCGCGGGCCTTTGCCGTGCTGCAGGAACGTTCCGAGGATAGCGACGTGCCGCTGGTCAGCCGCGCCAGCTGGAGCCGCCTCGTCCGATTGGTCCAGCCCGGCATCAGCCACGCCCACACCGAACTGCTGTGGAGCGTCTCGGATGACCGCAACCGCGGCGCCATAGGTCGGTCCATACCCGACACGCACCACCCGCAGAGTGTGTGTGTGTAGTTTTTATATTTATATATATAGATATCTTCACACACACTGGCACACACACACTCAACCACACAGACCTGGTTGTCATAGTAACGAGACGTGTTGTACGTTGGCGTCAGACAAGATGGCGTTCATCCAGCTCGCTGACTTACTCAACATCCAAGTGATGACGCTCAAGACCAGGCCACACCCACTCGGCCGCCTTTGCCCCGCCTTCTACCGCTCAGCGCCCAGCCGCCTCCTCTGCCGATTGGTTCGGCACAGGTGAGGGGGCGTGGCTTTGCAGCATTTGTGATGAGTGAGTGTGATTGCGTTTTTTGATGGGACTGCATGTGTGTGCGCGTGCGCCTGTGCGAGGGATGTGTGTGCGTGAGTTTGAGGCATTTATTTTAGCGAGTGGGGATTGTGTGTGTGTGTGTGTGCGTGCGCTCGCGTGAGAGCCGCATGTAACATATTTGTGTGTGCGCGCGGAGGGCCTTCGCTTTGGCGTACGACCTGATCATCGTGATCAACGCGGTGTTTATCGGGCTGGACGAGGACAAGCCGAGCGTGGGTAACGCCGAGTGGGCCTTCCTGGCGCTCTACCTGCTGGAGATTCTGCTCAAACTCTACGTCATCGAGCCCAGGAGCTTCTTCGCCGCACACTGCTTCTGGAACTGGTCAGCACGCGCATGCACACAAACTATTTTTTTTTTTTTTTTGGTCACGCTTTTCCACAAATGCCCGGAAGTTCAACTAAGGTCCTGAAAGTTCTTAAAATGTTTTGAAAAGGTCCTGTAAGTTCTTCTGTCGTTTTACGAGACCCGAATTGTCCAAGAAGTTTCTGAAAGTTTTGAAAAAGATTTTCAAGGAGTCCTGCAAATTTCTTCGAAAATGTCTTTAAAAGTTCTTCCGAGGTTTTCAAAAGATTTCCAAAGTTTGTCGGAGTTCCCGGAAGTGCCGAGAAGGCTTTGGATGTTCTTAGAACGTTTTGAAACCTTTGGGATGGCCCTTGAAATTGGAAATTCTGGAATGTCTTAAAAAGGTTCTGAGGTCTTGAAGTCCCGATTTTGACAATTTGTAGTCCGTCCTGCAAGTACATCTTTTTAGGGGGTCCCGGAAGTTCTTCGCAAGAAGAAGAAAAAAGATCTTGAAAGTTCGAAAGCTCGGACGGTTTTGAAAAAGTCCTTAGAAGGTCCTGGAAGTTGACATCTCACTTTGGTCTTTGCAGGTTCGACGCCATCATCGTGGTCTGCGCGCTTGTCGCCACCGTCGTCAACGCCGCCCTCAAGTCATGTGAGGTCACTTCCTATTTTCCGCTGCTGACAAATGTCCGGAAAGTTCTTGCAGAGTTCTGATCAGGTCATGAGAGTTGATAGGTCACAGGTCATGAAAGTTCTTTGAAGGTCCTGGAAGTTTTTTCAATGTCTTCAAAGATTCTGAAAGGACCTCCTTTCCCCTGATCGTTGTCAGGAGGTCCCGGAAGCGCTCGCAAACTTTTTGGACCCAGAGTTTTTTTCTTTTTCAAAGTTTCGTAAGTTTTTAGCAAGTGTTTGGAAGGTCCTGCAAGTATTGAAATGGTTTTTTTTTTTAAGTCTGTAAAGTTTGTGCAAGTTCTTCCAAAGTCCTGCAAGTTCACACAAACTTTTTAAAACGGGCCTGAGAGTTCTCAGAACATTGTGAGAAAAGTGGCAAAAGTACTGATTCATTTTGGAATCCCAATCTTTTTTCTTTTTCCGTCCTCGGAAGGACCAAGTCCTAACACGTGTTCTTTTTGTTGCCGTTGTCGTCGTCAGCCGGCGCGTACACCAGCCGCCAGATCCTGGACATCGTTTTCATCCTGCGAGTCCTGCGACTTATCCGAGTGGTGGACAGCATCAAGAGGTGCGACTGTGATGTCATCAAAGTGTGACAAGTGCAGGAATGACACGATGGCTGCGATGGCTCGTTTTTCTGTTGCCTCCGCTCGCTCGCATCACGGGAAATGCCGCGCTCCCGTCAAAAGATTAGCATCACCGATCGCCGTTAGCTTAATGCGAATATGTAGCGGCAAACGTCGCTCGTTGCGATGTGGTCACAGGAAGCACCGCCGGCAGGCTAACAAGAATGACTTTTGCGCTCAGGTTCCGTACCATCATGAACACCCTGATCCGCATCGGACCGGCCATTCTCACCTTCGGACAACTCATCCTGGTAAGGAGGCGCCAATCCTCCCGGCGGCGGCGCCGGCCATCGCCTCACTGACGAGGGCCCCTCCTGCCGGTCAGGTGGTGTACTACGTGTTCGCCGTGGCGGGCATGGAGCTGTTCAAGGGCAAGGTCAAGTTCTACGAGGATGCGGGCGACCCGGCGGCGGCCCACTGCGGAAACCCGCTGCTGCGAGGGAGCGCCTTCGCCAGGCTCGGCTACTGCAAGAACAACTTCAACAACGTTCTCAACGCCTTCGTCCTGCTTGTCCAGCTCACCGTCGTCAACCAGTGGCACGATATCCTCGCACCGTGTGTGTGTGTGTGTGTGTGCGTGCGTGTGCGTGTGCGTGTGCGGATGAGGGCCGCCGCCCTCCCCAAACCTGGCCGACGTTTGAGGTGGTCTTCCTTAACGCCTCGACACTCCTGAGCAGCGGCTTTGCGGCCGTCACGCACAAGTCGGCCAGGATCTACTTTGTGCTCTTCCACATAACTGTCGTCATCATCATCATCAAGTGAGACGGCGGCCGGCGACGCCCGCTCGCTCCGATTGGCTCGTCCTGACGTGCCGCTCTACTCCCTGTCGCCGTCAGCATCTTTGTGGCGTTCGTGCTGGAGGCTTTCTTCCTCGAGTACTCGCTGGACAAGAGCGACCTGCACACCGAGCTGGAGAAAAAGATCGAGGAGCTCCGACTCGGCGTGGCGCAGTGAGGACGCTTCGGAGCGCGCGCCGAGCGCTTCCTCACTTCCTGTTTCCAGCCCCGTTCACTGCCTGCGTCCTTTGTGCGTGTGCGTGTGCGTGTGCGTGCCAGGGAGGCGGTGGAGGACAACCTGGTGGTTTCCATGGAGACAAGTGACCACGAGCAGCCGGGCGAGCCGTCGGAGAGCGCCAAACCCACGCTCATGTTCAAAATTGCCTCCAAAAGTAGACCGCCGCCGCCGTCGTGTTTGACGCCAGTGAGGATATACATGTATGACGCGCGCACGTGTGTGTGTGTGTGTGTGTGTGTGTGTGTGTGTGTGTGTGTGTGTGTCAGGGTATCGAACGGTGGACGCCTTGCTGCAGCGCCTGTTCGAGGCTGACTTGGAGCAGGACGACGACGACGACGCCGACGCCGCCAACGGGAACTTCGCCAACCCTTCCTTTGACTCCGCTTGAAACGTTTTGGGCAATAAAGTTTCATTTTCTCTCGTGCACGGCCTCACCTGTCTCTCAAAACCTCAGCGCCATTCAGCACAACGGACTGGTCGCCATCTGGAGATGGCTTGGTGGCCAGACAATTTTCACACAAGTGATGGATTGGTCAGCCACAAAAAGACAAACTTGCGTGTCATGTCTTGTGTATTTGTCATTTGGTGTGTTTGTCTCTCGTCTGTTTTCGTGAGCGAACAAAGTGAAAACGAGAAAAGCCCTCGTCTCGAGGCTGCCGAAGGTAACTTGATTACTGATCAGATGAATCTTGACGGCATTCGCGCAGATTAAAGCATGCTGAGTCGGACCGACAAAGTCCACGCGCGACACAGGAAGTGGCGTTGTTTCTATTATCTCGCGGGCGCAGCCTTCTCCTTGGAGTTTGCCTTCAGTGGCGCGTTGGAGCGGGAACACCGAGCGGCGGCGGCGGCGGACTCTTGCGAGGCCGTGCGCCGCATCGCCGCCGGATTCCTGGGCGGCGGCACGGGGACGGTCGGGGCTCGGACGGACAGCGACCGTCTGCTTGCCGCTGCCCTTTGAGGGGATGGGCTGTCAGTCCTGCAGTGGGCGGAGCTAAGGCTGCGGCGGTTCCCTCGTAGCGGTGCATGAGGGCCGCCGGACTGGACGGAGGTGGCGGCTGCGCGGGGGCGCAAAGACGACGATCTGGACGGGACCTCTGCGGACCTTTGTTGACTCGTTGCTTGCCTGCGGACAGAAAATCACAATGAGCGCAGTTTCCATGTTTTGGAGGGCGGCGCGACTCGGTGGAGGTCAAAGAGCAAGAATCAACCTGGAAGTGGAAGACGGTTCACAAGACGGAACGGCGACCATTTTGCCCGCAAGTCTTGGCACAGGCGTGACGGGCCTAGGGATCCGGCTGACGGGGCCGACCCGGTGCGGCCGGTGTGCCGGCATCCCTCCGGAGTTCCTCTTGAACTCCCCGGAGGCGCGCGTGTCCTCCTCTGAACCTTCGGAAACCCCGCGACACTCGCCGTCCGCCGACGAGGACGAGGTTCCCGAGCGGACCCGCCTCCGCATCCAACGACCCTGTTGCTTCCGCAAAAGCACCCGTCGCGCCGAGTCCGAGTCCAAGTCCGGCCGTCCGGCGCGTCGCTGAAGGCGGGCCCGAGCCGACGGCAAGGACGATGGCTCCGAATCTTCTTCTGAGATCAGAACGGGAATTCGGCTCCTGATTCGCATTCTGGACTTCATCGGCACGGGAGGTTCCGCCTTCTTGTGGATCGCAGGGGCTTCCTCATTGGATGATTTCGGGTCTTTAAGTTCCGGCTCGAAAGGTCTATTTGCAGTCGGATGGTTCTTGCCCGAAACATCCTCAAATAGAGGCTCGGGACCCGGGCTCTCGAGGACATTGCGGTCCGTCTCCCTGGCGGCGTGCCCGTTGGAAGACATGACGTTCAAGTGGGACGTCTCGGCTATGTGGACAAACGTCCGCTCCACCTTGGTAAAGGGCGGCGACGCCGGCGCAACGGGGGTGGACGGCCGCATGTCGAGTCTGAGAGCGGGGGACAGGCGACCCGTCTCGGAGGCTTCCGTGTGGATCGCGTTTGCGACAGGGACTCGTTGCTGGTGGGCGGTTGGCCCGGAAGGTGCCGACAACTCGCCCTCGAGCGCGCGCTCTCCCGAGGGTGACTTGCGGGTGTCGCCGGGGGAGAAGAGGACCAAGGTCTTGGAGGCGTCCTCCACGTCGGGATCGGCCTCCGAGGCGTGCTCTTTGGTGCCCCTCCGGTCGTCGGCCATGAGCGTGGAGGGCGCGGCGTCCTGGCTGCGTTCGGAACTCTTGGCGTCGGCTTCGCTGTCGGACTGGCTTTTGGTCACGTCGTCGTCTTTGGGGCCGTCGGGTTCCGGTGGCGCCGGATCGCCGGTGGTGAAAGTGCGCCGCTGCGGTAGCGTTCCCGTCAGCATCACCGTCAGGAAGTCGCCGCGCTTGGCCTGCAGCTTGGGCAGGATGTGGAAGTGCTCCCGCTCGTCACTGTCAGCCTTGGTGCGGTAGTCGGGCGAAGGCGGCGAGGCGGCGCCCGCAGAGGGGCCGATTGGCAAGGTGGGCGACGGCACCTGAAAGGCAAACACAACCGCATGAGCCACCGCGCACCCCCGCCGCCGTTGACGTCAAAGTTGGCGATGGTCAGAACCGCTCGGCGCGTGTTTGACTGGCGACCGGTCCGGGGCCGCCTTTTTGTCCCCAACTGGGACGGCACCCTGAGCAGCGTCAGCGCTTTAGAAAAACGGATGGACTCACTGTAAAAGAGCGGCACCTCGATTACGACTTGAAATTTGTTCCACGACGAAGCCCCAAACCATCCCAAATTCATTTCTCAAATTAAAATCTCACTGCAATGTCTTTGAATGAAAACAGAATAAAGGACAATGAAAAGAAACAAACTAACCAATATGCGTGTTGATGTGTGGCCTCAAGGGGGCGTGGCCTACGTCCAATGCCTCGCGCACGCTCCTTGCGAGTGTTGTCATTTTGAATTTGTGCAGTTGGCGACGCGCCATTCCCACGAACGGCTGAACGCGCCTCGACGGCCGCAGCTCTCGTCGCTCGAGGCGGCGCCGCAAAATGGCGCCAAAGCAATACTTTTAGAAAGAAAGACGCAACAATACATTGAATTTCCACCCCCAAATCATTTTTTTAATGTGATTCTGTTGGTACACGAGCTGCTCGGGATTGTCTGATGACTTCACGCAGCAATTGAAAAAAGGCACGAAAATGCATCGCCGTCTCGGTCAACATTTGCCTTCCGCGTTGACCGACGGACTTATGTACACGATACAATCGTTTGCATGCGAGGAGAGGTTAACTGCGTCTACGATGCTCGGCGGGTACAAAAGTTCATGCTTCACTTTGGTAGAAAAAAATATTCTTTCGTGTTGTTAAATTTCATTGCGAAAAAAAAAGACATTCTACTATTTTAGCCGAGCGTAGCTTGAAAAAAATGGAGGCGAGGCTTTTTACTGCGTAAGCTCATGAAAAGTGATCAATCTTTTTTTTCTGTTTCCAAATAAAATAGCGTTAAGATTGATCGGCAAAGTTCGGTCCACACGCACACGCACATTCTGGACGACGAGAAGTTTTTTTAAAAAGGACAAACTAAGAACGGCCGGAAGTGGGTTTTTTCGTCCGTCCCTTTAAGCAGCGCGTGCATAGAATTGAAATCTTTGCACTCGGAGGAGAATGAAATCTTCTTTTGGACTTTCTCTCTCTCAAGCAACCAAGTTGGGTTTAATTTGAGCAAAGGGAAGAAGTGCAATCAAACCAGCCGGTCGGAGCTCGTCTGTCAATTTGCCTCGTGAGGGACAACACGAGTCTGCAAAAAGGTCCCGGCATGCTTTGCAGCACCAAGCACGTTTTGTCTCAATTCCATTTCTTTATTTTATTGCTTCATCATCGTGATCATCACTTACATCTCGCCAACAACAAGAAGGCGAACGTGCCTCGTGAGCGCCACCAGATTCATTCCATCTCATTTAAGAGCGCGAGTGAGCAAAAGCTAAAACGAGGACAAATCGGATCGTGTGGCGAAATTTTGCTCCGGTGGCTTTCAATCGGGTGTTTTGCAGTCCATCCTGGAAACTTTGCAGTTTGCCTCTCGTCACGCAAAGACATTTTTTTATTTTTTTTATTTCATTGGGGGCGTGGTATGCTAAATGCAAGGACAGAAGCGCTTTAAATGTACAAAGGTGGACGGCGATTATTTTTAGGATGAAAGAGTCCGGACAGAAGGTTGCCCATGGATGCATTTATATGCGTGACAAGAGAACTTGTCATATTTTTAGGCTACTTGATAACATTCCAATGCGAATTCAACTGTCACGGACAAAGTGCGCGTTGAGAAATTCCCTCCGAGTTTGCGCTTGATGGCTCTGACCGTTCGCAAATTTAGCGCATAGCTCAAATTTGCTCCTTGACTGGGGCGCCGCATTTCAAGCAAGAGCCGCTGATTGCTGCGATCGAGTGGCAGAGTGCAACACACGGGCGCGCGCGCGCGCACGCACACACGCGGGCGCGCGCTCAGTGTCGTGCACGGGCATTGGCGTGAATTTCCATACGTGCCCAAAGTGAAGGACGGACAAGCTTGCATGCTTACAAAACTTCCTTCTTGTTCTCGGGGTCATGTCGCGCAAAAAATGCACATTGCTTGTATTTTAGCACCCTGTAATCCCCCAAATAATCCAGACGACGAAACAAAAATGCAGATTATTAAATGGTTCAAATGAAACGATTGGATTTCTGAGGTCAAATGTCACACGTAGCGGCGCTCATGCTAGGCTCAGCTAAATCCTTGAGGTAACTTTTTAATACTTTTAGCGATGCGAATGTCACACGTTATGACTGAATGCGCTCGGCAAAACGAGTAACTTTCACCGCGCTAACAGTCGAGTGCTGACCGGGCGTGAAAACAAAAGCACATCGCGTGCTTTCGGTCTGGCGGAAGCTCGTCGATAAAACAAGCAAACATAACGACGAAGCGAGTAGCGGCGCTTTGTCGCGTTAGCGGCGTCCGAGTGACGCGTGACTCCTGTGACGCTTCGCTCGCCATGTTGAGCGTGTGCCTTAGCAGCTAGCCTAGCTTATCTTATACATTCGACTTTAGCAAGGTGAAGCGGCGTGAACACAAACGGGAAGTGGAACATATTCACCAAGTTTAGCCCTTCAAGATGTGGGGGAGGAAAAAAATTGCTTTGTGATAACCCAAAGCCCGAGTTACTGAATGGCAAGGAGCTTGAACAGTCGCGCGCGTGACATGCTAAGCTAACGTGTAGCATTATTGCGTCCGTGCGGATGACGACGGCGATAAAGTGCAGCAGTGACAAACCAAACGCTCACACACACTCGACTTCACGTGCGCCAATGATGAGACTCGAACATTAGCATTAGCGTGACGACCGTGCTAGCAGCCACACACACACCGACACGCTCGTGTCACTCCTGACTGAAGCAGGACTAGCTTAAAACATGAAAAACAAAAGCAAAAGTTGAGTGTTTTTGCTACAAAATGGCCAAGTGTGTCTTTGTCCGTTCCGTCGTCGTTCATCTTTGCATACGTGGGCGGGGAAATGATGGTTTTTGTCACTTGCGGGCCACTGCACTCAGTAAAAAAGAAAGAAAAGCTGTTGGAGAGCGACAGGAAGACTCCACAAATTCCACTTCCTGTTCCTCACAGGGACTTCCTGTCTGAGCGTTGAGCTTGTGCAACAAGTTTGCGAGACTCATTTATTGCATCGTCAGCACCGGCTTCTGTCGCGCTGTGTGTGTGTGTCTTTGCATGTTATCGAGCGCACGTGTCGGTGTGTTCTTCAGCATGCGTGTTTGAGTGGTTGCGTGTGCATTCGTGGACGTGTGAGCGCCACCGCGTGTGTGCGTGTGCGTGTCGAGCTTTTTGTTTCAGCTGCTGTTCTTGTTGATGAGTTTGGCGAGCATGTGCTGCAGCTGCGAGCGCGACACGTTGAGCACCGAGTGTCTAGTGCGGGCGGGCGGGCCCCCCGCAGCGCCACCGTGCCGCCGCCTCCATCCGGCGGCGGCGGCGTGGGCGGGGCTGCTCTCAGCCGAGCGGCTCCTCTGGATGAAGGCGGCGCCCCCCCCGTGGGGGTAGTGCTCCGTCTCCAGGGTGGACGAGGAGAAGACGTAGGAGGCCAAGCGCCGCAGCTGATTGGGCCGCGGCTGGGGGCGGTCCTCGTCCGGCTGCAAACAGACCAATCACAGAGAGGGGGAGGAGGTTAGCCAGCGGAAGCCTTTTGTTTTGTTTTGATTAGTTTTTTGTTTTTTTTTTTTGTTTTTTTTCCAAATCCAATATACGTCGTGACGTGGCTTCCCGTCCTCGGCTCCTCCCCTTCCCCTCCCTGAGCCAATCAGGCAGGACGCAGCTGATTGGAAGCCTTTCGACTGATTGGTTGAGGGTGACGAGGGGGGCGGAGCCTGTCTTTAGCGTTAGCTTCAAGAAGATGACGACGAGGAGAAAACGAGATGAGGAGGAAGACGAATGCGCTGACCCTCGAGAATTGCTTCTTTTTTTTTTTTTTTTTTCCCCTCGACTCATCCTTTGCATGTCGTCGGCCATGTGTGTGTGTGTGTGTGAGGGCGCACGCGTGAGCGCCGGGCCAACAGCACCGCCGGCGTGTTCCGCGCCAACATCCTCAACTGGCCGCTTCTTATTAGTCGAGAACCTTCAAAAAGTCCACTCGTCTGCCTCAAACAAACTCCGCGTGGGCTCCGAGAGAACTGCAAGTGGACTACTACGGTCGAACTGAACCAGCAGCAAAAACCAAGACTGCACCGGACTTGTACTCGAAGTGAACCAGATGTAAAAAAAAAAAGGGAGGTCGCACTCAACTGTAAGTGTTCTAATTTTGTGCTCAAAGTGAAACCAAACCGGACAGGACAACATTTGTACGAGAAGCGAAGAAACCATGTTGGACTCCGAGTGGAATAAGCCAAGCAAAAGTGGAATAGGACGACGCGAGCGCGGCATCGAAGCTCGCTCGTGATTGGCCGGGGACGCGTTCTTACCGGTCGCTGCGGTCCGTTGGGTTCGGACTCTCTGCGCCGAGGGCGTGCCGAAGGCAGCGAGTGACAGGGAGAGTGGGCGGGGCTTCCACCGGCACCAAAGCTCCTCCGCGAAGCCTCCTCCTCTGTCAGCATTAGCAATCCGCGGCTAACATCACGGCCGTGCGTCTTCGGGCGCACCACCAGATCCGCACCTGAACGCAACAACAAATAAGGCGATTGCACGCGCACGTGACTGCAAGAGGGCATTTGAGACGCACAAGCCAGCGCTCGCGCGGCGAAGGCTTTGCGGCGCTCACCCGCCGCCGTCCGGATCATCCGACGCTCGTCCTGCTCTTCGAGGGGACGCAGCTCCTCGGGCTCCTCGTCGGTGGTGCCCGACGTGGTGGGGTGGAAGTCTCGAAGCTCCGCCTCCTTGTCAATGATCACCCACTCCTTGCTGTCAAAGTCCTCTTCCTCGGCCAGCGGCACGGAGCGGATGAAAGCGTTGCTGTGCGCCTCCTGGTCCGCCGACGCCGCCGACACGTCCTGTCTGCCGCTGGCCTGCCGGTCGCCGCGGCAACCGGGGTCCACCGACAGCATCTGCGCCGGTTGCGACGAGTACACGTGGCGCGAAGGGGAGCCCGGCATGTCCATACGAGACCTGCGACACGTTTCGGAAGGTTGCCAAGTGGCCAAGCGAGCTCCCTAAATCTAAATGCGGCCAGCGTGTTTCAGGTGGCGCCACGGAGAAGTTGGATTTAGTCACCACGGAAGTTAGCGTGAGCACCGGAGCCCGAGGCCAAGGGTCAAGCCATTCCTCTCACCTCTGTCCGTAGGCGTCCCCGCGTCCCTCGGCGGCAGACAGACGTTCCGACTCGGGACTGTTGACTCGGCGGTATCGTAAGGACCGGCCCTGACCTGGCGGCGAATCGGGAGCTCCGCCACGAGCCGGCGACACTGGACGGGCGGCGTGTCCCGCCTCCTCGTCCTGCGGACACAACGACGATTAGCGCCGGACATTCGCCGGCTCGCTTCAAAGCCCCTTCGAGAAGACCTCGTTCAAGCTGATTCGGAGTCTGTTGCGGTTGAAGTCGGTGTCCTCCCAGGCCTCGCCCGGCTCGCCGGCGTGCCGGACTAGCGACTCGCCGGGGCCGCGGCTCGGCGGAGGTGGCGGCGGGGGAGGCGCGTTCTCCTGGTCGCTCAGGTGCTCGTCCTGGAGGACATCGTCCGTGTTCTCGCGCTGAGGGTCTCCGGGCACCGGCGTCACGATGGCCCTGCGTACCGCCCGGGTCAGAAACACACACGCTCACGTAACGCGGCGGCGCCACTGCAGCTGCGCTTACCCGACCATGGCGGCGGTGGGCCGCGTGTTGTGCTGCGGTTGGGCGGAGGCGCTCGTGGACACGGCGACATCGCTTCCTGCCTTCTCCCAGTCGAAAGGCTCGTTCTCGGTGATGATCCGCTCCTTCATGCTGTTCTCGAACACCGACATCAGCAGCTGACGGATGAGCGGTCCGGATCAGCGCCGCGCCAAAGCGGAAGACGCAGCGACGTGCCGTGGGAAAGTCGCGACGCACGTCGTCCGTCGGAGGCGACGTTGTTGCAAGACGCACGCGAGCCAATCAGGACGCCGGACGAGGCGGGAAAAGGGTGAAAATGGAACTTTTCTCCTTTTCACTGAAGGGCGTCGAGACAAAGTCATCGCTCTCCTTCACGAAAAGACGCGTCAAAGGCTACGCGTTGGCTAGCGCCGCCGTTGGCACGGAGCGGTACTACATCTCAGGCATGCGCAGAAGGCCCGGCAGTCGCCGGCGTCTCGGTGGGCTCTTCGCTCATTTTCAAGACGGCGGAATGTCCGACGCGGGCGGCGGCTTACCTGGTAGTCGGGTTTGGTGAAGTAGTCGAGGGCGAGGACGTGGTCCAGGAAGACGTTAAACTCCGACGGCATGTGTTTGAGCAACATGCGGTGGTCGTAACGCTCTTTGATTTGACCCACTTGCTCCTAAACGGCAAAGACAAGCGCCATTCAATTTTGCCTTTCTTGTCCCGTTCATTTGGGACGCTGCAGCAGAAGCGAAATTCATCGGAAAGATCAACAATCCGTTCGGAACACAAAACACCGATTGCTAATATGCGCCGAACATCCGCCAGGAGGCCAAATTGGACGTCAGAAAGCAAAAGAGAAAAGTCGAGATGTGGAAAAAAAAAGTCGGAGCGATCTCGGCCCAAATGGACCATTTTCCGAGCGGGGGCCAAATGTTTCTTTTCTTCTTACAGAAGCGCCACACTGGACAGTCCAAACGTTCACTCGGATTATTTGTCCAACGTTTTGGTTTTCTTCCTTCTTGGGGAGGCGAGCTCCGTTTGTCGATTTATTCCGCTCGGTTCAGAAGCGGCACGCCGCGCATTCTTTATCTGTTGACCGAAACGTGGCGGATTAAATGTCGTTTTCTCGGACTAAAACGTGACCGTGTTTTTCGCGCGTGCCGGAAACGAATGGATCAAGAAGCGGCGTGGACGTCGATGCCAAACGCGAGTGGACCGAGGATGCCGAGTCAACGTGAAGAAGAAGCGAGTGCGAGTGGTTCCGAGCGCTCGCTCACCTTGTCTTTGATCTTTCTCCAAGGCAACTGGCCGACGGCAAATTCCACCAACATGTAGAAGAGCGACCACAGGTCATCGTGGCGACCCATCTCCTGCGGAGACGCGAACGGTCACAGCGTCCCGTCATCTTGCACTTTGCGCTCAACGGGGCCTCACCTTGTTTTTGTGAGCGTTGACCGAAGCGTAGCGGACCGTCCCCCGGAAACCCGCCACCGTCCTCGGCTGGAACACAAACAAGCGGCGCGTGAGCGACGCGATCGGCGCCGTAACCCAGAAGAGTCGGCAAGTCCTGCCGCCATTTTTGGGCCAGCTTGTCTCACGTGTTATTTGCGTGGTTTTTTTTTTTTTTGCATTGCGTGGCCTTTTTGGGGGAAACCGACGGTCATTCATTCTCCTCACTACGTCCGCCTCCTCGTGTCAAGTATGATCAACGCACACACACATTTTAATTGACTATAACGAGCGTAAATTATTTACAGATTTGTTTTCATCGTTATTTGAGATTTTTTTTTTTTCTGAGCAATCTGAGCATTTTTTCAGGATTCAGATTTCTGCTATCATGAAATTTTTGTGTGGCGGGGCCTAAACTCTTTTTACTTGTGTGGATTTTGTTTGAACGGCAATCGTTTTTGTTTTATCTGCTGTGGTCAATCATCCGCTTCTTTAGGATTTTTGGGGAAGAAAAAAAGAAAAACGAAATTTTGGTGGATTTCAGGCTTTCGAATCGAGTAGCAAAAAAGAAATAAATCAAATAAATCACCCAACTACAAGTTCACGTGTCGCTCGCTTCATGTCTGCCGAGGTCTTACGGCATCCCCTCAAATCTCGAGAGTTTCGGGGGACCCGATCACCTCCTTCCTGCCGTATTTGAAACGTTGCGTTCATGTTTGAAAAACCTCACGTGTCATCCCATTTGAATGAAACCCCGTCAACAGATGGCGTTTCCGCGGCGACCAGATGTTCAAGTCCTAAGGGTGACCTGTTATGCAGTTGCGGCCCCTCCCTCTGTTGCTATGGAAACCACTCACACGCCTGGTAACCATGGTGATGATGAAGGCATGCACGTCAAAATCATAAGTCCAAAGGAACCAACTGGAAGAAAAACAAAAACCACATTCAACACACACGCACACAAAAAAAACATAATAAAAACGATTACAACAATCAAAAATACGCCAAAACATGCCAATCGACGGCAAAACATTCAAGGCGCTAATAGAAGCGCAGAAAGCGAATAAATGTTCCAAAATATCAGTTTGGCCAAACAAACCCCCCAAAAACGTACAAACATGCTAACGCCAAATGAAACATTTCCTAGTGGACGAGATGCACAATAGAAAATGGACTGCAAGTAGAAGTAGAACCGAACAAAACAAGTAGTAGGAAAAGCAGGCAAAATGCTACAGAACGCACACACGCTCATGCTAGCACACACTCATGCTAGCACAGCGGGCGAGGCGTGGACGCGTCTTACCGGCCGGACCTCGCCGGTGGTGTTGGTGTACTGGCGGGCCAGACCAAAGTCCAGCATGAAGCACTTCCTGTACGTGGACGGCAGGCGACCCATCGCAAAGTTGGACTAAGCCGATCACAACACAGACACATGCTTAAAAACGCAAACGCCAACACAACAAACTTGCGTGTGCGCGTGCGCTTTACAGGTTTGATGTCCCGGTGGAGGAATCCGACCGAGTGAATGGCCTCGATGGACTCGAGGATCTGCTTGCCGAGCCTGAGCGTGGTGCTCATGGTGAAGGTCCCTCGAGGCTGACTGCGCCGCAGGTCGGCCAGGTTACGACCCTGGCGGGAGTGCGCGCACGGGTAGCGTCAACACACCGGCCGCGCCGTGCCCTTCAAAATAAGACCCTCGCTCACCTGAAGCTGCATCACCACATAGTTGAATTTGTCGTTTCTGCCGCAGCCGATGAATTTACACACGTGGTTTTTCCCTGCCCGCGCACAAACGAGCAAGAAAAAAGTCACGACTTTAATATATGATTTGAGTTTTACCTCTCGCCGTCAGAAAGAGTTTCAAGTCCCACCTCCAGCAGAACTTTGCCCACGACATGACAGAAACTTGGCCACTTGTGCAGCGTTAGCGTTAGCGTTAGCGTTAGCCACTCACCCTGCAGCTTCTTGAGCACGGCCACCTCCATCTTGAGGACCTGTTTGGGCTGCTGGGCTGACTCCACCTTGAGGGCCACGTTCTCCCGGGTCAGCAGGTCCAGCGCCTCGTAGATCTCGCCGAAACCGCCGCCGCCAATCTTCTTCAGCTGCGACACAAGGGGGCGCGCTTGAGCTCGACGACGACAAATGCCAAAAGGAAGTTTTGTGGGGACGTACATTAGCAGAAAGCATACGTTAGCTTAAAACATCCGCCAGCGTGCCGTACGTCTGTATTAACAGCGCGGTTAGAAAATTGCCGTCCCGAGGGGGGCCAAGGTTCCATTTTTTGGGGCGGGGGGTGGCAAATTTTTAAAAAAGGCTTCCATGAACAAAGGGCGCGAGTGGATTTTAGTCCGGCCCGCGAAGCGGTGCCTCCCACCGCTACTTTTGTGTTTGGAGCGACGTGAGACAGCAGCGTGCGTTCAACCATCTTTCGGAATAAAGCCGGAGGGTCGAGGCCGGAGGGCGGCGGACTGACCGGCAAAACAGGCTCAAGTGCTCAAGTCGGAAAATGTCTACGACAAATTTCGCAGCGTGTCAAATCTGATCGACTCTCCCGAGCGATTGCAACGACAGACTGAGCTCAATGCCTCCGAGTGCGGGTGAAAATATCCCGAGTTCAGAGACGCAGAGTCAACTCGACTCTGGAAAGTCCGCCCATGAGACGGCCGGCGGTATGCTGACAATGAAATCTTGATTAACTTGTGATATTTCATAGCCTGTTTTTATTCAATGATGCATTTTAAAAATGAATGAGCTATTTGGATGTCATTTGACACTACAGGCGTGTAAAAATGCAACGACAACACAGCATCTGTGAACACGTTTGCCTTTTTGTTGTCACTGCAGCAGAGTGACCATCTCCACCAGGAGTCCTCAATCCTGTTCCTCGAGGGCCGCTGTCCTGCGGGTTTTCCATCTCTCGCTGATTCAAACGAGCGGATCATCAGCAAGGTCTGCGGAAGCTCGATAACGATCGTCGCAACCAGGAAGAGGTGGAAAACGGGCAGGACGCCGGCCCTCGACCGACACGATTGAAGACCTCTGATCTACACAGAAGTGTGTCAAATGAACACTTCACGGAGTTATTTGAGTCTTCGGTGTTCATCTTCTATGACTCAATGCAGTGAAAGAGAGTTGATTTGGAACCACAGGGGAGTGACTAAACAACTCCACCGGGAGTCAAATTTCCTCTCTCCGGAGTTGTTGAACCGGTGCCGTTCAATGGCATTTGTTAGCTTGTGTCAAATTTGGACTCAATTTTGAGTCTCTAACACTGTGGAAAGAGTTACTATGACACCGGAAGCGGTGTTACATTTAACCCTATAAGTGTTTAATTCACACGGTGAAATTTGCTGTGAAGACAATGAAGTTTTAGCTCCACCCACTAAGTCGCGTTCCAAAAATCAACACGACACAACCGGCTGATTCGCGAGCTTTGTTTCTTTGGCTTCACGTTTGAACAAAGCAAAGTGTTCGGCGCCGTCTCGGAAGAACGTCGAGCGACTTGACTTGGACGTCTGTGACTCGACTCCAGCGCCCCCATCTCCATCTTGTCGGTTGAAAAGTAGCGATACGTCACGAAAATGAGCCGGCGACAAGAAATTGAGCGGTCGAGCGCAAACGCGGCACGTGATGCCGTGCCGCCGCTTGGGAAAAGCAACTCGGTTACGCAACCACGCGAGTGTGTGCGCACGTGTGTCAGGCTGCGGCGAACAATTTTTTGTTTTTTTTTCCCTTTTTCCTGTCCATCCCTTAATTCAAAAAGTGGACATGATTTCAAATGGGCAGTGCACCAAGGAGGCAACTCTTGAAGTGATGAGGAAAAAAAAAAAAAGAAGTCAAAGTTGAGCTGAAATAGCGCACAAAGCTACGCGACGTTGTAGGGCTGAACGACCCAAATTGCGATCTCAGGCCACGCGATTTCAAGATTGTCAAAGCTGTGGTCACGAAGCCGTCAGGATTTTCAAAAAATAAATCCATTAAAGTGGCGCTGTCGTCGCCGCTCGAATGCTCGGCGCAGCGCAGCGGTACCGACTTGATTTGCACTTTACGCGAGTCGGCGAGGAGCCGCGTGATGCCGATCTTCTCCTCCGAGATGACAAATAAACGAGCTCACCGACAAGTAGCCTTTTAAAGGAGGAGGCGCTAAGCGTGCTCATCGCTCACGCGCGTCACGCCGTCGGTCGGGAAGGACCCAAAGCGAAAGAAGTTTCTTCTCCACACCGGTCTTCAGGTATCGATTGTAAACGCGTTTCCATTTGTGTTCTCATTTCCATGACGCCGTATGGGAAGCGCTCGCTTACAGATGGATCGAGTTGCCGCCGATCGGATCGTACGCTCCACCTTGAACAAAAGTCCGACTCGAACGGCGTTAAGGCGGAGAGCCAACGGCGACCGACGCAAACGTTACGATATCGCAATCCATACGTACGGAGACCCCCAAAAAAAAGACGACGACGGCTACGACGCTCGGAAACGGATGACGTCATCGTGACCGAGAGGTTCGATATTAAACGGATACGAAATATCCGTCATCTGCGCCCACTTTCGAGATCGCGCTCAAAAAGTAGATTTGAATCACGGGACAACGATTTTATTGACATCATCGGACATCTGCGCACAAAGAACATTTTTTTTTTTTTTTTTTTAGGGTTGCATTTCGTACCCAAAATGACGCATAAATCCCAAATGATATTTGACAGAGGATAGTTTTTAAAAACTAGGAAGGACACGTCTCTGCATTATTACCGAAATAGCTTTGATTGTTTTGAATGCTAGAATGGCGTTTTGTGTCACGTTTGCAAACGTCGGCGAAAATCGCAAACGCAATCGAAATTGCGATAGCTGTCAGAAAACGGCAGTCCGATTTTTTCGTTGTGTGTTTTTGCCGTCCTCTGACTCCTTCGTGTTGGTGCGTGCGTGCGTTGGACTGACCACTTTCCATCGGTCCTTGACCATGCAGTTGGGCGGCAGGATGTCGGCCTGCTCGGCGGTCCCGTTCATGTTGGCGTTGTCCTGGTGGGCGGGGCCTAAGCACTGCATCTGCCATCCATGAAGAACACGAGCAGCTCCCAGCTTGAACGAGCCATTGATCTGCAGGAGCGGCGGGCAACACCGTTAGCCGCTAATGCTAACGTGGCAAGCCGTAATTCCATTGGCTACGGGCTGGGGGCGTGGCGTGGCGGGGCGGGGCGGGCGTGCGTTTTAGTTGCAGTAAAGGCAGCAAATAGAAAGAGTACAGACAACCCCAATGTACGCCGTGGGATGCGTGTGGCTTTAAGAGGCGGGGCCTGGTGAGTGAGGTGGGAGTCGGCCAATGAGATGGCTGGCTGTTAAATGACCGAAACATTCGCAACGCTCGCTGCAAAATCCAAACATGCGGCAAAAGATTTGTGATACAAAATGCAATCAAGTACGTCAAGGCACTTAGTTACTTTTGTAACTTTGTAACCGCACCGGTTCAGGTTGCACGGCATTTCCTCGAGTTCTTACGATGTAATTACTGTATTTGTCGGGCCGTTTAAAGCTCAAGTTTGCTTTGTGCTTAGTTACTTGGGTATTGAACTTCATTACTTGTAATGAGTTACTGTCGTTGTTGGGGCACCAATTCAAGGTTATGGCGGACAGTGGACCCCCACGACTGGTGAAGATTTGCAGAGGGCGGTGCATCGGGGGTGATTTCTATTTTTTTTTTTTTAAACACTTTCAATTGTTCAAGTAACGCCAAATAATGCCAATCGGTAGGTGCTGAACCATACCGGGAGGTGGGGGGGGGTCGACTGTACTCGGTTACTTGAACATCGTCACACATACTTAGCCCCGATTGACTGTTGTAAAATTCAGCTCCCCTGAAAAGAAAGTAAACGTCGACATCGGCAGTGATGCATGTCGGTCTGACGGGGGCGCTAAACACCCCCGCTTTCAATTCCACACAGAAAGAATTGAAAGTGTGTCACTCCGCCTCGGTCGTCAAGCATGCGGCTGCGCAGGCGCTCTCACATGCAGGCCGAGCATCAAATCTGACGACGAGGGCGGGGTAGGGGGCGGGGCATGGGCTTCTCTGCATCTGTGCACTCCAGATGACCAATCACAGCAGAGGGGCGGACCACAGAGTTTCTTCCTTCCTCAAAAGAAAACGAAACAACAAAAAGTGCATCCCTCGTATCAAAAACATTTTTTTTTTTGTGTTTGTGGTTGAGTGATTTGGGCTTTACTTGTTGGCTAAAATGTTGCTCAACAGCAAATTAGTGATGAACAGTGAAAGAAGTGAAAGTCTTTTTTTTTCATTTGGTCGATTCCGTGTTTATTTTATTGCAGGTCCAATGTTCTAAAATGGCCGCCATTCTCGGGTTTGCCTTTTCTCAAGATGGCTGCCGCAGAATGAGCGAATATACGCACAAGCGATAGGCGGGCCTCGTTATCAAGCGCGCTTTGCGCGAACGGGACACTTGCCGTAACGGCCCAACGGAACTTGGAACTTCAAAAAGCGTTTGCGTGATCGCAAGGAGGAACTCTGTGGTCGTGACACTTCCCCCTTCGGCCAACACGGGCGGAGTAGGGCGGGCGTGGCGGGTGGTGGCGTTGTGGGGGGCGGGGAGGTGAATGGGTGGGGAGCGGAGGGGGGGGGGGGGGGGGGGGAGCTTGTCATTATTGCTGTGCCAGAAGCCAGCTAGTCAGTTGGCATCATTCCCGCTAACATTCCGAGCTCACCATCGTTCTGAGCTCCGGCTCACAACAATTCCCCGGACGGCCTACGAGCCAAAAAGACGGCAGTTAACCAATTAACCGGGGCCCGCCCGTACGTGTCGGCAAATTGGGGCGGAGCCTGAGCGCACCTGCCCCTCCCACCGCCCCGTGTGACCGAGGAAATATCAGCAGTAGTGTTAGCCTGGGTCGTAAAGGAAAGTTTTACGACAAAGTTGGGACTTTGCATCAAATGTCAAAGCAGAATACGACGATTTACAACTCCTTTTCAAGCCACGCTCGTCCACTTAAGTTCATACCACGTTCAAAGTGAAGAAAATGTCTTTTTTGTTTTCCAAATATTCTCCCATTTTGCAACACATTCCAGGTCGAAGAATGCTCCGAAACATCTCACAGGTGAGCAGATGCGCGCGCTTCCTGATGCTGGAGAAAAGCAGCAACCAGGAAAGGCGAGCGAGGATGGGCTGACGTTCACCACTTTGCAAAACAAGTCGACAGCTTCTCAACAAACACTTGCAAGCCATTTCGCCCGAAGATTCGGAGAACGTGCAAAAATCTCAGAAGCGGCGAGGCGTCATGACCTTCCGTCAGTCGGGCGCCGCCGCTGCGTGACAAAAGTGGAAAGGAAACGGAAGACTTCCGGATACGCGTCGCGTCGCGACATTGAGTCAAGTCCAAAGTCGACTGCGCAAAGCGTAAGCCACATTCCGAAACGTCTCACTTGAGATGGATTGACGCAAACGGGAAAAAGTCTGCCGCGGTCTGACGAGTCCGCGTTTCAAATCGCTTTCAAATCAAGTCCTTCCGGGCCGAAGAGGCAAAGAACCATTCGGGCTCTTCTGGACACAAAGTTCAAAGGTCAGCCTCTTCACCCGACACCGAGTGACCTTATTTTGACCTCCCAAAGGGGAGTTCTGATCCGATAGCGTGGCGATGTATTTTTTTTTTTTAATATCTTTAACAAAACTATTCCATTGACATGGAATGGAAGTAAGTCTAAACTTACGTCCACTCTCTAAAGTTTGTGGGTAACTAAGCCTATCAATCAATATCGATCCTCTCGCTATTTGCAGTCTCCGATTCGATCGCGCTGCACTTGCACAGTCATGCAGCCTTACTGCGCACGCGCAGCTTCGCATCCGCCGCTCGGTAGATGTGGCCCGGCCTGACCCGGGTCATGAAAGAAACATGCCCTCCCGGTCCGATCTGGTGCAGTCCGTGCGGTTCGGACCGAACCTCCCTCAACCTCCCACCACTGACGGCACATCTGCGGCCCTTACCAACCTACTTGGCGCTCCTCCGCTTCCGCCTCTTGGGACTCTTCATCGGGAAATCACGAAGAGACCCCCGCACACCCACCTCCGTTCCG
This sequence comes from Idiotropiscis lumnitzeri, assembly GCF_059441095.1. Taxonomy (NCBI): domain Eukaryota; kingdom Metazoa; phylum Chordata; class Actinopteri; order Syngnathiformes; family Syngnathidae; genus Idiotropiscis; species Idiotropiscis lumnitzeri. Next base: position 226,379 of record NC_142396.1, on the reverse strand, counting down.
CTCGCACAGCGGACCCGGCCTGGCTCGGTCTGACGGCGGTACATGCAATCTCGCTCCCGGTTCTGGTCCTGGTGGACCGGAACCGGAATGTGCGAACGGGCCGTGGTTCTGCTCGGAGAGGCCCGGGATGTGCACCAGTCAAAAAGCGCAGAACCGCACCAGCGTTTTGTCCGCACTGCAGCGCGCCGACGCTAACGTCAAGTCACCTGACGAGCGCCGCATTAGCTTCCGCTACGCCCTTTCACAATAAAAGCGTCCAGCCGCCGCCGCCGCCGCGTGGTTCGTGAACGTCCACACGTTTTTTCCATCAAACACGCCAAGAGAAAATCGGATTGACTTGGAAACGTATTCGTTTGGCGTATGATGAACATTTGAAAAGCAAAGTTGACCTGTGTTAAAAAAAAATGCTGCAGAAAGTTGCGCTAAGTTTTTCTTGCCCGTGTAACTGAAGGAGTTCTCCTTTCATGCCTCGAGATACGAGTTGGATTCGTTCAGTGGCTCAAAACATTCCCATCTCAAATCATCTTTCCCCCTTAGAAACAAATGCACATGCTGTTCATCAATTGCAGCTCCAAACAAAAACTGTTTGTTTTTTTTCACAGGAGTGGACCATATCAAATAAAACACCACTCCATTATTTTTCTACTTTCTCAAAACACGACACATCCAGCTAAAAAGCATAAAACTGATTTTGCATCGAATGATCCCTGCTCTTTCTGCTGTGCCCGCCTTGGCCACCAGGGTATGTATGAGACAGACTGTTTATTGAAGCGGTAACCCTTTACGAATGCCACTTGAGCTTACAGCAACCAATCCTGTAGCAGCGGGTGCATCGCCTGCCTCCAACCTAAGTGATTCATAACAGAGTCTCAGCTCCTTTCTCAGCTCATCACTACAGCACTATCAATAGCCGCTCTAGCCAGGGAATAAAGAATATATGACTGAAAACGATTCCATTGTCTGTCTACATGTTGTTGCTGAACCATTTGTGTTCCACCGCTAGATTAAAGAGGAAAAGCGCCAAAAAATGGATGCTAATTTGCATTGGCATCAAGCTAGCTGGCTGAAATATTACACTTGCATCTCAAGGCATATAAACTGCATATTTACCGTTTGCCACCAGCAGGTTGACCATCCATCCATCCATTTTCTGTACCGCTTCTCCTCACAAGGGTCACGGGGGGTTTGCTGGAGCCCATCCCAGCTATCTTCGGGCAGTAGGCGGGGGACACCCTGAGCTGGTTGCCAGCCAATCGCAGGGCACACAGAGACAAACAATCATCCGCGCTCACACTCATACCGAGGGGCAATTTAGAGTGTTCCATCGACCTGCCGTGCATGTTTTTGGAATGTGGGAGGAAACCGGAGTACCCGGAGAAAAAACCATGCAGGCACGGGGGGAAAACATGCAAAGTCCACACGGGAAGGCCGCAGCCGGGATCGAACCCACGCCCGATGCTGTCTCTCACTGTGAGGCCATCGTGCTAACCAGTCGTCCACCGTGCCGCCCCCTATGGATGGAGTTTCGTTATTTTATTTATTTATTTTGGGGGGGGCACTTTTCTCTTTTTGGCGCTATATCATATATTTTTTGGGGGGGGGTTAATAAATTACATTTATCTTTATTGCCGTTATAATGGGCATCACGCAGATTTTGCCTGGCCCCAAACGCGCGTGAATAGCAAGCACTGCGCCCCCCCCCCAAAAAAAAAACCCCGCAGCATTTGTGTCAGCCAACGATTCTTGTGAAATTTGATCAAACGTCACTTGCGTACTTAGTGTTGTCCATTAGAACACACGACGTTGATTCCGCAAAAAGCTGCCGTCGTCTCGAGGTGAGTCTGAGCGCCTATGACTTTTATTTTGGTAGGGAGCGACAGCGTTTCCAACCGCTGTTTTTTGGGGAGATTGTGTTTCCTGTTGTCGGTGGCGTGCGTGCGTGAGTCAGGCGCTATCTATCAGGGTGACCCCCTACCCACTACACCCCCCCCCCCCCGTCCCACCCAACCGAGCGTCACCTGCACGCGTCGGCCTGTTTCCAAACGACCAACGAGCCATTGTTATTCACATTGCGTGACGTCAACACGCACGTGCACGCTTTTCTCGTCAGTTCAGGCTCGTAAGCACAACGCCTGAGTACCGATTCGGGCACGCGCGCGCGCACGAACGCCCTCGTCGTGTTTTAGTTGTCGTTCATCTGACCTCCTTTTCGTTTCTCGCCCGGACTGCTGCGAACCAGCAAACATCATCATCGTCATTTCCATCGTCACCGTCGCCTCCTGCGCTCCATCTTCATCTTCATATTCCAGCAGCAGCATCAGCATCAGCATCATCAGTACCGCGCATGCGCACCATCCTGCCGCGCCTTCGTCAGTCAAGAAGACGCCTCCTGCGCCGCAACAGCAGCAGCGCCCCCTAGCGACGTGGATCCTGTTGTCGTTTGTCAAAGTGGAGAAATGTTCCCGTGATGTTTCGGCGTTAAATTACCTCCCACGAAGATTTTGAATTGTGTGATTAAGGCATTTGTCAGGGCGTTAAATGGATGTTGTAGTTGTCTTCGAAGACGTTTGGCCTCTGCTCCGAGAAACTTAGTGTGGACCGCGTCCGTTTGCTACTACTAGTCTTAGTGGATTCCTGAGCTCCTCCGTCGTTCTTCCCTTTCATGCAATTCTTGTTCTAACAGTATTAACTGTGTAAAACAAATCTCTGGTTTACATCAGCCTCTGTTATCTTGCTCCTTTGTAGCGAACCTGAAGTGGGGATAAATTCAAGGCACATCCAGTTTTGCGGTTCCCCCCAGTTACATTTTAACAGCTTTATAGAATTAAACCAAAACGTTGAGGTTTCATTAATAAGGCAAAGATTGAGAATTCATTTGTCCCAAAGTGGGAACTACTTAAATATAACTCGGGCAAATACTGAAGTGAGGATGGGAGCCAGATTGCAAAGATTGGTCTTTTTTTTTTTAATTATGATGTCCAACATCTCTTTCTGAGAAATGAGCTTATGGGGCAATGCCTCATCCAAAATGGCGAAAACGCTCACGACCAGAAAATTATTCTGAATCTAATCCATTTAATAATATCGTCAAATGTCTCTGCTTAAATCACGACCACTGTTTTAAACTGTAAAGTTTTGAGACGACAGTGTTCAAGGTGTCTAATCTATCACATTATTGACTTCTCCATTAAATGATGAACCAACATGATGATTTATTTATTGACGTCGTGGCGACCTTAAAGTGATTCAACACCGCCACCTGCTGTTAATGAGTGTGAATTGCAGTTTGTGAAAAGCCACGTGACCGTCGCGGTTGATTTTTTTTTGTAGTGGAGGCTTGGGGTTGATATGTTTGGAAGCCCATTCCCTCCAGTGAAAAAAAACAAAACAACAACAACATTTTTTTGTTACTTTGGAAAAGAAGCCCATTCCCACCGGTGAAAAAAACCCGTTTTGTTTCGCTTTGATTAAATCACGTTTTGCGTGTTTGTGAAGTTTTGGGGTGGTTTGAACTTTCTTACAAAGCTCGTCTTCAATTGGTCGGACAGCGATGACGTCACGTAGCGGAAGTCGGAGCAAGATGGCGGTGCAGGTGGACTTGTTCCGGCTGGAGCCATTCCCGGCGCACGCGAGTCCGCTGGACGTGCTTGTGTCCAAATGGCAGCTCCGTCGCCTTCTCCACGACCACTCGGAGCCTCCGACCGTCCTGTTCACCCCGAGGCGGCCGCCTCCGCGCCCTCGCGAGCCCGCCGTCCTGCTTCGTCTTCATTCGCTCAGCGACGACGCGGCGGTGACGACGACGACGACGACGACGACGACGACGCGGCCGCCCGGCACCGTCTCCGGCTTCGACGTCGCGTTAGAAGCCTCTCCGCCGGGCCCAGTGCGGCTCTACGTCAGCGGCTTGTTCCTGCGGCTCCGCGGCCTCCCGGCGACGGGGTGCCGCGGTACTACGCGGCCATTGCTTCCCGTGAGCCTGGAGGAGGTGGTGCTAGGAGCCCGTGTCAGGGGCGCTCTGGAGCCGGACGACGCCGACAGACTCGCCGCAAAACTACTGGAGCTCTGCCGGGATGGACGCTGTCTGCTGGCCCGCCGAGGAGAGCCGCTGGTCGGGGACCGACCGGGACAGGTGAGCCCCCACGGGAGCACTTCGAGTCCACGACTCGAGAAGGGGGCGGGGGGGGGGGGCTGTCTGTAATTGCGTTGCTCATATAATGACGTGGTAACATTTTCAAAATGCTGCTGCTCGGAAGACGGAGCACATCACCCCAATCTTGGCCTTTCTTGTCTGGCTCCCAGTGCACTTTCGAGTTCGCTTTAGGATTGGTCTTTAAGTCTTTAAGTGGCCTCGCCCCGGCGAATCTCTCTGAGCTCCGACGCACCCGCCCGCTGCCTCAGGTCTGCAGACTGGACGCTACACTGGAGGACAAAACGCGGCTCCTTCCGAATGGAATTGAATGTGAGGCAAGCCCCGCCCCCTCTCAGTCCTCTTTGAAAACTGGTTTGTTTTTAGTCTTTAGCTTTCGACCCAACACGAGACTGGCGCCGTTCTGCTGTTTTCCTGTGTCTCTTGTGTTTGTATCATTCATTTGCATTCTAACTTGCAGCTTTCACTGTCTTTGTTTTTCAATTATTGCGAATTTATGTTCTACTCTACAGAAAGCGCTTTGTTACATCTGCAACTGTTATGATAAAGTGTTGTTTTGTATTTTCAATATGATCCAAAGTGCGGAAGAAGCCCGTGATGAAAATGGAGATGACGGATGTGAGGAAGCTGCAGTCGGTCGTTTTCGGACGCAAGCGGCAAACATTTTCCCCCTTGCGGGTGGCCGATCGCTTGACTGGCATTTAGCGTCGTTCATTTGCTCCGTTGCGGATTCGCAGTCTCGTAATCGCCGCTGAAGAGGAAGCGTGGACATGGTGTCCAGGTCCGTGTCCTTTTCACTTTTCGGCTCCATGTGACCCAATGCGTTAGGCTGCGCGTGCGCTTTTGAGCGTGCGACACGCCAGACTGGCGGCCGACGGCCTCAAATGCGTCTGGGTTCAAATGACGAGTGGACGGACGGCGGCTCTCTCAAGCGCATCCTCCCACCGCTTGCTTTTGTCCCTTTTCTTCCCTGCCTTTCTTTTGTCCCCTTTTGCTTGAAGATGACATCCAGGGGTCGCGCAGCGCGCCATTTGGACTCCATTTCACGGATGCTAGGCGTGGTTAGCGTTGCTCGGGAACGCGGCCAGCGTCCGTGTCATCGTTCCAGAAAGAATCATGCCCGCAAAAACCCCCAAAAATGTTCTCCTCAATTGTGTTCTGATGACCCATTTGAACGTTTTCGCAGCTCACGTGGCATCTTCTTTTTTTTTTTTTTTTTTTGCTGGCGGACGTCGCACAGATCCCCGACGTGCTGGTGCTGTCGTGCTCTCCGGTCACGCAGGGTCGCATCACGGTTGACACCGCCGTGGTTGTGGCCGACTGCGGCGACTGGCCGGACGCACCCGGACCGGCCCCGCCCCCGAGGGAGCTGTGGCTGTGCGCCTCGGACTTTGCGCACCACGCCGCCCGCCTGGGAGGGGGGCGCTCGCTCCTGGACCGGCGTCGGGGGACCCGCGGCGTCCTCGACGAGCCGGAGCGGTGGCTGGACGTGCGCGCGACGGACGTACGGCAGTGGCTGGAGCGGGACGGTTGCCGTGGCGATGACGATGCGGACGCTCGTCTGTATGTCGGCGGCCGCACGCTGCTCAGGCTGGGCCTGTTCGACGGCGACTGGGTCGAGCTGCGGTTGACGGGCCGAGCGGACGGATGGCGAGCGGCCGCCCTGGCCGCCGTCCGCTCGGACCGGGCGGACGACGTCGGCGTTGTGTCGGAGACGTTGTGGTTCAACCTGACGGGAGGGCGGCGGACCGCCGGTGCCGCCGGCCGCCTCAAGCTCAAGGTACACGCACAAGCACATCAACGTGTTCACGTGCGCTCGCGGCAACAAATACAGAAACACGCAAGCCGACATGAACGCACACGCAAATAAACACCAATTCTCCCACGTGCAAACGAGCCCGGGCCTGCACACACATAAACACAAACTCCGAAATTCACGATGCTCACAAACAATTCCACGAGTGCACACAAGCGACCGCATGCACACTAACTCCCAAATGGATGAAAACAAACACGTTTGCAGATAAACGCACAATTGATCGGCACACAAAAAACAAGTGTGCGAGTGCGTGTAACATGCCGACACAAATTCCAACTCATAGGCTGCCATTGACGGATAAATATTTTTTTTATCTCGGCTGGTAATGAATGAGTTCAAGAGCTCTGTCGCCAAGGGACGCGTTTGGCAGGGAAACACGACTTATAGCGGCCCGAGTGAAATGTTTTTGCTCGTTGGACGTCAATTTAATTTACGCGGAAGCTCTCTCGGCTCGATCCGAAAGTGAAAGCGACGGAAAGCGCGCACGTTGTCAATATCCAAAAGCTCACGTCGCGTCAAGTACAAAAGTGTGCTCGTTGGGCTTCAGAGGCGGCGACGGCAGCGGCGGCCCGAAGATGGCGCCGCCGGCTCGGACTCGCCGCCGATGGCCGGCGAGCTTCACCTGCAGCCGGTGGCGGCGCCGGCCGACGGGCTGCCAAGTCGCTATGACGACCTGCTGGCCACGCACTTCTCCGTCCCCAGGTGGGTTTGCGTGACGTCATCCGTGGAAAATTGCGCGTTGACTCTTGCGATGTGGCAGGCTGGTGGCGCCGGGAGACATCCTGCTGATTCCCGCCCGCAATCACCCGGACCTGATGGAGGACGGCTCGGCCTGGAGGTGACGTGACGCACGCCGCCCGGTTGACTTGTCAGTCGACCGAGTGGACCCTCAACTCTTTGACTTTTGACCCCACTTAGGTGCCGGGCGCTGTCGTTTTTGGTGCAGAGGGCGTGTCCCTCTGACCAGACGACAGAAGAAGAAGGGGGCGGAGTTTATTTGGCGGACAGAACGCACACGTCACTCTTCATGGTGACCTTTAACCCTCCTCGTCAAGCCGCCGGCCTGTCGTCTGTGACCTCTGACCTCTGGGATGTTTCCAGGGGCCGCCCGTCAGCAGCTCGGTGCCCCGCGGCGCGGCGGCGCTGTGGAGCGGCCCGTCCCCTCCGGGTCTCGAGCACGCGGTGGACGCCATCGGACGCATCCTTGGGCCGCACCGTCACGGGTAAGGCCCCCGCGTGATGGGCAGAACCTTGCAACGCGCGTCATGTGACGTGTGCATTTTGCGCAGCTCGCTCCCGCCGTGCCGGCTGCTGGTTCACGGGCCGGCAGGAAGTGGCAAAGTGACAGCGGTGGCCGCCTCCGGCGCCGGGCTGCACCTCCAGCTGATCAAGGTGCGACCGCTCGCCAAGCTGAGCCGGACCGCCGCCGTCGGCGCACTGATGCCGCCGCGCCTTGTTTTGCCACACGTAGGTGGACTGCGTGGGCGTGTGCGGCGACACGCCCGCCGCCACCGAGGCGCGCCTGACTTCCATTTTGGAACGAGCCGACGCCCTGCAGCCCTGCGTCCTTCTGCTCAGGAACCTGCAGCTCCTTCTGCGGCCTCGCGGGGGTGCCGACAACGACGACGCCCGCGTCCAAGCGGCGCTCTGCCACCTGCTCCGCGGCGCCCCCGGCAGGTGACGCGTGCGCGCCACTCGGAAGCCACATTAGCCGGCGAGCCGTGTCGTCGATCGACTTTGTGTGATGTGTCCAGGGTGGCGGTGGTGGCGACCGTTCGCGATCCTCGCCGGCTGCCCGCCGGTGTCGCGGCGGCGTTTGTCCACCGGGTGGCGTTAGAGAATCCTATCGAGGATGTGCGTCGCGCCGTTCTGACGCAGCTGAGTCGGGACGCTCGCCTCGGACGCGACGTCGACTTGGAGAGACTCGCCAGAATCACGGCCGTACGTGTTCACGTGAACCGCAATGCGTCTTCCCGATCTTCTCGACACGAACGCGTGAACACGAACCCGGGCGGGCCCTCGATCGGCGCGAGAACGAGACGATGGCGACGCCGCGTGGACAAAAAAACCAAAATGGCAGCACCTCGCGTTCTATCCGGTTTTCGAACCATCGATGGACTAATTGAGAGCGTGCTCCATTGGAAAAGAATAATCAGCAAGTGTTTCGCCGTCTTCACTTTGCGGCGCGCTGAACCGTTTTCAGCCGCCCAAAGTGAACATTTTGTCCGGAACGAATGTGATCTTTCATGTCCGAACGATTCACATTGGCGTGCTGCGAAATGACGCGTCGCACGTGTCGAGGGCTGACGCGACGGCAAGCTGAGACGTGATTGGTCCGCGTCAAGTCATCCGATTCGTTTTGGACAAAAGTTGAGCATGCCTCCTCCTTTTTTCACTTTGCACTTTCCTGCTCGTCTTTGTGTGTGTGTGGCAAGGGTTTGGCGTTGGGCGACTTGCGCGTCCTTCTGGTGGAGGCGAGCCGCGCGGCGTGCAGACGGCTGGTCCTGGCTTGGTGAGGCTTGAACGCGTCTGCAGCGCCCCCCAGCGGCCGTTGGAATGTGTGCGTGCGTGTGTTTCAGTCCAGGTCGGCGCCAGGAACACGTCAGCTCCAGCGGCGTGACCGTCCGCCAGCGAGACTTCCTGTCGGCTTTGCAGACCTTACGGGACATCCAATCGGAGGCGGCCGGCGCCCCCAAGGTGAGGCCCGTCCGTCCGTCCGTCCGTCCGTCCGTCCGGTGCGGAGCGCGACTGCGTGGCGAGCCTTCTTGCATCTCCTATCGCAGCTGCTTCTCGCTTTGCATCGTCGATAAGAAGCGGAAAACGGTCGCCTAGATTGAATTTGATTTTGCCCTTTGTTGTTTTTCATTTGCGGATCTTTGCCGCGTGAATTACGGAAACAGAATTGAGAGTTTCATTTGGAATTGGCAAAAGTCTTGAATTCCAAAAATCGAAATGCACGAGGGGCGGAACACCAAAATGATTTGAACACGCGACCGTATGTGATGGTTTCTCTTTGCTTGCGGCGAGAGAACCCGTCTCGTAGGTTTGGCCGTCGGCTCGGCCCGTTCCGCCCCGACGCCTTGAGCGCACGCTTCCAACGCTCTGTTCTCGGAGGTGAGCGAAAGTCGTCTCGCGGCTCGAGAAAAAAAGTTGTTGGCGCGAAATGCCAAACGAGGACGCTCGCCCCGCCTCGCCCCGTGCCGGCCGGCCGCGCGTGGATGAAATTGTGCGACGCGGGCCTGCTCAGATTCCGGCCGTGCGCTGGGAAGACGTGGGCGGCCTGGAGCAGGTGAAGAAGGACATCCTGGACACGGTCCAGCTTCCTCTTCAGCGTCCGCAGCTCTTGGCGCTCAAGCTGAACCGCACCGGGATTCTGCTCTACGGGCCTCCGGGCACGGGCAAGACTCTGCTGGCCAAGGCCGTGGCCACCGAATGTTGCATGACCTTCCTCAGGTGAGAAAAACGTCAAGAACTTTGATTGTTTTGCCTTCAATCAGAAGTTGGGACTTTGCGTTACGTCACAGAGGCAAAAAAAAACAAAACAAAACCAAAGAGAATCCGCGGTGGCCTTTTCAGTCCGCCGGCTCCGAGCTCGCGTTCGTTCGCATCCACGTGGCGCCGCGCTCACCTTTTGTCGGCAGGCGATCTGAAAGTACGCAGCTTTGTCCCCATATTACACGACTGCATCATGCTGGCTAAATGCTGACGTGCGGCTTGGCCAAACAAATAAGCAATGTGTGCTTTCAGCGTGAAAGGTCCGGAGCTGCTCAACATGTACGTGGGTCAGAGCGAGGAGAACATCCGCCAAGGTCAGTTTGTCGTTTTGCGCATCAGCGACACCCACTTTCAGATCCTCGCACACGTCTTGTGTCCTTTGAAGTCGATGCAAATGGAATGCCTCTCATATGTTTTAGAATAGAATAGAAATCCCTTTATTGTCATTGTACACAAGTGTGCAACGAGATTAGAGGATAATAATAATATTCCCTTTATTAGTCCCACAATGGGGAAATTCGAGATTCGAACCCCAGGCCTCCTGGGGAGACTGGGTCCTGAACGCGGCGCCTTAGACCACTCGGCCATTCTGGCAGCCATTTTGAAAATGGAAAAGCGCCAACTGGGCTCCCTGGCGGGAGAAATGCCTGCATTACTCGCGCTCGCCTCGAGGGGGCACCGCACCAAATAACTCCAAATCAAATAGGTTGGGCAATCAAAGTTCTGACTCTGACCAAAACGCGCACGCGCACGCAATTTATGAGACATACAAGACTTGATGACGGAGCACAAAAATAACGGAGGCGTCCGATCGATGAGAAGCTTGAGAATAATAACAAAAGTAGACGGCGGCGTTGGCTCCAATTTTGGATGCGCCAAACTGAGCCGCAAAGCCGGTCGGCGCTTGCGTCCGCTGAGCGCCCTTTTGAGTGCGAATGTCGCTTGTTTTACCCGTGTTGAAATGTCTTTGTAGCGAGGACGAAAAGCATACGAGTACCTGGACGGTAAAATCGCATCGGCCTCGTTGCGATGACGCAGCAGCTCGGCACGCTAACGGGCTAGCTGCTAGCAACCCGTCGACGATGACATGTCACGCGTGTTTGCGTTCAGTCTTTCAGAGAGCGCGCTCGGCGGCGCCATGCGTGGTCTTCTTTGATGAGCTGGACTCTCTGGCGCCCAGCAGGGGGCGCAGCGGAGACTCTGGCGGGGTGATGGACAGGTGAGCGCATGCTAAGGCTAACGCTAATGCTAACGCCCATTCTAACGTGACCTCGGATGCCGTCAGGGTGGTGTCTCAGTTGCTCGCCGAGCTGGACGCTCTGGACGCCTCGGCCAGAGTTTTTGTCATCGGCGCCACCAACCGGCCCGACCTGCTCGACCGATCCCTGCTCAGGCCCGGAAGGTCAAAGTCACGCGCGCATCTTCGTGACACCAAAATAACATCACGGGAAACAATATTGACTTGCTAACGATGAGCTGAGATCGTCTCGGTGTGTCGTGCGTGCGCCCTGAGCAGGTTTGACAAGCTGGTCTTCGTCGGGATCGACACGGACTCGAGCTCCCGGCTGCAAGTCCTCCGGGCCGTCCTCCGAAAGTAGGAGCGCCACGCGAAACGTGCCGACGCCGTCTCACGGTTTGACGGGCTTGCCGTTGCTCACCCGCAGGTTCCACCTGGACGCCTCGGTGGACCTGCTGCAGGTGTTGGACGCTTGCCCCGCCCACATGAGCGGCGCCGACCTGTATGCGCTGTGCTCGGACGCCATGACGGCCGCCATCAAGAGGAAGATCGCCGCCATCCAACGCGGTAGGTGGGCGAGGGTGTCGCTGTCAGCCGACGAACCGGCCCGGCGGGTTTAGGTTTACCCGAGACTAGCCCACCTTCCGTTTTTCTTTCTTTCTAGGTTTGGATTCTGAGGACTCGCCGCTGCGCATCACCATGGAGGACTTTGGCGTGGCGCTGCGTGACTTCCTGCCATCGCTGTCGCCAGAGGAAGTGACGCAATACCAACGCCTTCAACGTCGGCCACTGTAAGGCCAACCTCACGTGACGAATAAAAAGTTGACTTTCTTTCATGTTGCTATTTTGTTTTGTTGAGGGATGTCAATCTTGACGGGGGGGGCGGGGCTGTGTGACGCTAGTTAGCTTAGCATCCACAGTGTATTGTTAGCTGGATGGATGCTAAAGAAGGTTGACGTCAGAGCAAAAAAAAGAGGACTTCCTGGTGCCAACAAAGTCCGTTTATGAGAAGCGAGCTGGCTAGCGTGTTGGCTAAAACTAAAACCTTTTTTTTTTTTTTTTGTCAGTCTCTGACAAAAAGTTATGGTGCAAGGTAGAACACATTTTTTGTTTTAGCGCGAATTTTTTGGTATGTATTTTTGAGCAAAATGGTCCCAAAATTTCTGGAATTTGATCAGACCGCGCCGTTTGTTTGATTTGTTTTTGAAGGCTTCCCGTAGGTTTGCAAACGACATTTGCGTCCTCAAGCTGCGTGTTGTTCTTCACAGTGAAGACGACAAACGCGTTGATTTTGAATTGAAATTTCTACGTTCAGATTTCAAACGCCGGCGAAGAGCGACAGCGTTCATTGATCCTGTTTCACTTGAATTAAAATTCGTGTGATCGGTTTAAAAAAAATAAATGCATAAATAATCAACAAAAAGGGCCTTTTTTGACATTTAGGAGGATTTTATTGATTTGATGCCTCAAATGTGTCACGTGACCTGTTCAAGCAAACAGCAGGTGGTCGTTGCCATGGCAACACCATAAATGTTTGGATTTTCACACAACACTCCTAGCCAGCTGGGGGCGGGGGGCTAATTTCCCTTAGCGTCCACGAGCATGTTGGCACGTTACGATCATGCGATCATCAAACTTGCTTGTGCCAACGGAGGCTGTATTTGAATTGACTCCGTTACCCGCATAATGAGTCGGCCATTTTCGCAATTTGGGTGTTTTCCTATTAATAGTTTCAGTCCTAGATTTAACTGCGAACAAATTGTTCTGTGGTGATTGTTGGAGTAATCATTTTCTATTCCGGACCGGTCGGCGAATGGCTTCGGCCCCACAATCAACTAAATCGTGAATTGCGAATCGGCGACTAGACGCTAGCAGGCTAATTGGCTCGCTAAATTGTCCCATTTGACGTCAACATTTGGACGACAAAAACAACACGCGTGAACGTGTGCAGGAGGAGGACACGGAAGAACTCGGGGGAGCGTCGTTAAGATCTTGTACATCGTCAGCGAGGTCCGACACGTCGATGTGGTGCCAAGTGCGGCCGGCGTCAGGTGAAGTGCGGCATTCTGCTACACGTTCTACAACAAAACACAACATTTGCATGGCCACAAAGTCCAAACGGCAAGCCCGACAAAAACATTTCAAGATGGCGAGAAGAACGCGGAAAAGTCGCTAGTTCCAACTTGCTTGAAACTTTGGGGGTTTCTTTTTGTTGACAGTGCCGCGACTGAGGGGAGGTGGACGAATCACTATTTTGTCCACATTTAAAAGCGAAGCCCAGCACAGAGTCTATCTTTCAAAAAAGAAAAAAGGTTAGGACACTGTGAACATTGAAAGGAAGCGTTAGCGACGGCTCCTATCTGGCAAAAGTGGCAAGTGTCACTCGCTCGCATCTCTGGGCGCTCGCCGTCCGCCTCAGTCGCGTTTCCCGGGCTTCTTTCCCGCCAACCGCCATATTTACCGCTTACGTGGCCTTGGCTACTTTGGTTCTCTTCATCCTCTTCCTCCTCATCAGGGTGACCTGAGGTCGCTTGAGCCCGGCGATCAGCAGCAGGAGGCGAGGCCTCGACTTGGTCAGCCAGCTCCTCAGCAGCGTTCCTTTTGGAAACCTGCGCAAACGCAACACACACGCAAAGCGCCGACACGTCACCTTTGGAACAAAAATTGCTTATGCCGACATTTCCCCCCCCCCCCCATTTTTCCGGTTATTGTTCTTGTCGTTCCAAAATGGTGATTTCGTGCTCATTTTGCAGCAATTTTAAATGCGCCTGCGACCAGAACAAAAAATGGAGTTAGGAGGCTGTAACTTGAATTCTGCAAGCCATGCTCGCAGAGGTCGCGACTCGCCGCCATTTAGCGAATGACGAGGGCAAAAACAAACAAACAAGATCTGACTCGGCAAAGGTGAGTTCAAGTGCGCGCGGCAAAATGGATGAGACGTCCGCAAATTTGAAACGCGGTCCAATGGCGATTGGACTTGCGTGGTCGCGGAGGCCCGCGCGGGGCGGATTGGGACTCTTTTTGGGGGGGGGGGGGGGATTTCTTTTTGAAAGCAAACGCGGATCGTTGTTGGTTAGCTTCTTACCAGTTGATCCCGCACATGGGTTAGGTGGTGGACCGGCGCGGCGCTGCGCTGCACTGGAATGGTGAGGCGGCGAGCTGGACGCTAGAAGCTTCTGCGCACAATCACCAGCTGCCAATCATAATAGGAGGGGGAGGGGTGGGGGCGGGGAGGGGTAGTCGGCCTGGCCCGGCCCACTCAGCACTTCTCGCTGCAAACAGCGAATGCTCGGCCAATCGCTCGGTCGCCCGTCGCCATGGCAACGGGCTGACCCGACTGTCGAAACTGTGACCGTTTATGTGCACAACCTTCCTTCCCTTGCTCCCTTCCTTCGCTCCTTCTTTCCTTGTCCACCTCCTTCCCATCTTCCTTTTCTTTCTATTTTGACTGACAATATCGTTTTAGGTTGTTTTATGACCTGACATGCCTTTTTGTGTGCGTGTCACATGATGGTGTCTTGTGACTCGTCTTTATCAGCCCAACCAGTCCAAATATAAATAAGAAGAAGAAGACCAAATCAATTTCGTACAAATGTCTCCTTTCCTTTTTGACTTCCTTCCTTGTTTCCTTTGTTTCTTTGTCCTTTCCTTCCTTCCTCCCCTCTTTGCATCTTTCCTTCCTCATTTCGTTCCGCCTCCTTCTTTGCTTTTCCACATCCCTCCTTGTCTCTCAACTTGTCCTTGCGCGTTCCCTCGCACACGAACGTGCGATGCTCATCCGCGTGCAAGGGAACACGGCCCCAAACAAAACATTGGAGTTGTGGAATGGACTCGTCAGCGAACAGACGGCTTGATTGAGTTTCATGGAAAGGTGCTGTCATAAATGCGTGTGTGTGTGTGTGTGTGTGTGTAGGTGGTCTTATCATGAAGTGATCAAAGTCTGAATTCTTGTGCAATCGGCAGGACAAGGTCAGAGGTCACATGTGCTCGGGCTGACAAGGAAGGAGGACGCCGCGGGTAAGCAACGTTTCATTTGGATGATGTTTAATGTTCAAATGCTGCTTGAACTAGGGCTGGGCGATAAACCGAAAATTTACCGTTACCGAAATTCATTACAATGACCGAAATCATTTTGCCCATGTCGGTAAATTCGGTGTTTAAAAAAAAAAGAAAAGCCTTTTCTGTCTGCGGCAATGTTCATGCCCCTTTAAGACCGCAACAGGCGGCAATGTTCATGCCCCTTTAAGACCGCTACAGCGCCTCTAGTCACGTGACTCCACCCGTCTGATCGAGAAAGAAAACAGACGTCGCTGTAGTAACTGGCGATTCAAACCCAGAAGCTTTTTCACCACCCACAACACAACCATGCTGTGCTGAAAGTTCAAAGTGAGAAGCAAGGTTGGACAAGTGACAACAGCCCATTAGGAGGCGACACCAAACGAGAGAACATCTCAGAGGTGGACGCGATAGCCTAGCACAAAGCTAAAGATAAAGCTCCTCTAGTTAGTGACGTGCACAGGATTTAAACGCTTCATTTATCGTTATCGAGGTAAAATTGCTCAATTTCTCGCGATATTGATTTGAGGTCATATCGCCCAGCCCTAGCTTGAACGCCTCACCGCCGTCACGTGACTTCCTGTTTTGCCATCACACAACTTACATTGACAATCATTTAGCCTGTGTTGGTTTCCTTTCGGTTTTGCTTTAGCCTGATTTAATTCCTCCGTCACTTGACTGACAAAAGTTCATTTGACTCCATTCATCTTTTGTGTCTCGCCATCACGTGATTATTTGTTGTGTACCTGAATCGCACTCGCCTTTTGCCAGACGAATAACGAGGCACTCGGAACACAACGCGTTTTTGTGTCGATCTGATCTTTGTTCAAAATGGCTGCCGACGCCCCGAGAGACAAGTGAGTGCGTTCGCTGATTGATTGACAGACCGGACGGACGAATGGACATCTTGACGCGCGTCCGTCTGCCTCCGGCAGGTTCCACGCGGTGTGGTTGGTGTTCTTCATTCTCGGCTTAGGAACGCTGCTGCCTTGGAACTTCTTCATGACGGCCACCGTGGTACGACATCACTTCTTCCTCTCTCCACAAGTTGGCAGGAGTCTAAAAAAAAAAAGCTCATTTGCACTCAGTACTTCACCGGCCGCTTGAAGGAGTCATCCAATGGGACGGCGGCGGCGCTGGCGGAGGGGGAGGAGCCCGAGCGGAGCGCCCTGGAGGCCAAATTCAACAACGTGATGACCTTGTGCGCTATGTTGCCGCTCCTCGTCTTCACCTGCCTCAACTCGTTCCTCTACGCTCGGTAAGGCCCTCCAACGGTGATGGCGTCCTTTCGGCTTCCTGTTTTGCCGTCACATGACTCTTGCGGGGCCGGCAGGGTTCCCGAAGGCGCCCGTGTGGCGGGCAGCCTGGCGCTGATCCTGGCCGTCTTCCTGCTGACGGCCGTCCTGGTCAAAGTTCGGCTGGAACCGGCCGCCTTCTTCGCCGTCACCGCGCTCAGCGTCATCGCCATCAACTGTGAGTGGCGGCGTCTTGGGCGCCCGCCCCGCCAGCAAGTAGACTGACGCCCACCCCCCCGGTCTGTCACCAGCTTTCGGCGCCGTGCTGCAGGGAAGTCTCTTTGGCATGGCGGGCACCCTGCCCGCCGCCTACACGGCGCCCATCATGAGCGGCCAAGGACTCGCCGGGACCTTTGCCGCCTTCGCCATGATCTGCGCCATCGCCAGTGCGACCGCGATGACAATCAGTCGCCTCGACTCTTCGCCTTTCCCTTCTCTCTGGCCTTTCTTCGTGCCTTCTCTTTGCTCCTTGGCATTCTTCCCTCACGCCTTCATTTTCCCTTCTCTACCTGCTTGCTTCCATCCGACCTTCACTTCTTTCCTTCTCTACGACCCTAATGTCCTTCCGTCATTTTTCTTCTTTATTCCGCTAGCCATCTTTTTTTCCCGTCGATTGCTGCATTCTTCATTGCGTACTTGTTTTTCCCTCATCTGCATCTTCTCGCTTGCCCTCCTTTCCTTATTTCCTTCGCTACCTTCTTAATGTCCATTCCTCATTTTCCTTCCTTGTTTGCCTTGCTTGCAGGTGGTTCCGGTGTGGAAGAATCGTCGTTTGGTTATTTCATCAGCGCTTGCTTTGTCATTCTTTTCTCCATCTTGGCGTATGCAATGCTGCCAAAACTGGTAGGTGCGTGCGCATGCGCACGGGCACGCGCACGTGCACGCGCCTGTTTGCGACGTGACGTGACGCGTGTGCGTGTAGGAGTTTTTTCAGTTTTATCATCGGAGGAAAGGCGGGCCCAACAATGACGTCAACGTCAACCTCACCCAATCCGGTAAGCTACGTCTTCATCCTTCTCGTTGCCTCGCTCGCCGCCTTCTTCATCAACGCCTTCGTTATCCTCCTTGCGGCCTGCCCCTTTCCGTTGCCTCGCTCTTCTGGAAAGGAAGTCAAGAGGTAGAAAAGTGTTTCCGAAAGGAGGCAGAGAAGGAAATAATGGAGGACTTAGTAAGAAAGGGAGCGAGGTAGGAATCAAGCAAGCAAGCAGAAAGGAGGACTTTAAGGAAGGCGGGAATTAAGGAGTGAGCGGAGAGGAGGAGGAGGAGGAAAGAAAAAACGATGGAAGGACCGCAAGTAAGTAAAGAGGTGAAGAAGGAAAAAAGGACAAAAAGGGGGCTTGGTTGGGGGCTAAGAGGCCGAAGAAGGAACCGAGGAGGGATGTCGAGTTGGAGAGGAAGAAGAGAGAAAGTCAAATTCCCTTTTGTCTTCCTCGCAGCCCTGATGGCTTCGTCCTCGTCTTCTGTTTGGCCTTCTCCTCCTCGTCTTAAGTTTTTGTGGAAAGCTTTGCGGCCGCCTTCGTTGTCTTCCTCCTCCTCGTGGTCTTAATTCGGGTCCGGCTTGGCGGTCTTCCTCCTCTAAATCATCTTCATTTTTGCTCGGTGGCCTTCCTTTTTATCCTCCTCGTCGTCCTGCCTCATCCCGCTCGCACTTTTTGCTTATTTTCTTCATCGTCTTCCATGTCCTCTTCCCGGTGGTCTTCCTGGTCTTTCGTCGCAGCGGGCGTCGAAGAAGAAGGAGGCCCGTTCGGACCTGCGAGCGTCTCCATGGTGACCGTCTTCAAAAAGGTGGGTGGGTGACGCGCGGCACGCACTGCGCCGCTGACCTTCTGACCTTTGTTGTCGTTGTCGTCACCGTGGAGATTTGGGCCTTGGCGGCATGCGTGTGGGCGACCTTCACCATCACCATCGGAACCTTCCCCGCCGTCACGGCCGACACCAAGTCCACCTTGACGCAAGGGGGCGGCGCCTGGGGCGAGTGGGCACCGTTTGACTTGCTTCTTTTCTCACTTCCTTCCTTGCTTGTCTCCTTTTTCCTCTCCTTCTCTCCATCCTTGCTCACATCCTTCCTTCCTTCCTCTGTACTTCTTTCTCTCCTCTATTCTTACGCATCCTTCATTCTCAAGTTCCTTTCTTGCTTCCTCACTTGTCGCCTCCTTCCTTTCCTCTCACTTCCTTCTCTGCTTTCATTCATCTTTGTCTTGCTCTTGCCGTCCTTCTTTCTCTCTGGCCTCCTTTCCTTCATTCCGTCCCGCTAGCGTGCTCGCCACTTGACAGGAAGTGGGTGTGTGACTGATGATGTCATCATGTTGTGTCAGACATGTACTTTGTGCCGGTGGCCTGCTTCCTGCTCTTCAACGTGAGTGACTGGGCTGGGCGGAGCCTGAGCGCTTTCTGCACCTGGGTGAGTTCTCCGCATTGGTCCATTGCGAAAGGGGGCCAGCCCTCGGACGTCCTACTTTGCTTTGTGTGTGCGTGCGAGCAGCCAGGAAAGGACAGCCGCCTGTTTCCCGTGTTGGTGGCGTGTCGAGCGGCGCTGATTCCCGCCTTGATGTTGTGCAACGTGCAGCCGCGGCGCCACCTGCCCGTTGTCTTCCGGCACGACGGCGCCTTCGCCGCCTTCATGCTCGTCTTTGCCTTCACCAACGGCTACCTGGCCAGCCTCGCCATGTGCTTCGGACCCAAGTCAGACATGCACGGCGGAGCTCTGCTCTCTCGTCTTCCGCGCTTTCCTTTTCATTTTCCTTCTTCTTCCAAAGCCCTCTTCATTTCTTCTTTTGATGTTTTTGCTTCCTCTTCTTCTTTATGGACTTTTTCCTTTTTCTTCTTCTTCTCCTTCACGTTTCATGGTTTCTGATTTTTGTGGTCCAGGAAGGTTCTCCCTCATGAGGCGGAGCGTGCGGGCTCCATCATGGCGTTCTTCCTGTCTCTGGGTCTGGCTTCGGGCGCGGCGCTCTCCTTCGTCTTCCGAGCTCTCATTTGAGTCGTGGGAGCGCGCGGCAAAAGTGTTGGCGTCGGAAAGACTTGCCCTCCCAAACTGCAGAGGGTGCTGTGACATTTCTGTCCCACCTCATATCACAGGAAGTGTCACAGTTGAAGCCAAGGTCGCCCCCACAAATGCTCTGAATGTTTAAAGACTGATCTTTCAAACATTTGCTTTCAGAGACTTTAGTCACTGCTATGAAAAAATAAAATAAAAGTTTACGTCATTCGTTGCCGTGGAAATTCCCAGAGCGGTCTGCTTTACTGCGCCATGTACGTGTTTGTAGTCGACTGGCCGTCATGTGTCCATTTGTCAGCTTACGTGTTGTGTAATGTGTGGCCTGGCGTCTTTCAGGTGTTGTCACGTGACCTACGACATAGAGTATGTGCCATGTGAAATGCATCCTGTTATATTTGACGCCGTCCATCTTTGGCTTCGCGGCCACACGGCGCGGCGCAGCAGGCCATAAACAACTTGGGTTGTAGAAGATGGCCGACATGAAGATGGACGTCAAGTTGGGAACGTGGAAGGCCAAAGCCGTCCGCAGTGTAAGGAGAGCGAGCCAGGACGAAGGCTGTGCTCGTCATGATGGAAACCTGACAGGAAGCTTGCCGCGACATCAGAAGACTCCCGCCGATGTCGTGACCGGCTGCCGCACAAAGTTTCTGCCAAAAGGTTCCTTCTGAGACATTACTTCTTAGAGGCTCCTCAAGGATTATCCTTCCAAGAGGTTCTTAAAGAAGTTGCATCCAAGAGTTTCCTCACTTTCAAAAGTGCCTCAAAGACGTTCCCCTCTGTGGACGAGACACACACACACACACACACCCCCACACACGTGTATATATATACACACACATATATATATATAAATTTAGATACACACATATATATTTATATACACACATATAGATATATATATAGATATATATAAATTTTTGAAAAGCGTGTAAATTTGGACCCAGCCGTTGACTCCTTCTCGCGTCCGCGTGTTTGGACACGTTGCCCAAATAAGGAGCGGCTGCCCTTGAAAGAAGTAGTTCTCTTGAAGGGACGGAAAGTAGCTTGTAATTTGTAGTCGCCTTCTCTGCACACATTTTCCTCGAACGGTCTTGTTCACTTTGAAGCCTACATTATTTTTTTCGGGCTCCTAGGTGGAATACTTAGAGGACCGCGGCTTCTATCGCGTGCATAATCCGAAACTGCACGTCGCGGCGGAGGAGGCCTCCCGGGTGCTCTTCGGTTTTGTTTCTTGTGGGGGTGGAGCTTGTCCACAAGTGAGAAGACGTGCGAATTAACTTTTTAACTTTGATGTCAAATGTCGGCGCTTTTCTTTACTGAAAACTTCTCCAAGACACAACAGCCCGACCACGACGCTACGCTTAATTTCGTTCGTGGGGCGGCTTGCCGGTTTAGCCTGCTAGCTCCCGTCCGCGCACTCGGTCCTACCGGAAGTTGGCCTCGGCGGCCGCCGTAAGCGCGGTCGCTCGCCGGACTTTAGCCAATGGGGACCAGGAGCGGTAGCGGACCGAAGCCACCGTCGGGCTTCGGAACCGCATCCGCCGCCGAGCCGGACTCGGACCGCTCTGACGCCACCGTGCTGCTCGACAGCGGCTCCGAGGACTCCGACTCGGCTGAGGACGAGGATCCGGCTCGCGCGTGTCTCGGCGGCGGCGTCAAGCGGGAGAGGGACGAGCGGGCGCCGCTCGCCCAGCAGCCCGCCGCCGCCGCTGGCACGCCGGGAGCCAAGCCGGGCAAGAAGACTCGCGGGAGGGTCAAGATCAAGATGGCCTTCATCGATAATAAACTGAGAAGGTACACGACATTTAGCAAGAGGAAGACGGGCATCATGAAGAAGGTGAGTGACGTCACAAAGTAGCCACGTGGCACCAACGTCAATGAGATGAGTGTCGTCACAGCTAGTTGCTGACGCCACTCATGAACTACACGTTGCAGTTATACGCCGACGCACACGCGCATATAGATAGCATGCACATGCAAAACACACGCACGGTTTGGGCGTCGCAGCACCTCCTCTCAACCATATTTTGGCCGAGCCGAAAGTACGAGGCGACATCAAGCGGGGCGCGCTCGCCTTGCATCAGGCCTGTGACGTGCAACTCCACATTCCCGCATGAAGCACGCTCACAAACCCAACGGCACACACAACAACACACAACTCCAAAATCGACACAGAAAGGCGGCCGCGGATGACGTCCAGTTCTGATGATCCACCGCATCCTCGCCCCGGCAGGCATACGAGCTGTCTACGCTGACGGGCACGCAGGTCCTGCTGCTCGTGGCCAGCGAGACGGGCCACGTGTACACGTTTGCAACGCGCAAGCTTCAGCCCATGATCACGTCGGAGACGGGCAAGGCGCTCATCCAGACGTGCCTCAACTCACCCGACTCGCCGCCGCGCTCGGACCACTCGTGCGACCAGAGGATGAGCGCCACCGGCTTCCAGGAAACCGACCTCACCTATCAAGTGAGCGAGGTGGGCGACGGCTGCCCCGACACCGCCAAGGTGACGCCCGACGTAGCCTCGCGCCGTCCCGGGCGGACGTTGCGCCACATGCACGTGCCTTGGTCATAAATTGCCACTTCCTGTGTCTGCTCAGGACCTCAACAAAGTGGTCTTGAGCGTGTCTAACATGGCGGCCGGCACGCCGTCCGCTTCGCCTTCACCGTCGGCGCAGATGGGCACCGCCAGCGGGCCGTTGCTCAAAACGCCAGCGGGTGTGGTTTTTCCCACCGGGTTCACCTTGATGTCTGGTAGGGGGCGTCGGCCGCGCCTGACGCTTGCGGTCTGCAGCGTGTTGTCCTGTAACGCGCTTGACGCGGCTTGTCACGTATGTTCCGTGTTCAGGTGCGTCGCTGCCTGCTGTCACGCACATGCAGCAAAGTGCGCTGCTACGCCTGCCTGCCACAGTGGCGCTCTCAGGTGAGTGCCACGTCGCACCCACCTCTTGTGTGCGCGTGC
The DNA here is from genome assembly GCF_059441095.1 of Idiotropiscis lumnitzeri. NCBI lineage: Eukaryota > Metazoa > Chordata > Actinopteri > Syngnathiformes > Syngnathidae > Idiotropiscis > Idiotropiscis lumnitzeri. The sequence goes on along the minus strand of NC_142396.1, from coordinate 204,370 downwards.
GTACGCACGTACCTGATTGTATATTTGTCTCCCTTTTGTGGTTCATAAATATTACTCAACGCTGCTGTTGTGGTCAGGGGGCGGAGTCTCCCCAGTGCCATTGACAAATCCGAGCTCTTCTGACATCCCCAGCACCGCCTCGTCATCAGGTAAGTGCTGAGCGAGGCCTGCCTGTGATTGGCTAAGGTGGTCACGTGACATGTCCCCCCCCCCAGCCACGGCGACATCATTGTCAGGTCACGTGATGTACCCCGGAGGCCGCGCCCTCATGTACTCCCCGACCACGCCCAACATGGCCGACGCTAGCCTGGCCGTCCTCAACGCCGCGCCGCATGAGCCCGGTACGTGATTACATCATGCCGCGGGCGCAGCGCGCGTGTCTAATCGCGTTTGTGTGTCAGTGTCAGTCCCTCAGGTCTTCCTGGCATCACTCCCGCCGGTCGCCGCCCAGATCCCCGTCTCTGCTGTGCAGCTTCAGCCGGTGAGGAAAAAACGAACGCCACATTGCTAACTCCAAGGGGGGGGGGGCTTTGTGGTGTGTGTGCATTTGTATGTTTCTTCTGGTGATGTAACAATGTCCAACATGGAACGCAAAGAAAAGGAACGGCGTTTGTGTGCAGATGATGCTGAGCCAGCAGAACGGCGGAGGCGGGGCTAACCTGACGGAGCTTCAGCTTGTCAGTCTGGACGTGCCGCGCGCCAACGTCAACTGACGCCATTTTGTTTTGGACTCCGCTGCAGAACCAGCCGCCTTGTTTTTTTTTTTTTTACGTCAACTCATCGCATTCATTTCGCGGGAGATCCCGACACTCGAAATTGGTGACATTCTATCAAGGAGGGAATGATTTTTTTTTTTGTTTATTTTTTAAACGTTGAAATATTCGAAGCCCTTCCTTGAGCGTGAAACACATTTAAACATTAAAACGTACTTTTTCCACACAGTGTATTTGCACTTCCTGTTTTGACTCACATGTCACATGACTTCATTTAGCGTTGGGTTTTGCAGTTAACTGCTGTCTCCATTTCCACGTCATTACTGAAAAACATGCTTTGAAGTTGATGGCGCAGAAGTGTTGCCAAATGTTGCCAATTCCGTGACTGGTTTGACGTGTCAAAAAATTGAGCAAAAATAGTGATTGTTATTTTCCAAAGCGAAAGCAGAAAGTTTCTTTATTTTGATGATAATCGGACTGCTTTCGGAGACTGGAGCGCATCCGCGACAACGATTTGGACTCTTGTTAAACAAGGTGTCAAAATATTTCATTTTAGTTGTTGCACCTTATTCCGGAAACGCTCCTCAATAAGCAACGCTTAATTTCTCTCTTCAAATGCTCACCATTCCTAGGAAATCACAATGAGACCGGCAGTGGGCGGCGACAAATTGATCTCACTTGGCTTGCAAGTTTGTTTTTTTTACAGCATTTCAATCAATGTTGCAATGCCAACAATGGCCATCAACAAACTGGATGACAAGCCTTGATTATTCGCTCAACCTGCACGTCTGTCTCGAAACGGCCAAAGGCGGTCGTCAACTCACACGCATTCCTTTTGCTATCCAGCAGCAATTACAATATATATATATATATATATATTTTTTTTGCTATAACTATGAAATGGAATTCCCCCAAAAATGCAAATGAGGTGCATGTACTATTTCAAGTCGAATCGAAAGCAGCTGTTTATGGCAAACAGGTGAGGTTTCATTTGGCTATTTTGAAAGCCATGACGGACAAACTTGGCATCTTCATGGTTGCAAAGCCCAATCGCACCTCATCCTAGCCTACAAGGCCTATCAACTCTGCTGTTGATCAGGCTGCGTCTCATCTTCATGTGGACAGTTTGTCGTAGATCGCAGGCCATGCGGTGGGTTCAAAGGGATCCTTCAGCCAGATGGTCCATTTAAAAAAAAAAAAAAGTTCAATTTATGTATTTTTGGAATCAGGGAAATGACAGCTTGTGTTTTCAATTTGATCGAATTTGTTTTGGAGGAATCAATACAAAACCATCCATCCATCTTCTGTACCGCTTCTCCTCACGCGGGGTGGTTGCGGGGGGGTCGCTGGAGTCTATCCCAGCGGCAGTAGGCGGAGGACATCCTGAATTGGTTGCCAGCCAATTGCAGGGCACACAGAGACGAACAACCATCCGTGCTCACACTCATACCGAGGGGCAATTTAGAGTGCTCATTCGACCTGCCATGCATGTTTTTGGAATGTGGGAGGAAACCAGAGTACCCAGAGGAAACCCACGCAGGCACGGGGAGAACATGCGAACGCCACACAGGATGGCCGGAGCCGGGATCGAACCCACGCCCGATGCTGTCTCTCGCTGTGACGCCAACCAAGGAGACGAAAAGGGGCCGCTGGAAATGAGCAATATGGCCACGCCCCCTCCTTACCCTCCCTCCATGTTTTGTTCTGTTTGCTTATTTTGTAATTCTCTTTTATGGCATAGGAGATGCTGGTATTGGTCATTAAGTAGTGTTTGGGGAAAAGTTGAAGTTAAAGTGCGTCAGGAGAGAGCGAGAGAGGAAAAAAGTGTCAGGAGAGGACGGCAACGGGCTATGACGTCATCTGCGCCGTCGCTTCCCGAGCGCGTCATCACGACACGCGCTCCCTTCTATTTCCTTTCGTCCCGGCGTTCGCAGTAAGCAGCTTCTTCCTTTTCGCTTCAGTTTGAGTGAACAAATGGCCGCCGCCGGTATGCAGAGTCGGAAGCGGCTCCTCAAAGACGAGGACATGACCAAGGTGGAGTTTGAGACCAGCGAGGAGGTGGACGTCACCCCCACCTTCGACACAATGGGCCTAAGGGAGGACCTGCTGCGGGGCATCTACGCTTACGGTAGGCCGGGGATCGGCGAGGCCTCCGCCGCCGCCATCAGCGGCTCCCGTTTGTCGCGGTCCACTGCACTGTCGTCGTCTCGTCATCGGAAAGCGGTTACGCCCGACAATATCGGGCTCACGTGGGCACTTTGCCGGCTTGCGGTCGCTCAAGTTGCGCGCGTTTGTCGTTAGCATGTTAGCATGGTAGCTCCTTGTGCGAACATCATGCTAACGGTCGCTGCTAACTTTTTGCCGGCGCTAATTACAAAGGACGTCTCAAAAGCAACGAAACAAGAACATTAACCAAGTCAAGTCTATTTTTAGTGTGATGATTTACTTTTTTTCCCTTTACCCATATCACAGAAAATGCTATAAAAAAGGGCTTGTTTTAAAATAATTCTGAGTTTGACAGGGAAAAAAGTGGAAAGAAAGGTTTTCGAGCCACCTCCAGACATGAAGAATCAGCGTGAGAGTTTTAGTTTACTACGCTTGCACTGGATGAACATTGAATGATGGTTTGTCACGATAATACAATTTCAAACTCGATATCGATACGCAGGAAAATACTCAATAGCGTTTTCAATACTGCAGGAATCAAAAGAACAAGGAATACTTTAAAAAGGCATAAAAAATTTAATTAACTTGAGAAATAGAACGGCAGATAATCAATCAAATTCAATATGCAAATGTAAAAAAGAGAGAACAAAAAGAAAGAAAACATATTTGCATCATGCTAGCTAGTTACAGGCTGCTAGCAATGGGCTGGTGGCAAATAACATTCACTGAGCATCAAGCTGAGCGCGGGCCGACGGCTAATGTTTGAAAGTTGGAACTGCACACGCGATCGTTGCGCGCCGGAGTGGACGGCGCGGGCATGCGCACTGTCGTATCGGCAATGAGACAAATTGGTATCGTATTGGGGTGTGCTGTGTAAATATCGACAACAATTCCAAATGTTGCCTCCGTTTGTACGACGTGAGAGGCGTGCATTGGTGTCGTGTTAACGTGCGTGTCGCTTTTCTCAGGGTTCGAGAAGCCGTCGGCCATTCAGCAGCGAGCCATCAAGCAAATCATCAAAGGCCGGGACGTCATTGCCCAGTAAGATCAATTAGTTTTTTCTTCTTTGCCCTTTTCAACATAATCTGGCCATTGCCTTCAGGTCTCAGTCGGGAACGGGAAAGACGGCGACCTTTTGTGTGTCGGTGCTGCAGTGTCTGGACATTCAGGTCAGTGCGTGATTCCTGTTTTTTGGCCACCGTACATGCTGCATCAAATAATCAATCTTGAATTGAGTCCACGAGTTGATTCTGGACACAAACGACAATTTGCTGCCACCTTGTGGCTTGGAGGAACTTTGTTGGACTGACTTTCATTTGGACAAAAGTGGTGTCTTGATGCCTGATTTTTATTTTTATTGGGGGTGACGGGTGCATGCAGGTGAGGGAGACCCAGGCGTTGATCCTGGCGCCCACCAGAGAACTGGCTGGCCAGATCCAGAAGGTAAGCCCCGCCCCGCTCACCGGCGGCAGTCCCGTGCCAACGGGCTGATGATGTGCGCGACTTCAGGTGCTGCTGGCGTTGGGGGACTACATGAACGTTCAGTGCCACGCGTGCATCGGCGGCACCAACGTGGGCGAGGACATCCGCAAGTTGGACTTTGGCCAGCACGTGGTGTCGGGAACGCCGGGGCGAGTGTTTGGTGAGGGTCGACGCTCGGTGTCTTTTACATTGTTGGGGGGGGGGGGGGGGCTATTTTTTGGGGTGACCTAAATGAGCAAGTGGACAATTGCCTTAACTTCACATTAACTCCAGGCCGGTTCCGATACAATACCGATATTGCTGCCTTTGTGAGTACAAATTGTTTGAAGAGACTTGAACAAGGGAAGAAAGTCTAGGAGACTTTTGTGCACGACTTTGGTTGTTTGTAATCCTTTTGGAAGGTGACATTTGGTGGCGGGTGCGAGCCCTGTCAAAAAGTGCGAGTCACAGAGAGGAGCCTGTCACGTTGCAAGAGAGAATATTTTTTTTGCCTGAAAGAAGAAATGTTTTTTTTTTTCTTTTTTTCCTTTCATCTGCCCCGCACGCCCCGGCCCGGTCCGCTGCCGTAAAGGACCGGCGTCTTATTTAGCGGTGGACTCGGCACACTGTTTGGATCCAAGTCCCGGAGCTGCCAATGTTACAGATTTTGGATGCAGATCCATTAAAATCGGACCAATGTCCGATACAAATATCGGGTTGCGATGCGTCAAATTAAATCCAGGTTGAATAACGACGTAATAATGAATCCAGAGAATATATTTTATCAACGCAATTGTGTGTGCAACTTGGCCTCTTGGGGGCCGTGTGGCGCCGCGACTGCTGCAAAAGCTTTCTTACTCCCGCTTTTTGTCCTCCTTTGTTCCTTGCTGAAATTCTTGGCGTATCGTTAGCAGCCATGCTAACCCTTAGCCTGACAATGTTCGTATCCAGCTAGCAAGATGTTTTTCGAGTTGACACTAAGTCCGCTGTGCTTGCAGACATGATCCGGCGCCGCAGCCTGCGCACGCGCGCCATCAAAATGTTGGTCCTGGATGAGGCCGACGAGATGCTCAACAAAGGTGGGTTCCCGCCACGTTGCCGCCGCGTTGCCGCCGCGTCTTGTGACCTCTGGTCGATGTGCAGGTTTCAAGGAGCAGATCTACGATGTGTACCGCTACCTGCCCCCCGCCACGCAAGTGGTCCTCATCAGCGCCACGCTGCCTCACGAGATCCTCGAGATGACCAACAAGTTCATGACCGACCCCATCCGCATCCTGGTCAAGCGGTGCGTGCTCGCATCTTTTGCGAAACGCAAAGTGCTTCGGTCGACGACGATCTAAATCGAGAGCATTTAGAAAGAACCGCTAAACGATTAATCGCTCATTTGTCATTGAGTAATTGTGGCATCTCTACTCCTGATCCACTAAAAGTGCTGTGCGAGTTTCTTCAAGTAAAGTTGAACATGAGATCTTTGATGAGCCTTTTGAGCAATGGAAACATTTCCAAATTGAAAACTTTGAGCTCGGCGCAGTTTGCCCAAGGTTGCGAGTGCCAAGACCTGACGCGTGTGCGTGTGTCTCGCAGTGACGAGTTGACGCTGGAAGGAATCAAGCAGTTCTTTGTGGCCGTGGAGCGCGAGGAGTGGAAGTTTGACACCCTGTGCGACCTCTACGACACGCTCACCATCACGCAGGCCGTCATCTTCTGCAACACCAAGAGGAAGGTAAGAGGGAGGGGCGGGGTGCCGGCTGACGAGGCGCCGCGACCGGTGACGCGGCGGACTTTGGTTGCAGGTGGACTGGCTGACGGAGAAAATGCGAGAGGCCAACTTCACCGTGTCGTCCATGCACGGAGACATGCCGCAGAAGGAACGAGAGTCCATCATGAAGGAATTCCGCTCCGGAGCCAGGTGCGCAACACACACGTGACGCGACAAAAAGAGGGAGGAGGCGTGCGAATGGACGCACGTTGAGTCGTGTGATGACCATCGACGGCAACAAAACAACGCACGCCATATTGGCGCTTAAAGGGGAAGTCAAGCCCAACATTTTCTTGACGAGATTGTGTTGGGCCCGGCCCCACTCGTCTAAACTTGATAGCCAAATCCCGGCGGCCATTTTGTCACTTGCACATTCACCTGCCGTCGTGATTGGTCGCAATCTGAGCAGTTGTGTCATTTTCAGTCGACAGGAAGTGGCAAAATGACCCCCCCCACTACCCCCCCCTCGTCACTGGAGCCGCAAACAAACAACTCTGCGTAACAAAGTCGTTTGAATTGGCGATTGTGGCGACGCAACGTTGCGCTCGTCTTGGCAAGCAACACTGGTGGTCGGGAAGCGAGTCTGACGGCGTGACGACTTCAAAATAAAATGTCCATGTATTATTGGCTAAGCATTTTCAAGTTGCCTTGGTTTCTGACCGTTGACCGAGGTACTCGACTCACCCGAATAGACGAGACCTGCTCGTACGTTTTGCGAGACGATGGCGTGCATGCGTTGATGCCGTGATGCAGCTCACGTGGCGCGTGTGCTCATCCCCTCCGTGTGTGCGCAGTCGCGTGTTGATCTCAACGGACGTGTGGGCGCGCGGTCTGGACGTGCCTCAGGTTTCCCTCATCATCAACTACGACCTCCCCAACAACCGAGAGCTCTACATCCACAGGTAGGACGTCGTCGCGCACGCCCCCGCCGTTGTGTGTCCTCCGTGCCACTTGACCTCCGACCTCTGTCCTCCCCCAGGATCGGCCGCTCGGGTCGCTACGGCCGCAAAGGCGTGGCCATCAACTTTGTGAAGAATGACGACATCCGGATCCTGCGCGACATCGAGCAGTACTACTCGACGCAGATCGACGAGATGCCGATGAATGGTACGGCAAATGCGAGCGTAACCTCGCGGAATTCGGCCAAAGAATTTCGCCAACTGATTGATGTTCTCTCACGCTTGTCAAATGACCCTTTTGTGCAAATCATGTCCATGAAGTGGAGCTTTTTTCAATGACTTTGATCTCGTCCGCAGTGGCCGACCTGATCTGACACCAGCGTCTGCCCGAAGCGACCGCCCTTCATTTACTTGGCTCGACCCTCAACTTCCTGTTGCATCGGATGGCGTGGTTTGCTTGTAAATAGATTTTTTTTTTTTTTAAATCCTACCTGTGTTATTACTCTTGGAACAGCTGACAGTCCATGCCATTGTTTGATTGACAGCACATTTATTTCACAATAAACGATCAAACTGCTCTTCCAGAATACCTTTCAAATTAATAGCCTTTGATTTGTGTTTTTTTGGGGGGCGGGGCAAAAGATACAAAAATATTCACCTTCAATAAACTAGTTGATTTTCACTTTCTAATTTGCTTCCAGCTAAGCATGCTAACAAGAAACAAGACAGCAATAAGTGTGTGTTGGTTTTCCGAAGGTCAGTCAGCTTCGGGGCGGCGCCCGGTCCTAGCGCCGCAGGAACCAGATCTCGTTGCGTCGCCGCGGCACGCCGGGGTTCTCGTAGACGGCCACCATGTAGGCGTCGGAGCGCAGGCGCTCGGACGCCGAGGCGCCGAGCAGCTCCCACAGCGAGCCGATGTGGCGCGTCACCGTTTCCTCTGTGGTCGTCCCCGTGAAAGGCCTACCGCAACAAAAATGGCAAACGTCACTTTGCTTGCCTCGCCCTTCCCCACTTTTTCAATCAAAAACCTTCTGAAGTCGACGCCGTCATTTCTTTTTCATAAACTGGGCAAGATTGTATTTTTTAAAATGTCAACATTTCTTTGTTTTAAAGGGGCCCTGACATGATTGATCATCCTGAATGTGCATTCCTCAGCCGGACTAAGTCCCCAAAGTTGAGTGAAAAAAGCCCGACCATGCTTCCGTTGCCGATTGTTGTTTGAATCAACGTCGCTGGATTTTAGCACATCGTCTTTTGTGTCACTAATTGAGCGCCAAACTGCGCATGTGCACCAGGGAAAAAAAATACTAAACATAATTATGCACTAGGTCAGAAAATGAAGTCAATACCCATAGTTTGTCATTGTGTGCTTTGATTATGTTTGCGGTGCATAATTGATGTTTTCTTTTTCTTTTTTCTCCCCATGATGCCACGGGGTTTGCGCATGCGGAAGTAAATACTCAGTGGCATGATGGGAAACGATGCATTGCGGACAAAACCCCAAAAAGGAATACACAAAGTTTACTTAATTAACTTCCTCTGTTTTCTTTTGGCAATGAATGACAGGTAGTGACGCATGCGCAAATCCATTTCTCGCGGCATCTTGGGAAGAAGCATTTAGCCGACAAGTACGTTCGAACATGCCCCTGCCTGTCGTTTTTGTCAAAGTTCCGTTTCCAAATCATATTAAATTACATTTGCAATATTTGGACTCCATCGGAACTGCTCTGTAGCAGAGTGTGCAAAGGGCAACCAAAATATTTTCTTTTTTTCCTCCTCCCTCCATGCGAGCCACAGTCAGACTTAATTTCCGCATCGAATGTGCCCAAGTTTGTGACTGACGACCGCTTCAGCACAAATGACGATTAGCAGTAGCAACTGCTTCTGGAACAGCAAGTGAGTCACGACGTCGTCGTTCGCTTCGCAGTTGGATGGAACGCGCGGCTGAGCACAGACCGGAATTGGCAAGGAAATGCCACCTCGCGGTGGCGTTGCCAATGGCGACACCTTCCTATTTGAAGTGGAACTGCAACCAATTTTCAAAACAACGCGGTTATATAAAGAAGCCCGTTACCTGGCCACGACGGTGAACGCGTCACGCTGCACCACGTCCACGTCGGGGTCGTGCGGCCGAGGCGGCGCGTCTTGCAAGGCGGCGGGCAGGTAGAAGCCGGTCTCCACGTTCTTGTCCAGCGTCTTGCCGTCGGCCGTCACCAGCACGGTGCTCACCACCGGCACCGTCAGGCCCAGGTGGCCTCCTGCACGCGCCAAAACCACAAACGGGCGGCTCGATCGTATCGGAAAGGTGGCATCGTCAGCGTTGGTGCGTGCCCCACCTGCTGAGTTCTCCTTGCAGATGAAGCGCATCAACTTCATGAAGCTCTTGGAGATGCTCTGCTCGTAAAGTTCCTCAGCCTGCCGAACGCAAGCCCACTTGCCGGCCGGGTACATGCGTTCCTCCCACATCACCTCGCCCATCTGCGCGCACACGCACACATGCAAGCGAGCCATCGGGTGTGACGTCATCACCGTCGTCATTACACGCAAAGGAATCCAGTACCTTCTCCTGACAGGAAATGAGCACGAAGGGGACAGGCTCCCTCTGCTGGTTGTTGCGTGTCATTTCGTGGATGGGCCCCCTCATTTCTTCAAAAAAAACAAACAAAAACGTGTTGATTCCTGTCCATTTGTTTGCTCCAATCACATTTCAGCGGCCATTTGTTGCAACGTCCATCTAGTCTGCTTTCACAATTACCAGTGCGCCTCCATGGAAGTCAAAATTCCGGTTTTGTGAATATATCGCATTTCTAATTCATGATGGTGACGCTGGCTTTTTGTTGTGCTCTCATTGGTCAGCCAACATTAATTAAAGCGCATTTCACAACTGCTGGAGCTGTCACAAAGCCCTTTCCATATGACGTCATATACATTAGACGGAAATTAGAACAAAATGAAAACACATAAACAGTAGAAAGCAGAAAATATAAAAAAACAAGGTATGACGTATGCGCTCACCTGTCGGCACGGTGACCTGATGCGTGCTGGCCACGGCCCTCCAATGAGCGAGCAGCCCGTCCGAGTGCTCGTCCCCCATTGGTTCAGGGTTGTCCGTGATGTCATCGTCCAGCTGCTCGTCTTCGTCCAACCCCTCGAGGTCGTCCAAGGAGATCAAAGCCATGACCCCTCCGCCGCCGCCGCCGCCGCCGCCGCTCACCTGTCACCTGAGCGGGGCGGAAACAACAAGCGCCGATGACGTCATCGTCAGCTACAACACGAAACAAAAGCGTTTTCCTCCAAATGAACACCATCTGCGACCAATTCAATGAATACATTACGAGGATTTTTGTCATTGTGTTGATTCAAAGCGAAGATGACGTCATTCCGCACAGGTCGAAGGAGGAAAAGCATCGTTAGCGCGCAGCTAACCGTTAGCCTGCAGCTCACCCTCACAACAACACGTTGCAACTGAGCTTAGCTTCGTTTATCTTGGAGCTCAATGCCGGTAGCGGGGTTGGCACAACGAGGCGTGCACGCGCGCAGGCTTACCTGCTCGCTCGCGCGCGTGCTCGTCACAACAGTACACACGACCTACGACGCTCGTCCTTCACTTGGTGACACTTCCGGTTTGAGCCCTGCGTGCCCTTCAGGGTAAAAGCTCAAAACGGAAGTTTTGCTTTCTAGAAACTTGACTCAGCGTCGAAAAAGTCATTTAAAAAAAACAAAAACTCGGCATTGATGTTAGTGCGTTTGTTTTATTTGAAAGGCATGAACAATACATACTTTTGCGTTCTTGATTTGCAGTCATTTAAATGAGCTTTTGCATTAAAGTGCTCGTATTCGTCAGTTTGGTTTTCAGCGCACCATTCGCTCCAATTTAACGCGGATTGGAAGCGTTTGATTCCGCCAAAATGTCGGGAAACCTATGTGAATTTGCATTCGTTATACCATGCATCCATTTATTGAAGACTGAGTGTCATAAAAGTGCTTAAAATGTGGGTTGTGCTCATGATCCATGAGGCGACAAGTCTCCATGATGTCATGGACTCGAATAGTGGCGGTGATGTCCGTTGGGTGCCGCCAGGAGGCAGCAGAGCAGCATTTTTTTCTTCTTCTTCTTCTTCATCGTCTTCTGCTGTCTCGGATTTCTTACTCTCCTTTCTTCGGTGCAGCCTGACTTCCGATTGCGCTGTCAAATCATTCTTAATTCTTGCACACACGAACGCGTCGGGGTGTGTGCGTTAGTGTGCGTGTGTGTGCGCGCGTGGTGGTGGGGGAGGGTCTTACCGCCACGTGCTTTTGTGTGCATGACAATGAAGTGTTTTATGAGCGCTCGTCGAAATCGAAGCGACAACGTTTGAGTGTGCAAGTGTGTCCAGGCGCCTGTGTTTGTATGCGTGCCGAGTCATGCTTAAGAAGTGTGTGTGTGCGTGCGTGCGCGCGCGTGCGTGCGTGTGTTTACTTGCTGTCAGACAGGAGGTCAAAGGTGAGCTGTTAGCAAACAAAGCAAAGTGCGTCTTTAAATTTTCATCAGCCCTCCCTCACCAATGCTGCCCCCCCCCTCTCTCTGCCGCAGTGCTGATCAATAAATTATTCAAGTTTCGTGGAGGTCGCTTGGCTCCGCCTTCTCCAAGCAAACCTGCTGTGGTTGGACATTTGATTAGGTACACCTGAAAGCAAACTCCTCAGTTGCCAAGACGACACCCTCGCTGCTGCTTCAGTGCATACAGAAGGTGTTGCCACGGAAACAGCCAACAGCTTTTTTCAGTTGCCGTGGAAACAAGTCCAATCGTTGAGACGCAGAAAGAGAAGAGGCGCTTTATCGCGACTCCGCAGCCGATCACTATCTGAATGCGGATCATCTTTATTGGCCAAACGTTGAAAACGCGTGAGGACATTTCCTCGAGGTGTTGAAGGCAAACAAAATCGGCATTTTGAACGCCAACGCACGCGTGCAGTGAGTCTGTCAAGCTGTTGTTCGCAACTTGTGTCCGTTTGAATTTTGCATTCCAATAGTGGAAGGCAGGGCGGCTTGTGATTGGACAACATCAATTTTGTTTTGAAGGCCAAAAAGAAGCCGGCCGATTGTTGTAACTTCCTGACGATTGCTGCGTTTGGCGATGTTGCTCGGCGATGAACTTGCCGACGTTTGCGTCGCGTCACTCGCCGCACTGGAAAGATGTTGAGTTTGTTGGCGGCGCGGCAGCAGAATATGTCAAAATGGCAAAGTGTCACGGTGGAATTCAAAATCAAGCCCTCACTTGACCAGCAGCGCCGGTGCGCATTTTGTCGGTGTAACGCTGCCAATAGTTGTCGGCTTTTGGAAGCGTTCCGGCCGGCTGCACATCTGCAATCTGGACAATTGTTCAGCTTTGCTCATAGTTTGAGCAGAAATTGGAATCTGGAAAAATGTTTTCATCGTCCAGTATCGCAATCTCCAAAGACTACTAACGAGTTAGTGTGAGCGCCATCGCGCTCTGCAAGGCTTTGACTCTTCCATCATGCCAGCAGGAGGTGGCCTTTTTCTGTGCGAGTGTGCTGAACAGACCAAGTTCTAATGAGCACGGGGAAGAAAGCTGCGTGGGCACACACACACACAGACACACACACACACATTCTGGTTTATCTCTGTAGAGGGGACCGGAGGGCCTCTTGGGCACTTTTTTGTACGTTTAGCGGCGCACTTTTCTCTCTTCCCACCCCCCAACGGGTCGGCCGGCTTGCAGCGCGTCATCGCCAGATGTGGTCATTCTGTTGGCCCGACACACGTAGTTCCTAAAATAATAGTACCTTCTCTCTGAGCTTTCTCATTGGGGTGGAATTGAGCTGTTTTTTAACTGCTGCTTGGGGCTCCTCACACGACAAAAACCCCAAAACATTTGGTACTTTTTCACTGCACCGCTACCAGTTTCTCCCCTCGCACGCCCAACTCCGCCGACAAGACATTAGTGATGATGTGAACTTGCCTGTTTCATGCTTGTACCTTTCATGCCGCCTTCGCAATTCGAGGACGACACCATGATGATGATGTCAACATATGATTTTATGAATTCAATCAGATGCAGCCGCTACTCGTTTTGGGGAGGGGGGGGGGCAATTAAATATGGATGAAGGTCACTTTGCCCCGTTGCGCACACAGACAAGCATTTTGTCTCTGTGGGCAGGCAGGCACCTTGTAGAAGTCGAGCAATCTGTGCGTACGTTGTTTTTGAGCGCATTGTAGACTTCCTCGGAAGGTTCTTTCATCCAAAATGGGAAGGAAAGAAAGAAAAACAGTCCACAGTTTTGACTTTTGAACTTTTTCCAGATACGAGCCGATTTCACTGCTCTGACTTGCGAGCGCACGATCCAGCGACTCAGCTCATCTTGTTCCAAAAAGAGTCTTGGAGCGCGTCACGGACACGCAAAGAAAGAGGCTTCATCGTGCGTACTTTGAGCCGCTCGATAGCTTCGGCTGACCACAGCCGCTTTAGCTTAATGCTAACATGAATGCGAAACGGCATTCCCATGCTCGTAATTTGCATGGACAGTCGCAACTTTGGAAACGATGAAAAAGGGGTGCAAAACATTTGAAAAGAACAAGAAGTGAAAGATTCTTCTTCATGGGCGTCTCTTTTTCATTTGATACTGTACTGCCTCCTAGTGGCCAAGGCGGGAATGAATTAAAGGGAAACTTGATTAAGCTGAACACTAGCACTGATTTATGCACGTAAAAATGTCATCCGTACTCCAATTCATCGCCCTAAAAGACTCACTTTGATTGCCGGAGTGAGGACGGATCAAATTCTCGCACTGTCAGGGCCTGCGAGAAGCCATTTGAATCTTCAAAGTGAAGGACGCGGGGACCGACGCACTCTTCAAAGAAAGGATCAAACGTGAGCTTTACCTCCACAAAATCCAAAACACGTGCAAAACAACCGCTGCTTTTCTTACGAAGAGCGTGAATGCGCACACGAACCCCGTTGGCAGATGCTTGCAGTTTTCGGACATTTCGCTACGCTAAAGTTTGGTTCAGTCTCAGGTGGTGGGTTAGCTTCTCTTTGACGTTAGCCATGGAAAGGCGAACAATCGTTTTGTGACGTTTTCAGAGGTTGAAGTGGGCCCAAGTGGCGATGTCCACGTACGTTTTGGCCCCGTTATTTTGGAATTATTAGCCACGTATTTACAATGAATTGAAATTGTGAACGCTCCTTGTCGTGATTCCCGCCAGAAATGGGTGGAGGGGAGGGGGCGTGGCCATACTGCTCATTACCAGGAGGTGTTTTAAACTCCTTTGTTTCGTATTGATTTCTCCAAAACAAATTGATCAAATTGAAAATGCAAGCCCCAATATATATTTCCTGATTCATGAAAAAAAACAAAAAACACACAAATTGAGCTTGTTGAAAAATGGACCATTCCGGTTGGATGATCCCTTGAAATCATCATGCGCAGACTGCTAAATTTAATATATTTCATTTACTTATTTCATTAGGCTACGCTTTTATGAAATATGATTTCATCGAATGCTGCTTTTTTCCCAAAATGTTTTGTTTTTATCAGACATTGTTGGCGTTGCCATCCATCTCCATAGAAACGACAATCTGAGGGCTTCCACTCGGAACTCAAAGCGCCACGCTACTATATATGTTTCAAAAATGAGTTTCACTGTGTGTGCGAGTGTGTCAGCGCACTAGCAAAGGTGTCAAGATGGCTCTCGTCACACGGTCACGCGTCTTTGCCTCGTGACACATCTCAGGTGATGGAGGCAAAAAAAAAAAAATGTCCATTAAGTTGATCAATAATTCATAAAAGTCGCTGCAGTTGCTTCCTGTAACCAGACCCCCCCAAACCCAAAGCCCCTCCCGGAACGCAACATCATCACAATGGCTCAGAATAACAAAAGGAATAACAGAATCCTTTTCCATCTCTTGCTATTTGCGTGTGTGCCAATTTGTGCGAGTATGCGTGTTGACGTGCGGTTTGTAGCATCTACGCGCGTGTGCGTGTGTGTGTGTGTGTGTGTCTGCTTGTGTGTTTGAAGGTCATTCCACTTCCTGTCGGTCAGCATTTTGACTTCATTTGCTTGCTGGCGTGTTAAATTTTGTTTTTCAATATCTATTTTTGGGATTTTATTAATAAAATGCATTCGTTCAACACTTTAAACAATGTACACGCACACACTCACAGCGAGGACTTGCGATCAATTAGGTGGACTATTTCCCACGATATTGTGTGCACGTGTGTTGGTGTCAGAGTCAAGCCCCGCCCCCTCCCATCAGAGGAATTATTGATCGTCTTGCTGAAGCTTCATCAGCAGGATTCGACTCGCAGGTCGGATGCCGTGCGCGTGTGCGTGCGCGCGAGCGAGGGAATGAACAATCACAACGTTAAAGTAGTGCAGTAGCGGGAGGTCAAAGGTCAGAAGATGATGCCGATCCATGTCCTTGGTCGCGTGTCACCTTACTCTCTCCTTCACGCACGCATCAAATGAATGCACGCGCATATTAACGCACGAAGAATGTGTGTGTGTGTGTGTTTTGATCAAAGAAACTGGCTGCTTAATAGTGTCGGTTCCTTTTGCGTCCAGACTTTTTAAAAAATAGGGTATTCCTTTCATTTGGATGACTACTTTGAAGGCGGCGCGACGGAACTTCCGGTCGGTCGGTAGCGCTCTGCGAGAGCTTGCTGAAGTTGGCACTCGCGCGCGCGCGCTCCCGGCGACGGACTGCGGCGCGTGCGAAGCGAGATGGCAGCAGCAGGACGCCATGGCGGCTGAGGACAAAGCGAGCCGCGCGGAGAGCGACCCCCGCTGCCCCCCCGCCGCCACCCGGCCGGCCGCGGTGCGCGCGTCTGCCGCCGGGAGCCTGGCCCTGAGCGCGCTCTCGCTGCTCCTGCTGGTGACCGCCATCGGCACCGAGCACTGGTACGAGACGGACACTCGGCGCCACCGCGACAACTGCGAGCGACAGAGCGCCGACTCGGGCGGCCAGCAGAACCGCGACATGCCCATATTCCACCTGCCGCTGCTCGACACCGGCGCGGCGCCGCGCGACGTGGCGCTCCTGAAGCCCGTGCACGTGGGCAGCCGCGAGGACGAGCTGCTGGAGAACTGGCGCGCCATCCTGGGCATGGGCATCCTGGAGACCGAGTGCGGGCGGCCGCTCTTCTCCACGCACGCCGGCCTCTGGCGCAAGTGCTACGTCGCCGGCCTGGACCCGGACATCGACCGACTGGTCGACCGGGGTGAGCCGCCGCCGCCGCCGCCGCCGCCGCCCTTCTTCCCATTGCGCTCGAAAAAAAAAGGACGCGCGAGGTGCTGCGCGCTCTTCTGGGGTGGTGTCTGCCTTGGATTTTGCATCCAAGAGTGTGCGTGTGAAAGTTAAAGTGTAAAATCAAAATGGGTTTGGTTGAGCTGTGGGCGCGTGGGCGTTAGTGTACGTGTGCGTGTAAGGTTGCGGGTGTGCTGGATTTTGTGCTTGCGCGTGTTGACCCGTGTGCGTGTGTGTGTGTGTGTGCGTGAAGTACTTGGCGCACGGGCGAGTGTAGGATCGCAAGTGTGCTTCAATTCGTTCTTGTAGGAAGCCATGGTGAAGCGCTACTTGCACGTGCACGTGTGCTCGCTCACGTAACGTTTGTGTGCGCGCAGGTATCGCGGAGCGCTGCACAGCGGTCAAGTATCATTTTTCTCAACCAATCAGATTGAGGAACATCCCGCTCAACTTGACAAGAAGCATCCAGCAGGACGAGTGGCATCTGCTGCGTGAGTCGCACACGAACACACGCACACACGCACGCACGCTCCCAAATGACATCACGAAAGACAAACATTCACACATTCATAGACACACACATTTATGTACACACACACACACTCTCTCCTTAAAGGGCAAGTTGGCAGGTCTGACAAAATGTACCCCCCCCCCCAGATGGCTCAAAATGGCCGTTCATATTCCACAAATAAAATATGACTCGATGAGTGAGTGGGGCCGACATTATCGTCAAGGACATTTTGGGATTTGACTTGGCCTTTAAGTACACGCACGCACGAGCACAGGCACGTGTGCGCGAGCGAGCGTTCATGTGCTCGCTGCCACCGGTGTTGTCCCCGTTTCGCCGTCAGACCTGCGTCGCATGACAGCGGGTTTCCTGGGCATGGCGGCCGCCGTCCTGCTCTGCGGCAGCATCGTGACGGCCGTGGGATTCTTCTGGGAGGGAAGCCTCACGCGACACGTGGCCGGACTCCTCTTCTTCATGGCAGGTGCCCAAGCGCACGTGTGTGCGTGTGTGTGTGCGTGCGTGCGCTATGCACAGAAGCCGATCACTCCTGATGCTTTCTTGCGTGTTTTTTTTATGTCGTTGTTGTTGTTTTTTGCCTTCAGGAATCTTTTGCACCATCTCTCTGTGCACGTACGCAGCCAGTGTGACCTACGACCTTTCTCGGAAGCCCCCCTTTATCTACGGCCTCCCGGATGACGTGGACCACGGCTACGGCTGGTCGGTGGGTCTGGCGTGGGCCAGCCTGGCTCTCAGCGTGGCCTCGGGGTGCCTGGGCGCCGCCATCCCGCTACTGGGCCGCGCCGGACCCCCCCGCCACAAAGCCGTCCGCGCCTCCGACGTCTGAATCCACGACGTAACGTCCCCCTGCGCTTCCCACCTCCCTCCGCCTCCGCCCCCCTCCGAGACCCCGACGCCCAACGCCCGAACGTGAAAGCGAGGCGTTGCGAGTTCGACTGGCACGGTTGCCTTGGAAACCGACCTTCGCTCAACCCTAAATCATGTCATCGGCCGTCGTGCGACACATCTCTGATAAATAATAACAATTATGATCGTAATCGTAGCGAAAACCACAAATTATTGCAGGCCGTAGTCTCCAAAATGCGGATGAAAATGCCTTTTTGGAAAGAGCGCATAAACATTGTACATAGAAAGATCATGAAAACGTTCACGCAAACCACAAAGTTGGCTACTCGCTAACATAAAATGCCAAATGCCATAGACGGGATAACAAAAAGCACACACAAATGCACTCACTCATCCGCATGAACACACACGTGTGGTGTCATCACCATGGCTGCAACAATACCAAAACGATTTAGCTGCTCACGGCTGCCAGACAGGATTCGTGCAAAAAAAAAAAAAAAAAAAAAATCAGACGTGTTAAAGAATTTGCATCTTGTCATACATTATTCGGAGTGGGCGGCCGTGATGATGTAACCGAAGGCCTTTAGCTCCAGCTCAATTCAGGAAAGCAGATGGCGTGAAAGCCTTGTGGTGTGTTTTTGGAGTGGGCAGCAGAGGGCGCTGTTTGACTTGTCAAGTCGGTTCCCATCGCTTGCCATTGCTGGCATGTTGGCACAATTTGCAAATCCACATCAGGCCAACGTCACTGCCGTGCGAGCGTTGCATCCCAAGTTGCGACGATGGCGCCTGCCTCGCCTTTATCGGGTCCAGATGTCTTCACAGTCGGGAAAACACACATTTTGTCTGACTTTTTCCAGGTGGGAGCCTTTTATGGTGGCAGTGAAGTCAACTCGACTTGACCACAAGCAGCAGTTTGGCAGATAGTTAGCTTCATGCTAACATACGATGACACGCTAACAAGTAGCTTCCGCGTTATGACCCTTGCGGCGAATTGAATCAAAACGGTGGCGTAACACATGACGAGAGAGCTTATTGAGTGCAATGTGAAACTTTTCTTGGTCGGTGCTATGCTGCCACCTGGTGGCCGAGCTGCACACACCACGAGGAGCAGCAAACGGTTGCACCAACTTTAAAACAGCAAAGTGTACATCTCAAGTGAGGTCAAATATTGCATAATTAACAAATACAAATACGGAACACACGCTTTCCAAGAACAGCGTCCAATCAAATCACCAAAAAACAAACTAAACTGCTTTAAGTCAAGTCAATGAAACCACCAGAGGCGGGCATCGGTCAGCGCTTTAGTCCGCCGTCTTTGAGTATTTCAGGCCCGCCCAGTCGCTCCGAATCAACCAAACGGCATCGAGGAGGGACTTGGCGCTACATGCGGGTGCCAAAGAAAGAAAAAAGAAAAATACTTTTCACTTCCTCAGACCGCAATGACGCGTGTCCCGTATTGGTTTTATTTGGACGTTCATTTATTCCCATAATTATTTTTCTTCTCTATTTGGCCGCACGTGACATGGAAATGATGGGTCGGCCTGAAATTCTGACGGGAACTTTGTGACGGACTGACGATGCTCACCTGTGGAACGCACGCGCACCCCCCCCCCAAAAAAAAAAATATCAGGACTGTGATGCAGAGAGAAGAGAAAAGGACAAAGGATGGAACTTTGGGGGACTCCGTTGACACGAGGTGCAACAGGCGAGCCACGTTTACCGAAACTATCGGAGCGGCTTCTTCTGGACAGACAAAAGCGAGAGCGAATGCCGTGAATGCCCAGGCGAGAGGTGACAAGATCCTGGTCCATTGGATCAAAGTAACCTCCTTCCAAAATTCCAACTGGCCATGCTAACGGTGAGCATTTCAATGGCGTTTGTGTTGTAGTTTCGGAGTAAACTGCAGCTGGCAATGGCTTTTAATGGCTTCAAGCCCCATTTTGGCCAAATGGAGTTGAGTTCGCTGCCACCAGAAATCACTCACATCATAAGTCGAAGGAAAAAAAAGACAATGGCTCGTATCTGGAACAACTCACTCATATCTAGAGCCAGTACAGTCCCGTTTTTTCCGAGCAATTTTCTTTTTCAGTTGACTGTTTTCCGTGAGCCAATTTGTTTTTTTTTCACGCCAATGTAATTACGGATGCAGTTTATATGTGGCACCGACCTGTTTGGTGAAAATCAAAATTAAATTGTTTCAACAGCATGTGTGTTTCTGCAACAATTTCTGTTCAAGTGAACAGTTTGGCGAATTTTCTCAAGTTGCAACTATTTTGGTGACGTGGCTGTGTAGAATCAAGGCACACAAAGACGAAGAACCAATCACACCTACCACCAAGTTTGAGTGTTCAATCAACCGACCAAGCATGTCTTTGGAATGTGCGTGTATTTTTGTTCTTCAGTTTTTTTTTTCAGAATATTATTAATATTTCCCCCTCGTTTTTGGAATATTCCCCAAAACAGAAACTCATTACTATGTTTTTCAGAAATGTTTTTTTATTGTAAAAAAAATTATGACGACAAAAAGATTGGGAAAAACAGAAAAAAAAATCTGAAAACAGGGTAACAAATAATAAAAAAAACAGACAAATCTCCCCCAAAAAGAATTATTCAGAAAATGTGGATTTTGGTTGTGCGCGTGTGTGCGTGTGAATGCAATACGCTTCTGTAAGAAACAAGAACAGACGAAAAAAGACTCAAATCAGACACCGCCTCTGTGCGTCCTGACGTCATTGCGCAAGCGCAGACGCTCCGCCGCGGAGGAGCAACACACACGCGCACACGCACTCACATTACCAAGCGAGTTTCCGCATCATCGCCGGCAGCTCGGAAAGGATCCGCGGACTAGAACCGGACAAACGGACGCTCCGGGACTGGAGCTGCGACCTCCTCCTCGTCTGAAGTGGCCGCCACAGGTGCCCGTTCCAAAACCTCCCCGGTGCCGCCGAGATACCTAACCGGCTACGGCAACCCCAAGCCAAACGGATGGCTGCCGCCCGCTAGCGGGCTAGCAAGCAAGCTAGCTGGCAGGCAGGCAGGCGAACTCATCCAGTGGCAAGCGGTTAGCATGGGGCGGCTAGCGCTCCGAGCGTCCAATTAGCCGCCTAGCTGGCCGGTTAACGGCTAGCTCGGGTCGTCACGTCTGGCGGGCGCAGAGGATGCTTTCGGCTGGATGTGCCGAGGCTCCCCCCTCCGCCGGAACTGCTGCTCGGCTGCCGTCCATGTAAAGACACCAGACCCCCCCCCCCCCCCCCCCGCCATCATCATGCAGGCTGCCCATCAGCAGTACGACTTCTTCAGCGACGACAACGCCGCCAAATGGAGAGGCCTGCTGGTGCCAGCACTGGACAAGGTAACAAGCACTATATATATATATATATATATATATATATATATACACATATATGTGTATATATATATGTGTGTATATGTATATGTGTATGTATATATATATATATATATATATATATATATTATCAAAAAAGTCATTAAAAAAATAAATAACAACAAAATAATAAAAAAAAGGGTTAGGGTTATATATAAATATATAATGTGTATATATATATATATATATATGTATATATATGTATCACATCTAATATGGTGCAGTATTTGCAAAGTATGCAAATTCTTTTGGAGTTAAATTATTTAATTGCGTGAGTTTAAAAAAAAATAATAGTGTGACCTTTTTTTTTGCGTCTTGTATCCGAAAAATACTTCATATACTAATACAAGAAGTCATAACAAATTAAAGTCCAATGAGGCATTTTTGCGAAGGCAAGAACTAACAAAGATGCTTGGAAAACAAATGAAAACAAACTGAATTTCAAGCGTAAAAGCCAAAAAGAAATGAAAACTAACTCTTGTCGCCCTGGTGTGCGTGCATGTCAGGTGCTGAAGCAGGTGCACCCTAACCTGGTGTCCCAGCAGGAGGCGCTGCAGTACATTGAGGATTTGATCTTGCTGCTGCTCAGCATGTTGTGTCAGGCTCAGCCTCGCAGCGTGCAGGATGTGGAGGTGACACACACACGTGCGCACACACACACACGTCACGTCACGTCACGTCACCGGGTACGCGTGTGCGCCTGCTGTCCGAACAGGAGCGGGTCCAGAAGACTTTCCCCCACCCCATCGACAAGTGGGCCATCGCCGATGCTCAGGCTGCCATTGAAAAGAGGAAGCGCAGGAACCCGCTGGCGCTACCCGTTGACAAGATCCACCCGCTGCTCAAGGTAAGCCACACACTCGAGCGTTGGGCCGTAAGCGAGCCACGGCGTGTCGGCGGCGCCGCCTTTCTCCAATGGTGCCTTGTGCCGCCGCTAGGAGGTGCTGGGCTACAAGGTAGACCACCAGGTGTCAGTCTACATGGTGGCCGTGCTGGAGTACATCTCGGCCGACATCCTCAAGCTGGCAGGGAACTACGTGCGCAACATCCGCCACTACGAGATCTCCCAGCAAGACATCACCGTGGCCATGTGCGCCGACAAGGTAGCGTCCGCCCGCCTCGCCAACGTCCGCGATCCCGTCGGAATATCCGCGCTTGTTCTTTTCATTCTTGTTTCCGCAACGAGCAAATGATGCGTTTGTGCGTCGCGTTCAGGTGCTGATGGACATGTTCCACCAGGACGAGGACGACGTGAGCAGCTTCCCGCTGACGGACGAGGAGCCGTCGGCCAACGAGGAGCAGAGTTACTACGAGCTGGTGCGAGGCTTCATGGCCGACGGGCGCCACTTCCTGCGTCAGCTGGAGCTCGTCATCAAGGTTTTCCGAGAGCCCTTCAGCGCCAACGGCATGCTCTTCTCGCAGCACGTACGTACGCACGTACGTGCGCCTGAAGTGGGCCGATCGCGAGGCACTCGAAGGGAAACAAGCCCTCGGAGTGTTTTTTTTTTTTTTTAATGTCGTGTCCGCGCATAAAGACAAAAGGTTTAGGTGGGCGAGTTGCACCCTTCGACGTCATATGCCCACAAAGTGTGCACAGAAAATATTTGGAAGGCTTCTTTCTTTTGTCAACGAATGTCATATTATGCATTTAGACTTTGAGAATACGAGATGTCTCATATATTCCACCTGAGTTTGCCCTAATCTGCACAAGAAATTCCAATAATGTTTCGATTGAGCCGTTGGCCGCGATTCATGAAAAGCCATTTTTCGATTTCAAATCGGTTGCGTTACGGTTGAGCTCGTTAGCGGCTGTCCGAGACGTTTGTGACGACTGCCGCGTGCGTCTTGCTGTCCGAAACGAGCGAGCGACTTTTGTTGCGAAGTGAGCGAGGTCGCGTGGACGCTCAAGTCGAGTCGACGCGCCGCCTGCTGCGATACGGCGAAGGTGGGCCGCGACAGACCGATTAGAGGCGGGGCTTCTCCTTCATCGCGGCTGGTGTTGCTCAAACTTTGGCTAATGCTAAACGCCAAAGCTGCCCACTTGAGCCTTTTTTTTTTTTGCCGGTCAGGCCCCGCCCTGCAGCCACGATCTCTGCGCCGTTCCGGCCACGACCCTCTGTTTATTTTTTTCTTTTTCATAAAAATTGGCGGCCCCCGACCCCGTAAAAGTTGGAGGAAAATATTCAGTTTGTGGGTGACTTTGTTGGTTTCGGAAAATGTTAAGTGCCGCAAACGCATCAGCCTTCCCTTCCGATTGACGAAGCCGCCGGCGCTCTGGCTGTGCCGATCCCCGGGCGTGGCGGCGTGCCCCTGACCTCTTGACCTCTGTCTGCTCAGGACGTGGAGGGCATCTTCAGCCGCGTGGTGGACGTCCACGAGGCCACGGCCAAGATGCTGGGCCTGCTGGAGGATGCCGTGGAGATGACGGACGACGGCAGCCCGCACCCGCTGGTGGGCAGCTGCTTCGAGGACCTGGCCGAGGTTGGCCCCGCCCCCCCGCAATCACACCTTTTGCTTTTTTGCTGTTGTTTTAGTTTTTTTTTTTTTCCCCCTCTCTCTTCTTTCCAACTTTCTCGCTCTTTTACTTGTTTCTCGCTAATGTGAGCAATGGGAACTAATGTGGTGTTCTCTCCTCCCGGCCGTCACTTGACCCGGCGCGCAGGAGCTGGCTTTCGACCCTTACGAGACGTACGCTCAGGACGTACTTCGCTCGGGCTTCCAGCAGCACTTCCTCAGCCAGGTCACCAAACCCGGCGCTGCCTTCCACCTCCAGGTGAGCCCCGCCCACTGACCTCTGACCTGACCGTGTCATCAGCAAACAAATGAAGTTCATGGTTGGCCCATTCCTGACTTCCGAACGGGACAATATCTCAAGCTTGCCGTTTGGTTCCCACGTGGTATGGATATCTTTCGAGGGCTATTTGAGAGCGTTTTCCAGACAAATAAACATTCTGTTGGAAATTGGACATTGTTTTGCTCAGGATTCTCAATTTGTTCGGGGACCTCCTGGGCCCCTCGAATTCTTCTCCTTAACACCGCCCCCCCCCCCCCCATGCTTTCGGAGCCCTGCAAAACACACAAAAGCATTTCAGTGCGCTGTGGGCACGAGCATGGCGGCTCATTATTATCGGATTGAGATTTGTCTTTGTAGCGTCGGTCGGTCGAGAGGATCAACGGCATCCCGGTGACCCGATTGCTGCTTGTTGTGTCCGCAGTCCATCTGCGAAGGCTTCAAGGAAGCCGTGCAATACGTCTTGCCTCGACTGCTGCTCACGCCCGTCTACTACTGCCTGCACCTCTTTGACATCATCAAGGTAACCAAAAACTCTTCCTCACCACCATCGTCATGCATGTACAGCATTTTGTTTTTTAATATCACAGTGTCATGAAAAGAAATAATCATGTTCCTGGAAAAGTTTTTTTTTTTTTTTTTTGTGGGGCTGCAACAGATTGAGGGCATTTGAATTCTTTCAAGTGACAAAAATTATGAGTTGAGGTCCCAGATAGGTCACAGAACAAATGAAGTTTTGGCCACCAGATGGCACCAAAGCTATTTGAGGTGCTTTGGCCTGAGAACCCCCCCCCCCCTCCCCTCACCCCACACACAAACGCAAGAACAAACAATGATGCTCAAAACCGAGTGCACGTGTGTTTGTGTTGCAGCAACTGGAGGAGAAGAGCGAGGACGAGGAGGACAAGGAGTGCCTGAAGCAGGCCATCACGGCTCTGCTCAACCTTCAGAGCAGCGTGGAGAGGATTTGCTCTCGCAGCTTGGCCAAGCACAGACTCAGGTCCGTATGGAAAGTTCCACTGCGGGATTCCGCCCATTCTTCGGCTCCCCGGACCCAAATAGAGCGGGCAGGGGCGGCCGGGGCAGGAAGTGACGAGGGCAGCCAGTAAGGCGGGGCGGTTCTACTCATTGTTCTTTTAGCAACAAGAACAGGAAGGAAAAAAAAAGACGTAGACAAGTAGCAAACAGGTTTGAGGAGAGCCGAGGCGGCTCAAGTTGAAAGGTGGAGACGAGCTGGACGATGGACGGGCGGCTATGAAGACGTGAGTGCGCCTAGCCCCCCTTTAGCATTGCCGCGTTGGCGTCCCGTGACGCGTCGCGTTCATACCTCAGGGCGTTATGTGCTAAAGTGATTAGCCGAGGATCAGCGCACGGCGCTTTCATTCTCTGGCTTGTGGTCGCCTGCGTTGCCGCCGATCCGTCGCCTTCCTCACTTTGGTCACGTGATGATTTTTGAGCAGCATGACAATGCGAGTCGGGATGACATCCAAGACTTACTGAGCGCTCGTTTGTCACGGTGGCGAATGTTGCGTTCTCGTCACAAATGTAGACGGTCGCAAAACGTTTGCCTGCACAAGAAAAAAAAAAAAAAAAAGACCTTGAAACGTGCTTTTCTACTGCCGCAATTGTTTGCCACCGAGCGGGCGGGGCTTTCGATTCTTACCCTCGATTCAGAGTTGGTTCGATGCCACAGGATCAAGATGCGGTCTAGAATCAGGACCTCGCTTCAGCCAATGTACTACAATGAAACATTCCAAGGTGCAGGACTAGAATCAGAACCGGAACTCGGATCAGTGTTCCAAGCAGGATCAGTACTTTCTCCTGCAACACGTGTATCGTTTGATTTTAAGTTCTGAGGATCGTGGTCGGAACCATTTCTGCGTCAAGACCGGGATTTGCCATCATGCTAGATTTCGGATCACTGTTCGAACTGGGTCCCAGACTAGGGTCGGTCCGAGATAAGGTCCATCATCAGGTCTGATAGTGTCTTCAGGACCGGGACTAGAATCACGTCCAGTATTTGGATCAGTGAAAGAATCAGAATTACTCACAAACAAGGGTCCAGGAATAGGGTCAGTCTCGGACCGGGTCCAGGAATCGGACTTGAATCGAGTCCAGGGTGAGGAGTCGAGTCAGGATCGGGACTACAACCGAGACCGGGGTTCGGACTGGAGTCACGGTCACGGGACCTAGTTTAGGCTCAGTACGAGAATGCGGTTCAGAACCAGGATTTGGATTAGTGCTAGAATCAGGTTCCGGTTTTGAATCTGCGCTTTTGGGTCACGCGGCCGCTGTGGTACGTTGCAGTGAGTCGGCCTGCCGCCTGCACAGCCAGCAGATGAAGGGCAAACATTTGGCCATCAAGAAGATGAACGAGATCCAGAAGAACATCGACGGCTGGGAAGGCAAAGACATCGGCCAGTGCTGCAACCACTTCATCATGGAGGGAACGCTGACCCGAGTGGGCGCCAAACACGAGCGCCACATCTTCCTGTTCGACGGCCTCATGATCTGCTGCAAGTCCAACCACGGACCGCCGCGCCTGCCCGGCGCCGGCTCGGCCGCCGAGTACCGCCTCAAGGAGAAGTTTTTCATGCGCAAGGTTACAAAAGCGACTGAAAATCTTGATTTCAATCCTTTCCCCTCGATTCCCGTGTTTGAAAATTGACGGCCTTTTTGCATCCCACCGCAAGGTCCAGATCAACGACAAGGACGACAAGGAGGGCGAGTACCGGCACGCCTTCGAGATCATCCTGAAGGACGGCAACAGCGTGGTTTTCGCGGCCAAGTCGGCCGAAGACAAGAACGGCTGGATGGCGGCGCTGGTGTCGCTCCAGTACCGCAGCACGCTGGAGAGAATGCTCGGCGCCGCCGTGCTGCAGGAGGACAAGGACGAGCACGTGCACCTGCCCGCGCCGCATCTCTACCGCTTCGCCCAGCCCGACTCCGAGGAGAACGTGGTCTTCGAGGACAGCGTGCAGTCCAAGTCGGGCATCCCCGTGGTCAAGGCCGGCACCGTCCTCAAGCTCATCGAGAGGCTCACCTTCCACATGTATGCCGGTGAGTACGCCGGCGCGGAATTTGGGTCCGCTCAGCCAGCGGGACCTAAATTTAGTTTCGGGACCGGAATGAGGACTCGGCTCGGCGGATGTCATTTTTAGTATTTGACGAGATTTGAAGCTTAAGACCTCTCGAAAGAGTAGAGGCGGAAAGAAAAGAGCGCCGACGGAAGTCATTTTCGGACCGCCGCAAACCCGAAAAGCAGGCGGAGGAGCGGTAGTAGTGCAAAAATTGAACGCTTCGTTTTACAACATAGTCATCAGAAAAAAAAATGTCGCTTCCAGGATATGAGTTGGACACGCCCCCCTTTTCCCTTTTTGCGAGCGTTCCTCTCCAAATTCATGCCGAAAATGATTCAAATGTGCCGAACTGTGTTTGTGTAAAGTGGTCCAAATCGTGGCGCTGTTCCGCTTGTAAATGTTATTTTTGTGTGCGCGTGACAAAAAAATGGATGCACGATCCAAATAACGCTGACGCGCTTGGCAAATGACGGAAGTTCGCTGACACGCCCACCACTGATAAACAAACGGACTTGACTTGACCAGACTCGGGATGGGTTCAGGCTTGGAATTGTGATGAGTTCTAAAAGCAGCAATCTGGGTTGTTGCGCGATGTGATGCGTGATCGTCGCCATCCTTCTTCTTCTGCCGTCCTTCCTCCCGCAGACCCCAATTTTGTGCGAACGTTTCTAACGACCTACAGATCTTTCTGCAAACCGCAGGAGCTGCTGGACCTGCTCATGGAGAGGTAACACGCGCACCTGCGCACACGCGCGCGCGCACACACGAGAGGGATGACTCATAGCGCGCGTCGCTTCAGGTTTGACATTCCTGAGCCGAGGCCCAACGACGCGGATCGTCCGGACGGAGGCGAGCAGCCCCTCAGCGCCGAACTCAAACGTTTCCGCAAAGAATTTGTGCAGCCCGTCCAGCTCAGGTATGCCAACAACGGTGGTGGAAAAAGTCTGCACACCCCTGCTCAAACACTGACTCATAGACCGGATAGTTTGTGGTTGCACACCCTAACCAAGTCTTCAGAATGAACCGTTGGACTCAAGTGCCCAAATCAAGTTCAGCGGTTCCAGGACGCTTTGCCGTGGCCACTTGCTGCAGACCGACCCCAAAAAACATCCGAATTTGATTTAGGGTTAATTAGAGGACCCTGAAATGTCCGAAGGTTTGCGTGGGATCGGTTGACTCTGAGCAGAGCCAACTTCCCGGTTATGGGGGGTGTGCACACTTTGGCAGCTTTATCAGAATCAGAATGCGCTTTGAACAGGGGTGTGTGCACTTTTCATAAGCAGCGTGTATTCCTCCGCCAGAGTTCTGAACGTGTGCCGTCATTGGGTCGAACATCACTTTTATGACTTTGAGAGAGACGCTCACCTGCTGCGACGACTGGAGGACTTCATCGCTTCCGTCAGAGGTGTGCGGCCCGTCGGCGCCTGTGTGACACTGGAGGAGGAGAAAAACCCAAAACAAAAGCGCCTTTGTCGTCGTTCCAGGCAAGGCGATGAGGAAGTGGGTGGAGTCGATCACAAAGATCATCCGGAGGAAGAAGCAGGTGGCGGTCAGCGGACCGAGCCACAGCATCACCTTCCAGAACTCGCCGCCCGCCGTCGAGTGGCACATCTGCAAACCGGGGCAGCTGGAGCACTTTGACCTCATGACGCTTCACCCCATCGAGATCGCCCGGCAGCTCACCCTCCTCGAGTCGGACTTGTACAGGTGACAAAAAAAGCGCCCGTGAACTCCGTCGCCCCGAGCGAGCGGCCGATCGAGTCGTGTGGCCCGTTTGCCGCGCAGGGCGGTGCAGCCGTCGGAGCTTGTGGGCAGCGTGTGGACCAAAGAGGACAAAGAGATCCATTCTCCCAACCTCCTGCGGATGATCCGACACACCACCAACTTGACGCTCTGGTTTGAAAAGTG
Organism: Idiotropiscis lumnitzeri; assembly: GCF_059441095.1. Taxonomy (NCBI): domain Eukaryota; kingdom Metazoa; phylum Chordata; class Actinopteri; order Syngnathiformes; family Syngnathidae; genus Idiotropiscis; species Idiotropiscis lumnitzeri. The sequence continues at coordinate 175,588 of NC_142396.1, read as the reverse complement.
AGGGCCGCCGCCTCCGCTCTGCCGTCGCCGCCGGCTCCGCCCATTTCTCCATGGCCATCTCCTGTGGCGGTGGCGCAGGTGCATCGTGGAGACGGAGAACGTGGAGGAGCGAGCGGCGGTGGTGTCGCGGATCATCGAGATCCTCCAGGTCTTCCAGGAGCTCAACAACTTCAACGGAGTCCTGGCGGTGGTCAGCGCCATGGACTCGTCGCCCGTCTACAGGCTGGACCACACCTTTGAGGTGAGCGCGCCGTCTCGGTCGAACGAAGATTAGTTGCGTTTGTCTCACTAAATTGCTTTTTGCTTCAGCAAATTCCCAGTCGTCAAAGGAAGATTCTGGAAGAAGCTCACAAGCTGAGTGAAGACCACTACAAGAAGTATTTGGCCAAATTGCGCTCCATCAACCCTCCCTGTGTCCCCTTCTTTGGTATGAGCCGACTTGTCTGTTCATGAAAGGGTCCCGGAACGCTAATAAGTGCGTGCGTGCGTGCGTGGCAGGCATCTACCTGACCAACATCCTGAAGACCGAGGAGGGCAATCCGGACTTCCTGCTGCGCCACGGCAAAGGTTTGATCAACTTCAGCAAGCGGCGGAAAGTGGCGGAGATCACGGGCGAGATCCAACAGTACCAGAACCAGCCGTACTGCCTGCGCGTGGAGAGCGACATCAGGGTGGGCGTCACCGTGGTCATGTTTGCGGCGCCGCCCGCCCGTCTTGACGTGCGCCGTGTTGCAGAAGTTCTTCGAGAGCCTCAGCCCCATGTCGGAGCTGTGCGAGAACGACTTTGGCGATCGTCTCTTCAACAAGTCTCTGCTCATCGAGCCTCGCAACGCTCGCACGCCGCCGCGCTTTGTGAGTATTTTGTAACGGCTGTGAAATGTTTTTTTGAATATTCGGCACGCCAAATTCCACCAACTGTAAGATTCGATTGTTGGCGTTTCACGCTGGAAATTTCCATCTGCCTGCCCGGTGCCGTGAACGTGCAAAGATGTGATCGACGTTCAAATGAAAGACAAAAGTTCCAAGGCAATTGAAAAGCAAATAACGCCGACGACAATGTGTGCGGACTTTGACCTTCAGGCCAAGAAGTACTCGTGTCCCCTGAAGTCTCCGGGCATCCGTCCCACGTCGGCGCGCCCCGGCGCCACGTGCCACCCGACGCCGCTGCAGAACGAGCCGCGCAAGATCAGTTACAGCCGCATACCCGACAGCGAGGCGGACGGCCCCGACGCCAGCTCGGCTCCCAACTCCCCCTGCACGCCGCTGACTCCGCCCCCCGCCTCGGCCGCCTCCAGCTCCACCGACGTCGGCAGCGTCTTCGATTCGCCGCAGGCGCCCAGCAGCCCCGCCCACTCCAGTAAGCGCACGATTGGCATTCGCCTGGCTAACGTTGATCATCGGCCTACGTCCTGTTTCTCAAGTGAACTCCGACCCGGGAAGTGTTGACATTGTTAGCTTAGCTTAGCTTAGCACGAACGCCTGCTCGTCCTCACGCTCATTCTCTCCTCTTCGTCCCGCAGCTGGCGACGCCATCTTTGGCTCGGTCTGGCTGCCTCATGGCCCACGTTAGTATGACCCCGCCCGCCGCTTCCCCGTTTCCATAGCGACCGTCAGCTCGCCCCACCTCTTCCTGTTCCCATCGTAACACTCATTAGCGAGCGTGACGCTTTTGCAGATTGTTCCCTTGAAATGCTGGACCTTCATCCTCATCTTCGTCGTTTGTTGTTGTTGTCGTTTGCGATGTCGCTGACGCCGCGGCGTCCCGTTTGTCGTCAGGGTCGTCGTCCGTGTCGTCCATGGTCTCCTTCAGCCGCCTCGCTGACGACTCTCCCCTGCCGCCGCCCGTGCCGCCCCGCAGAAGACCCGAGTCTGCGCCGGCCGACCCGTCTCCATCCAAGGTTCTGCTCCTCTTCCGGTGACAAACATCTTTGATGGAAGCCTTATTGGTTATGCCGCACCTCATATTGTGCAGGGCGGGCTCCGTACATTTGGCAAGCTTGTGGCTTTAATGTACGCGCGATGAGACCGAGGCAATTAGCATCTTGGCATGCGTCTAGAGTCCGATGCCACGGAGAGAAGCTGGTCACTTCAAACAAAATCAAATATTGCTTTTTGTTTGGTTTCCTTTTTTTTTTTTTTTTCATTCGTGCGTGTGCGGTTCCCGCATTTAACGTTGCAGCTGAAAAGCATATTGCATAGGCCATCATTGTGATATCAATATTTTTTTTTCTATATCTCGCAGCCCTAATTATGCTCAGTAATATGATTAACATAACGAGGATGATGATGATTTTTACAACAATGTGATCGCGTTGGTGGTGATGCTCGCCAATTGTGATTCCGATGAATGTCGTTTTTGGGACAATATGATCCGATGGTTCGTCTGTGATGTCTCAGATGTCGTCTAAGCCGGACAGCCCGCCGGCCGTGCCGCCTCGCCAGCCCACCTGCAAACTCCTGCCCCCCCGCTACTCATCGCTGTCGTCGTCGCCTCCTGACAGCCCGCCCCTGCTTCCCCCCCGGGAGCCGCTCAGCTCGCCCCTGCACCTCCTGCCGCCCCCCCAGGGCCGCCTCCGCTGCGAGCTGCCGGCCCAGGCCTTCTTTCCCGCCGTGTCCTGCCTGGGCCCCGCCCCCACCTCACCGCCGCCCGCCTCCGTCAGCCCTTCCCCCGCCTCCAGGAGGATGCCCCTCCCCTCACCTTCCCACCTCCTCCCGCTGGACGGCCCCCCTGTGCCGCCTCGCCACGGCGTGCCCAAGCTGCCCCCCAAGACCTATAAGAGGGACTCTCTGAGCCACACCCCCTTGCTGGACACACCACCTGCGGTGTGAGGGAGGGGGAGTGGCCGATCTAACGCGACACTGCTGATTGTGCACACACACACACACACACACACACACACACCCTTCCCACCACGCGCACCGAAGAATGCGAAGCCTTCAGGTGCCGGAACCAGCGGAACCAAAGGTCTCTTGCGTTAGACTCGCCACGGTTCTGCTCTGACTTCTTTTGTCACAAGGGAATAAAAATTGTCGACGTCACAAGCGCTACGTTTTCATTGGGGGGGGGGGGGGGGGGGGGGCAAAAAAAGCGATGTTGAGATACGTTACGAGAACAAAAATGAACCAATTTGGATGTGCATTGCCCACGTATCGGATCGGGTCTCTGGGTCAGCAAAAACTCAATCACGTGACCTGGACTGGGGTGCAAAAACTTTTAATATCTACAGCAAACAGGTGAGTTTTTCAGTCAATCACAGAGGGCAACTTTTGATTGAACAGAGGACAGGAAGCGCGTGCGGGCGAGGAAGCGGCGGCAGCTTTCCGTCCCTGAGCCGCTTCCTGCTCTCGCTGGCCTTCCAGCAACTTACGCACTCGCTCCAACACCATCGGGTTGGCGCCGCTGCAGTTGTCCGGCCCATAGGGCGGCGCCAGGGTGAGCGCGCCGGCCACCGTGAGCCAGTCGCCGCACTCCTCCACGGGGACGCGGTTGCTCTCCAGCCATTGCCGTACGGCGGCGCGCCGCTGCGGGTCCGGCCCGCCGGGCGTCGGCGGAGGGAAGAGCTCACGCAGACGCCGGTCCGTGGTGTCATCGGCCTCCTGTAGCACCTCCACCCGCCGCACCGCGTGACCCATCACCACCCGCACGCTGCCGACGCCGTCCGCCTCGCCGAAGCTGACCAGGACCAGGCTGTGGAGGGCACAAGGGTCAAAGGCTTATCTGAACGCTCAACATAAGACTGAGACAATTGCACTTGGTGTATTTTTAAACAATGCCCTTGCTAGCTTAATGCTAACAACATATTGTAATGGCCACCCCCCCCCCCCCCCCACGACATCCACTACAATGTGGTGGAAAACGTCATTTCCATGCGGTGGTGAGCATCTAGTCGTGGCGAAGCGCTGCCAGTTGCACAACATTCTTCTGATATGTCTGCATCATACTTTGCTGCCCCCTGCTGTCTAAACTTTTGACATTCTAGTTTCAGGGGCCAGCGACCTGGCGGCCAGTTCTAAAACTAGCTGACCAGTAATCGGACATTCCGATTGTCTGGCAATGTTGTATGAGTGATTTGGAAATGTACACTGGAAATAAATGGATTGTTATTGATGCGCTTGCTAATCATTTGAAAACATGGTCATGAATTATTTGAAAATAATCATTCAAGGTCATCTGAGCAAATCTGTTACTTGAGACGTGCGTCTCAAACTTTGCGTTCCTCAGCAGCCAAACAGTTCTCCGCTTCTCTTCTCCCTTTGAAAAGTCAAACATTGTCCAGGCACACGTGTTGCGAGGCTCTGACAATTCCCAAATTCAAAGTTGACAAAAGGGAAGATCACCTTTCAATTTAATGTTATGTGAATCGACTTTTGTTTTTAACTTTGCAGTCATGATGGTTGAACTTTTCAATCGCTTCCGAGGCCAATTTTAATGATGGCCCGTAACTGATCTTAATTGTTCCTCATTTGCTAATTCTTGTCCGGTTTCTATGCATGTTTGAGTGGCAACGTTTCCAATTAAATTTGATTTGATGAAAGTTGCGGCAACTTGAAACAAAAAGATCAGAGAACGTTTGCGAACTTTCTTAATGTTCGTCAAGGGGAAATGATGGAATCAAAAACGCTCCGAATCAATTCCTATTTGAAGTCTGACACTATTATTTGACATTATGTTGCCAATATGTTTGGACCGAGCAAGACTGTTACATTTGCCCCGTTCGTGGGGAGGTGCTCGTGCGTCCGCGTGCGTGTTGACATGCCTGGCAGAAACGGGATCGACAGTGAGAAGCCATCCGGCCAATTCTTTTGCCTCCTTCCCCGCCGTGACTTGGAGCTCTTTGTTAATATACGTCGTCCACTGCAGCGGACCCAGGTGGAGCCAACCGCACTGCATTTCCCGCAACGTAAAAACAAAAAAAAAAACAACTACAAACAAGCACACAGACCACCGCTAGCGTTGTGAGTGTGGCGAGTACGCTCGCTGACGCTTCCGGGTTCTACAGGAACGACTTTCCGCTCCAGTTACGGTTCCGCTTTCGAAAACGGGACGTACTAAACAAAACATGGTGAATGTTCATAAATATAAACTGAACTAATTAAGCATCGCTTCGACCAAATAGCCATAAACATGTACACTACACGAACCAAATAATCATCATGCATATATGCTATGTCTTCAGCTGTTGTTCGTACTTCGAATGCTTCCGGCTTCACCGGTGGCATTCATTTTTCATTTCCGCTCTAAAAAAATACGATGCAGTGAAATGAAAAATCTAAACATCGTTTGATTTTCAATTTTTAATTCTAAAACAAAAATAGAAAATAGTAAGAGACACAAATAGAGATACGGCTCATATATTTGTTTTAGATTCCCATTTCTCCTGATGACCAGCAGATGAAGACAGAGTGGTGCTTGAAGACGCGAACTGTACTCGAATGTTCCATTTAATTTCTATTCAAGTACCCCAAAACGCTAAGTACACGTGGAGTAATTTGTTGCTATCCTCTGTTAAAGAAAAAAAATACTATTACAATAAATAAAATAATCAAAGTTTTTTTTTTTTTTTTAAACTAATGAAAGTTCACTAACGAAAATCTGAAATTGCTTCTGAATGCTTGGGGGGGCGCTTTTGTGTATATGGAATACCTTATAGAAATGGAAATAAAACTATTATCAAATGAAATTTATTCATATATAATTTTTCTCACATAAAATACAGCTCAAAGTGTACAATAAAAACGCCCCAATTACAACAAAAAACTAAAACCCACGTGTCTTAAAATAGTCTGTAAAGCCGCCCCTATACCATACACACAAAAAACAGTAGTTTTCAGCCCAGTTTAAAAAAAAGATTTGACGACTTTCTGGTCGATTTTTTTTTTAGCTATTTTTGTTTGTTAGTTGTGGTGACGTCGTCGTCGTCGTCGACTTGTCGGGCGGGCGGGCATCCCCGCAGGTGTTTTTGCGGCTGCTCGTTAGTGCTGATCAAGTTGATTCGGGCGCGCTCGGCCGACGACGACGACGACGACGACGACGACGGGATGCAAAAAGGCCTCAAAAAGTATTTCGTCAACATGGACGACTACTTGGCCAGCCTCGGCCTCTACCGCAAGATGGTCGCCAGGGACGCGTCCAGTCTCTTCCGGGCCGTCTCCGAGCAGGTCAGACGACCCGGGTTGGGTTGGCTCGAAGCTCCCAGCCAAGGCTGGAGCTAAGCAAGCTAAAGCTAAAGGCTTGACAGAGGTTGACTTCAATTCTGTTTTTTATTGTGGTGTGTGCGTATAGTTGTACTACTCTCAAAACTACCACCACACCATTCGTCAGGCATGTGCTGACTTCATGCGGGCGAACACGTATGTCTTCGAGCCGGTGAGTTTTGCGTGAAATGACGTCATACACGTGTGACGTCTTACATGTGTGCCACATGTATGTGAGGTCATCTCATGGCTGGGTGATGTCACCTGTTTTGTTTTCAAGTTCGTGGAAGGCTCATTTGAGAAGTATTTGGAGCGTCTGGAGGACCCCAAGGTGCGCACACGCGCACAAAAATGGACATGCGCACTAGCACACAAACACGTAGCAAACACAAGCCCACGTATGGTAATGAGCATCCAGCAACACAAATGAACGCATGTGTTGCAGGAGACGGTGGGCCAGGTGGAGATCAAAGCTCTATCTCAGCTTTACAGGTGATGCTTGTCAATCAAACGCCAAGTTCGGCCAATCAGAACGCACTGCTTTGACGCATTCAAGTGCGTGCATGTGTGTTTGTGTGTGTGTGTGTGTGTGTGTGCGCGCGTCTAGGCGCTGCTTCTTGATTTACCGTTATCCCGGGAAAGCCGCCACCATCATCTCCGAGGAGGATTTCGTGGACAAGGTGAGCCAGGCTCCGCCCCCCCACTTTCAGTGATGTCACTGGCCACGTATGTTGCTGCGGTAACTGCACGCGTGTTGCCCAGGTAACCTTGTCCTGCTCCATCAACGGTCACTATGACATCGTGTACCCCAGGAGCTACCCTGCCTCCGCTGCCCTCTGCCAGGGTGAGTTCAAAGGTCAACTGTGGCAACGCAATCTCCTGACGTGCGTGCGTGCAGCTGTCGTGTACGAGCTGCTCTACACAAAGGTGTTCGGTTGCGACGAGCCGGAGCTCTCTCAGGCCACGGAGGCGTTCAGGGTCGGAGGTCGTCGCTATCGGAACAGTCTGTCCGCGTGTAGTGATGTCGACTTTGGCTACGACGTCCCTGAGGACAGAAGTCAGAGGTGCGTGCGTGCGTGCGTGCGTGCGTGCGTGCATCACAAGCGTGTTCCGTTGTGCAGGGATGAAGCGGAGTCCGGCGAGGAGAAGCTTCGAGTGTCGTCTGAAGACGTCAAGGTGAGAGCAATTGATGACACAGAGGCCGTGCACTTCTTGTGCGTGCGTTTGTGCGAGTACATGTGTTTGTTGTTGACCTTTGCTGACCTCTTCCTGCGAGGTCAGCCGTCGTCCGAAGCGCCGTCCGCCAGCAGGCTGTCTCTGCCTTACAAGGTGCTGAAGTCGCTGGACGGCGACGTTTACCGAAACGTCGAGTTCGATGTCTGGCAGGACACGTGCAAAGGTAGGGTGCAAACGTGGCCACCCTGCGGCGGCGTCTTGATGATAATCATGATGATGATGTCACATCGCCTCGCCATCAGAGATGCAGAAGACGGACTACATGGTGTTCGCTGGCCGACAGTACTTCCTGGGGGACAAATGTCAGGTGAGCTGGCGAGTGCGCACACGTTTGTTGGTGTGGCGTCATGCTTCTGGTTTGGCATCTTTTGCCGCGTGTGCGTGTACACGTGCGTGTGCGTGCATGTTTCAGGTGCGTCTGGAGCCCAAAGGGAAGTATTTCAACGCCTTCATCCAGGAAGTGGGAACACACTCGGCTGCTGTCACCGTTTTCATTGAAGAGCTGGGAGAGAAGTAGTCACGCACGCACGCACACGCACAAAAACATCCGTGCGCACGCACACACAGACCACTGCAAGTGTGCCCGTTACGAGACTGAGGCGACCTTCTGTCCGCCGTCAGACATTTGGTTCCCGTGACGGACGTGAAAGCCGTCAATCCTGTTCTGGCGTGGAACGCGCCGGCTCCGCCCCGCAAAGGCGACCTGGGTACGTCTGCCCCGCCCACGTCTGCGTCCCGCTTCCCATGGACTCACCTCCGCTTTCGGCTGTTTTAGACGGCGACGCGCGAGGTCACCAACGGCATCAGCGCCATCGTTACTTCAGGAAGTCTCGAGGGGGCGGGGCTGTCATCAAGGGGGCGGAGCTGGCGGCGGCCCCACCCTCCTCCTACGGCGGCCCGGCCCCCGCGCCGCTCCCGCCGCGCTTCCAGCCCACGGGCCACCCCCGCCCCCCGCCGCCGTCCGCCGGAGCCGTGCCTTTCGACCCCTACGCCCCCCCGCACCACCATCACCATCCGCCGCAGCAGCAGCATGGCCACGCCCTCGCCGCCGCCAGAGCATCCAGATACGGCGCCGCCAGGTGGCCGCAGCGCCGCTCGCATGCTCGTCATCGCCCGAGCGTACTAACCGACGTGTGCACGTGTGTGTTTGGATTTGGGTCAGAAGCTCCTCCCGCTTGGTGAACCGCCACCTGATTGGTCCTCAGCTGACCTATTATCCACACAGCAGGCGTTACTACGACTACGACAACTACGCCTTCAGGTCTCGGTAAGAAGACGCCGTTTCGCATGGATGCTGAGTGGGCGGAGTCAAAAGCCCGGCGCACACGAGGCACACTCGCCTCCGCTGTTGGCGTAGCGACATAAAGTTGCCAAACCCCCCCCCCCCCCACAATCGGCGTGCGGCAAAGTGATGAAACATACAACTTTGATGCTCGGCGCCGTCCTCCATTTTGTGTTCAGTCGCAGTCGGCGTCATCTGACGGCGGCGCTCGCCAAAGGTTGTCCCTACTTCAACGAGGACGACGCGGCCGACCCGTCGGCGGAGATGGACGCCGCTGTGGCGTTCTACCACATGGACGACCCCAACCATGACGTTTTCACCACGCTCGCCACGGCACGTGTGCAAACCTCTTTTCGTTTGTCTCGTCTTTGTGCGTGTGCTTGACATGTCTTCTTGTGCGTCTTTTTGACATGGTAGGGTTCTTCCGTACCACAACCGGTGAATGTGGCAGCCCCGCCCCCTCCACCTGGCTCCTCCTTTCGGATCCAGAGAGGCTCAGGGGGGCCACTCCCGTCGGCGGGTGGCGCCCTCGTGTGTTCGTCAGAGGAAGAGCAGGACGATGCCAACCCTGATCACGAGCAGGGTGAGCTGTGTGTTTGTGTTGTCCGTCAGATTGCATGTTGGGCATTCGGCGTAAGTCACATGACGTGGTCGTCCCCTTCGCCGCGCTAACCCTGAAGTTGATGTTTCAGATGCCAGCTACCAGTCGCCAACCCTCTACGCCAGCAACGGTGCTGCCATCGAGACCCCCGCCGCACAGGTAACGTGCGCGCCGCGCCGCTGCTGCAGTCACGCCATTAAAAGTGATGACATCATCATCATCATCATCATGTGACAGGACCAGGAGGAAGAAGGCGTGGCCGAGTCACCTCCAAGAGCTGACGTGGGCTACGGCTACGCACAGCAGGTGCGCATGCACACACGCAGAACAAAGTTGCAACGATGCAAACAATATGGTTGTCAAGTTAGGCGGTGAAGCCGATAGCGGTGATTTCTTCCTCGCCGACGTCCTCCTCTTCTTCTTCACCCTCATCCTCATCTCGTGCGGCCGCATCCGCTCACACGGCGGCAGCGGCAGTGGCGGCGCACGCTCAACCTCGGCCAGGTGCGTTCGGGCGCACGCGCGCTCCAAGCTGCGTATGTGCTCATGTTGTTTTGCTTGTAGTTGCCATGGCGATCCCAGACGCCACCCCCTGGATGGTGAATGAGTTGGGGGAGGGGCTGTGCTCGATGGTAGCTCCGCCTCCTTACTCCTATGACCCCAACGGCAACGACCTACCCAGAGGTGGGCGCATCCAGGACGCTTGTCCGTTTGCGTGATTATTTGCTTTTCTAATGATTGCCGTTGTGATGCTCGTTGCAGACTGTCGGGTTCTTCAGTATTACTTCAATCTTGGAGTGCAGGTCGTGTCGTTTTCGTGTCGTTTTGGTGTCGCGTCGTTTTGGTGTCGCGTGTCAGCGCGCTGACATGGTGATCTGTCTCCTCAGTGGTACCATCAGAGCTGCTGGCAGCAGCAGCAGGCAGCGGCGCCGTACCCCCACGCGTACACCCCCGACGGCGCCTACCCCTACCAGCACTACCCCCCTTACCTCGGCCACGAAGCCCCCCCACACCGTGAGCTCATTTGTCTCGGGAAGGCTTCTGATATCAGAGCCGCCCCTTTTGTGACCGAAAACGTGACGTGATTGCAAACGTCTGACCCGCTGGGCTTTTGTCCGTCCACAGCTTCACTCCAGTCCTCTGCCGACGCGGGGCGCGGACCTCACCAGCCCCCGCCTTCCTACCCAGAATCCAGCAGGACTGTCGAAGCTCCGACGGACGCACATGGCGGCGGTCGGTCGTTCGCTTTTGGCGTCGGGATGATGCAAAGTTGAACGGGATCCTTAATGTGCTAATTTTGTCTTGTAGGCCCCGCCCATTCACTGGAAGGCTCCTCCCTCAATGCACCCCTTTCAGGCCCCGCATTGTACCCGGACCAGATGGCCCTGCCGTCTGTGCTGCACCTCCCTTATGAAGCTCCACCCCCAACTACCTACCTGTCATCTGCTCCACCCCCTCCATTGGCTCACTCCGCCCACCACCCTTACCACACCCACCACACCTGCATGCCCCCCTCTGCGCACTGGGGAGGGCACACCTCTCGGGTCTACTGCCCCACCCCCAACTCCGCCCACATGGTGAGCTACATCACGGCTCCGCTCACACACTTTATCCCACCTAGTGCTTGATGCACATGTACTAGCTCGCCCAAAAAGTTGAGTTGTTTGGCTCGTTTGAATCGGTTTTCGTGGTAACCGGCAAAACTATGGCATCTTTTGAGTTTGTGGGTAGCCAATCAGAGCAAGAGAGAGAAAAAGGGGCGGGGCCAGTCCATCTGTTGTTGAAGGGATGTTTTTGTTACTACAACACGGTGTTTTTTTTTTTTGTTCGCTTGATTGCAGGGAAAATAAAGTTTGTCACAAGCAGAAATCTCGCCTTCATCTCGCTATTGGATGCTCAATTACTAGTATCACTTTTTCGCTATTGAATATATTCTCACCAGTTCCATAAGCTTCAGTTGTATAAAAAAAAAAAAAAAGGTTTTCTATTCATGTTAAAGTAACCCTTGCCCAAAAAAGAAGTCAATGAAAGAATGGTAGCAAAACCAGCATGACATTTCGAATCAAGGCCATTTCCTTGGACAACGCTTCGCTCACTTTGGTCCATTTCCACGATTTAAATCAACCACATTTTTTCTTGTCAACTTTGTTGGAATTATTGACACAAAATAATACATCCTCAAAAAGTAAGAGTGGAAAAGAGACGCACAGAGAATATAAAAGTTGTGTCGCTATGAACAAGATCATTTCCCATGACAAAGCCAAACGAAATATAATCTAGATTTAATTAGTTTGATTATGCATTCTAATGGGAAAAAAAAGTCTATGCGCTTAATCTTTGAGGTTACGTCATCATTTACGGTGCAGATTGTGAAGGACGGTAAGTTTGTCTGAAAGTGTTTGCCATTCACTTTATTTATGGGGATTGGATTTGTTTGTCTGCACTAAAGTCATAATTAAAACTGCAATGACAGTCAAACCAGCACAAGCAAAAATATTTGTCCAACTTGAGTTCATTCTTGCAACTGTTGATGAGGGGCTTCGTTCGCCTTGACGTATTTGCATCTATGAAGAAAATGTTTTGCAAGTGAAATGAAATAGTTGAGGTTGTTCTCCTTTAACTGCACTCCAACTTGAACTGGTGCAACGTCATTTGTTTGCTTCGTAAGCAGCCGTGGAAAGACACCCAGAATTCTGAAAGCAGCTTGCATTCAAGGAAAATATCTTCCACCGTTTCATTCTCACAAAATCCACACAATTCAATCTCATATGGAAGAAGTCATTCAATATTTTTAAGCTTGATGGGGAATTTGATCAACTACATATACTGTTTCCTGATGGGGTTATTATTTTTTGGTTTTTGCGTAGAACGTATTTGTCTTTTAGTACGTAACGATCGTAGTTGAAACACTCTACCAAAGTTGAATCCTTCCACACGGAGTGGCCTCATTTGTGAAACATTACAATTTGCCACCAATGGTTAAATCGTTGCTTTAAAGGGAGCTGGAATTACTTCACTTATTGGATTTAATTCTCGAGATGAGCACTGGGAATTGTACGCGTCCGGCCGCTAGGTGGCGGTGCGGCGATATGGTGTCTTTTTCCTCGCTCCGTTGAGTACCAACGAGAAAGGGCAGCGGGGTGCTGTCACTTTGGCGGAGAGCTTGCGAGTTTGTCCTCCTCCCGATGACATTGTGACCTCGCGGTTCTTCTCCTGCCTCGGCCGGCGATGCTCACGCTGTTTCGCCGGAGCCTGCGCTCCGCCCGCGGGCCGGTTGACTGGGCTCGCCGCGCGAGCTCGTGTCCCCCGGAAGTGAGCGCCGCGCACGTTCGAAAGACTTTCGTGGACTACTTCGAGCGAGAGCACGGACACGTGCGGGTCCCGTCGTCCCCGGTCCGGCCCAGGGGGGATCCCAGTCTGCTCTTTGTCAACGCCGGAATGAACCAGGTCGGGCCGCGGGCGCAAATGCAAAAGCAAACGCTACCGGAAAGATCCGCCGGCGATCTGGTGGCCTTTCAAAATAAGAGCCTCAATCTGCTGCTAAGTGCTAGCTTGCTAGCCAGCTAACTAAGTGTCTCAAGACTTTTCGTTTTCTTCACGAAAACGCTATTTTGGCCATTCCGTGTTGTGACTTTACTGAATGCTGTGCGAGTTTCGTCTAAAGTCAAGCATGAATTGCTTTCCGCGAAACCAGCATCATGAAACCGATCTTGGAAGCGAGCAATTATTGAGCAAAATTCAGACTTTTTTTTTTATAGAACTTTCAATGTACAAAACATATTGGCATAGTACATTGTTAACGTAAAACATAAATATAACAGACAATCCTCAAGAAAGTATCACAAAACAATACATAAGATAAATACAATAAATGAATAACAATAACCATAAAAATAATAAAGAAATGAAGGAAGAAAGAATCCCTAGAACCTTTCAGCAAGGTTCAACTTGCCTAATCGAAATAGTTTCACAGCATTTTTCTTCGTCTATTTCAAGAATGAAAATTAATGACAGTTCTTTATGAAAAACATAACATTTAGGTTTGGATTTGATGTATCCATTTTTATGTGTAAAATATTTTCCGATAATGATAAGTGTGTTATTTACGAGGTCACGGGGTCATTGTTTGACAGACACAGTTTCTTTTGACAGAACGATTGGGCAGTTTAGGGAACAAACAGTCGTACTGATCTGGCCAGAAATTATTAACAAATTTGCAGTCATAAAATAGGCGTCGTGTTGTTTCAATGTCTTGATCACAGAATAAACAGTTGTTGTGGTCCAAATGAAAGCGATTTCTTAAAAATTCACCTTATTGAAAAATTTCGAATGAATTTCTTTTGCTTTTGGGGGAAAGGTTGAGTAAAAGGAAGAAATTTCCGGGGTGGGACCTTTTATTGTTTGGTCTTGTTGTCTTCCTCGGTCTGATAATTAAGAAACTCGTGCAATGTGGCAAAGGTACTTTTTAGTGTGTGTGTTTTTTTTTTTGGGGGGCGGGGGGGTGTCTATATGACCTTTGAGATCCGTGACCGGTAACCTTTCTAGACATTGCAACATGTACGTGCGAGCTATCCCATTTCCGCAGCAAATTGTTTTCTGTGGTACTCATGCTTGCATTTGCAATCGATGAAGTCGAGGAAATGATGTGTGGCTCACTTTCACACACGCACACTCATTGCAATTCATGCTGGCAAAGCAACGACGCGTCAAAATACACCACGTTGAGCGGCAACAATTTTCACACTTTTTAAATCAGTCCATGTGTCAAGGTTACAAAGACACGATCCCGCTTTCGCAAAGCAGCGAACATTACAAGACATGAGCCACACTTGCTTTCTTCTTCAAAAAAGGCTCGCAAAAAGACACACCCTCGTTTTCATGCACTGGGGTTTCTTTCTTTCAGTTTAAGCCCATCTTGTTGGGAACGGCGGACCCTCGCAGCGCCATGGCGTCGTACCGCCGCGTGGTCAACAGCCAAAAGTGCGTGCGGGCGGGCGGCAAACACAACGACCTGGACGACGTGGGCAAGGACGTGTACCACCACACCTTCTTCGAGATGATGGGCAACTGGTCGTTCGGCGACTACTTCAAGGTAAAAAGCCACTCGCTACTCAGGCGGCCGCGTTGTGGTGCTGTTGGAATGTGCCGTGGGTCGAGCTGCCGACTTTTTATGCGCGCGCCAAATTGGTCACATCGTATCGACGTGCAGCGGGCATTGCGCTGGCCAGGCCAAGTTCTCAAATTCCACCTATTGTTAAATATGACATCTTTTGAGTTTTATGCACTGAAATTGATCGATCGTCAGTGATTTTTATTTTTTTTTCCTGTATATTCCACTGCAGAGAGAGGCCTGCATCATGGCGTGGACGCTGCTGACGGAGTATTATGGGATGGAATCCGACAGGCTGTACGTGTCTTACTTTGCCGGCGACGCCGCTTCGGGTCTGCGAGCCGACGAGGAAACTCGGCGCATCTGGTTGGACATCGGGTATGTCGATCACAGGGGCGGGGGGGGTTATAGCGGTCGGCGGTGTCGGCTGACGACCTTGACCCGCCTCCTCAGGGTTCCTCAGGCTCGCCTTCTTGCGTTCGGGCCGAAGGAGAACTTCTGGGAGATGGGCGACACGGGCCCGTGCGGCCCGTGCACCGAGATCCACTACGACCGCGTGGGAGGCCGCGACGCCGCCCCCATGGTCAACGCCGGCTGTCCGGACGTGCTCGAGATCTGGAACCTGGTCTTCATGCAGTACAGCAGGTACGCGACGCGCACTCCTCATGCTACGATATCGCTACGCTCTGCAGGAACGTTGTGCGACCACAGTTGGAAGCCCAAACTTCAGCCGTCACCAACAAATCTTTTCCGAATCCGTTATTCTGTCGATTGCTCAGGTTCTCACCACCGCCATGATCCCATCGAGGTTGACTTTAATTTTTTCTTGCGAATATCTGACAGTGATAAATTCACCCCACAGCTCATGAATGAAATTTCTTGACAAAAATGAAATCAAAGGTCATTTTCCATCCACATACAAAGTAGTCGCGGCACGATGGCCTCACAGTAAGACACAGCAGAGGTCGTGGGCTCGATCCCGGCTCCGGCCTTCCTGTGTGGAGTTTCCTGCCGTGCCTGCTCCGGTTTCCTCCCACATTCCCAAAACATGCACGGCAGGTCGATCAAACACTCTGAATTGCCCCTCAGTGTGAGTGTGAGCGCGGATGGTTGTTGGTCTCTGTGTGCCCTGCGATTGGCTGGCCACCAGTTCAGGGTGTTAGCCCCGCCTACTGCCCGAAGACAGCTGGGATAGGCTCCAGCACCCCCCCGCGATCCCTGTGAGGAGATGGATGGATGGATAAAATGTCGTCAAAGTTCGATGTCGTGATTTTCTTTGTTTATTTCATGAACGTGTCGAGTTTTGCGAGATGAGGTCAGCGCTGGTGTTTTTGCCGCGCATCCGTCAGGGAGCGTGACGGCGAGCTGCGCGCCTTGCCGTGCCACAGCGTGGACACGGGATTGGGTCTGGAGAGGCTGCTCAGCATCCTACAGGGGAAAAACTCCAACTACGACACCGACCTCTTCAGCCCGCTGATGGACGCCATCCATCAGGTACTCGGCACCAGCGCGTGACCTACGGCAGCGGCTGACCGCGCACGTACTCGTGCGTCTTTCTCCTCAGCGAAGCGGCGTGCCCCCGTACGGCGGCCGTACGGGTCCTGAGGCGCAGGTGGACACGGCGTACCGGGTGGTGGCCGACCACGCCCGCACCCTGGCGGTCTGCATCGCCGACGGCGTCCATCCTGGCATGTCGGGGGCCGAGTGAGTTGCGGGCAGAGCGCGGGGTGGGCGGGGCCGCACCCGACGCGGTGTCACGTCTGCCTTTCTGCCTCCTCTCAGGCTGGTGTTGAGGCGGCTCCTGAGGAGGGCGGTCCGCTTCTGCACCGAGGTCCTGCGGGCTCCCCAGGGAACGCTGGCAAGCCTGGTGCCGTATGTGGCACGCAGCCTGGTATGTTCGCGTACTTACTTGCATTGGGCACGTTCGAGGAGAAGACAAAGGAGACGAACACGGGTTATGAATAAGGTTGGAGGCTGGAGGGCGAAAGGGTGGGGGAACTGACCTTCAAAAAAGGCTCAAGTGCCCAGCTCTGTTTAGAACGGTTCTGGTCGTAACACACACACACTCTTAACAGCTGTTGTGGTCGCATGCAGGGCGACGTGTATCCGGAGGTGCGCCGCGAGGCAGACAGGGTAAGTCCACCCAGCTGGCGGGGGGACGTGATCCAACAGGAAGTGGCTGACGGCAAGCGTCTGACAGGTGATGGAGGTCATCAATGAGAACGAGGATCACTTCCTCGCCAATCTGCGGCAGGGCAGCAAGCTCATCCGACGCGCACTCCAAAGCGTGGACCCGCAACGACCGCTCTTTCCTGGTGAGTTCGCTCACGTTTGCTTGCTTCATGCTTACGTGGCACGACAACGCAAAATAGTAGCAACGTTACGGCCACGGCAGACTTGTTTTTTTTTTTTTAAGACGTGTCGACACAAAAAGACAACTGAACGGTGAGCATTTTGGAGACAAAATGCTCACCGAAACAGCATCATTTTGTCTAACAACAGTTGGTTGGCTTAAAGCTAGCGTACACCACAGACAAAGTGATCATCAACATCACAGAGAATTACATTCCATGTCGTTTAATGGAAGCAATCGCAGCCGAACCTTTGATTCATGCTAACGCTAATCATGTTGCGGCGCGGCAACAGACGGCTTGAGCACCAACGGTGTGTGTCCTGACCATAAAACCGAGCTCACATTCATATATCCTTCATCCGTGGCGTCGAACGACTCGGTTTGTGACGTAGCAACAAGCGGACGTGTTTAAATGCCGCTTGAGCTGCCTGCAGCGGCCAATCGTTTTGCCGCAAGGTGTGACCTGCCCGCGGGATTCGTCATGCCTGCTAATGTAGCCGCGATGATTCCGTCTTATACTGCCTCCTTGTGGTCAAGGCGGGTACGGCACAAGCAGTCCCGTTCAAGTGTGCGCGTGCGTGTATTGATTGAATTTTTTCGGCGAGGATTCAAAAAAGGTTCTTCCCTTCGCTTGAGATCCGAAAGCAAGTCAAGTTGCGTGAGGAGGCCCCGGCCTAGCGAAAATGTTGCGCCTTGACTCAAGGCGGAGCTCACGTGTGCTTTGCGGCGCCTTAGCACCGGTGGCGTGCTCGCTGCACCGGGACTTGGGCTTCCCGCTGGACCTGGTCGAGCTGATGCTGGACGAGAAGGGCGTGTCGCTCGACCGTCAGGAAGTGGAGCGGCTCGTCGGAGAGCAGCGCAAGGTGGCGCCCGCCCGCGCGCGCCGCTTTGAGGCGTTGACGTTGGTAAAAATGCAATGTCACGGATGGTGTCAGGTGTCGTCGGAGCGGGCCGGCGCCGACGCTCGGGTGACGATGGACGTGGTCGCCCTGGCCCAGCTGCGAGGGGAGGGTGTGGCCCACACGGACGACAGCGCCAAGTACGAGTACACTGTCCAGCGGGAGCGCTACGGTGCGTGCGTGCGTCATGATCCAAATCCTCGCGACCGGCGGCGACATGGCGTGCATTTTGCTCACAGTGTTCCCTGCGTGCCGAGCGCGCGTGCTCGCTCTGTTTGACGGCACGGCATTGGTGTCTCAAGTGGAAGCGGGTCGACGCTGCGCCGTCATCCTGGACCGGACCTCCTTCTACGCGGAGCAGGGCGGGCAGGATGCCGACCGCGGCTACTTTGTACGGGACGACCTGCAGGTCAGTGGACGGGGAGTGCGTTGCCATGACGACGTGGTGGTCGCGCTCCTCCCTCGCCGCCTTCACGTCCTGTCTGTCAGGAAGTGCCGTTCTCCGTGGAGCACGTGTCGACGGCGGGGGGCTACGTGATCCACCAGGTGACCGCCACCGACACCCTCAAGACCGGAGACCACGTGCACCTCCATCTGGACCAGGTGATTGCGTGGACTTCACGGTTACACAACGCAAAAACACACGTAAGCGTGCAGGCACACGCGGCGCACGTGAACGCCAAATCAAATGCACGGCAGCGCAACGCGTACAAAGCCCAAACCCAAAAAATCACGCGCACGGGTTCTTTGAGTTCATGAAAAGTAACAAAATGGAAAACATATTTTTGTTGAAGAAATCAAATGAAATGATTGAAATAAATGAAAAGTAAACAAAATGTTTCCAAAACAAACGGGCAAAATTGATTTCTTTGGATATTCACGGTCGAACGCTCGTCCGGGAGTTGTCGTCCTCTTCAGAAAGTCCAAAAAAGATGACGTCGCTCCTCGCTCACCTGCGCTTGACGTTTAACGTCAGCTAAAAAATGCGTTCCCTCTTTTGCTTCATTAAAAAAAAAAAAAAAAGGGACGTGACGAGTCCGCCCGAGTTTAAAACTTTGACTTGAAGTTGGCGTCTCTGCAAACAAGAATTTGGACGCATGCAAGCGCTTCAAAGTGGAGTCTTTTTGTTTTCAAAATAATCTAGTTGAGTTTTTACTAAAGGGTACTTACTACCTTTTTTTTTTTTTTTTTAATCTTGAACACTAGTAAAAAAAAATGGTTTTTTTTGCTCCTCAACTGGATACAAAATGTGCGACGGAGCTCTTTGTCTCGACGGGCAGCTTCCTCCTCCTCATTAGCGACATTTAGCAACACGTGAGCCACGTCGTCACGGCCTGTCCTGTCTCCAAAAACCGCCGCTGATATATGCCAAGTGTCCGTGTGGTTTTGAGACGCTAGACAGCAAACGTCCAAATGACGACTTCAAGATGGCAAAAACGGGCAATCGAAATGTTGCAAAACGCGTTTTGTGCCGTTCGCAGGCTCACCGCGTGGCGTGCATGAGCAACCACACGGCCACGCACCTGCTCAACTTCGCCCTGCGCGACCTTCTGGGTCCGTCCGTCCACCAGAGAGGATCGCACGTGTCCGCTCGGCGCCTTCGCTTCGACTTCAGCGTCAAGGTCGGCCAACGAGCCGCTGCAAGTGGCGCGTCGGCGGCGCTAGCGCTAGCGCCGCTGACGCGCCGCTTCCCGCGCAGGGTTCGCTGAGCGCCGATCAGCTTCAGCGGGTGGAGGCGTGCGTTGACGCGGCGGTGGCGGCCAACCAGACGGTGCACGTCCAGGACGTCCCCCTGACGGCGGCCATGGCTATCCAGGATGTCCGCACGGTGGATGAGGTGATTGCCGCCGCCGCGCCGCAAGCCGCCGTCTGCCACGTCCCGTCCACATTGACTCGCCGTCTTCAGGTGTATCCCGATCCCGTTCGAGTCGTCTCGCTGTCGGTTCCGGTCTCGGAACTTTTGGACCGAACTGCTGTCGGGCGAACGTCGGTGGAACTCTGCTGCGGAACGTGAGAGCACACTTTTATTGGGAGAAGGCCCGAGCGCTCACTTTGACTCCGCCCCCATCACGGATGCGTGTGCGTGTGTGTCAGTCACCTGGCGCGGACGGCCTCCATCGGCAGCCTCGCGATCGTGTCCGAGCGGCAGCTGGTCAAAGGCATCAGTCGCATTGTCGCCGTCACGGGAACTGAGGCCATTCGGGTCAGTACCAGCGCGGACGAGGTTCCCCGCTCCCTCGTCGCCAATCTTGGCCTAGCTTAGCATGCCGACAAATTGTGCGACACGCGCACGCACTCAAGTGCACACGCGGTCGCAAGTTAAGATTCGGTTAGCTTAGCCCAGCCAGCGCTAACGTGTGGCGCAATTCTATTTGGAGGCTCGAGAGGCGGGCCAATCGCTGTTGGAGGTCGTGGACTCCCTCGCCGCCAGGATGGCGGGTCCCGCCGCATCCCGCCTGGACTCGGCCCAGAGTCTCGCCAAGGAAGTGGGCGTGGTCTCTGACGTAAGTGGCCCCGCGCTTTGGTCGCCGCTCCTTGGGCTCTGCTCGTTTATCGCCTGTCGCGTCGCGTCTTCCAGGCGGCGGACAACACGCCCATCCCCCAGTGGCTGCGAGGGGTACTGCAGTCACGCCTCAAGGCCATGCAGAGGCGGAGCAACACTTTGGTCAGGAAGCTCGAGAGCGCGCAGGTGAAGCCTTTCCAAATGGCAGCTCCACTTCCCGTCGGCAAAGCTAACTGGCGTGCTCAACAGGCGGCGGATGCAGCTGGGGCGGTGCTGGCCGACAGCAAACGGGACGTTCTGCTGCTCAGCGCCGTGGGGGCGCCGTCCTTGGCGGTAGGTCGACGTATGCTGGTGAAGCTCGTCCCGCTTGACGTGTTTGGCTCGAGCCTTTTGATGCTTTCAGGTCCTGATGAAGACGGTCAACCTGGTGAGCTTGGCACGTCCTTCCGCTCACGTCATGCTGCTGGCCCGCCAAAAGCATTCTGGGAAAGTCCTGTGTGCCTGTCAGGTTCCCAAGGTAACACCATCAATCACCTGCGGGGGCGCTGTTCAGAAGCGTCTGATTGGCCAGTGTCTTGGCGTTCCCCTTCAGGACTCGGCGCTCTCGGCTTCCGATTGGGCGACGGCCGTGTGTCGGAGAATGGGTGGCGACGGCGGTGGCTCGGCGGCGGTGGCGCGTGGAACAGGGAGTAGCGACGACATCGCCGAAGCGCTGGCGTGGGCTGAGACGTTTGCTCGCAATTGTCTGCCGACGTTAACGTGACGGAGTCTGCAACAGCTTCTTGCACAACCAGCTGGTGGGGGGCGGGGCCCAAGCTGTAAACATTGATTGTGGCGATGATGATGATGAGTGGAAGCCCCGCCCACAGGTCAATCCTATTGGACAGTAACTTGCTTTGTGTATTTCAAGATGTCAGTTGTCCCATTTTTGAAGAAAGGGACGCAAATCATGCAAATATTTTTGTAAATAATAATCATGGTGGTGAAAATGATCAGTATCTTGATAGCGCTGCCAAGATTAGTCGACTAATCGCGACGTCGTCGACGGTCCAAATGGTCGCCAATTAACTGAAGCAGTCGGGGCAATTTCGAGTGTTCAATCGGCCTGCCATGCATGTTTTTGGAATGTGGGAGGAAAGCCACGCAGGCACGGGGAGAACATGCAAACTCCACACAGGATGGCCGGAAGCCTGGATCAAATCCACGCCCGATGCTGTCTCTCACTGTGAGGCCATCGTGCTAACCGGTCGGCCACCGTGCCCCCAAAATTATCATTTAATCGTGAAAATCTGTGACTACGTTTACATACAGTCAATAAACCGCTTAAAATTTTGAATATTGGCAGTATTTGGGTTTTTAAAAGCCATGTCAACGTGCGCAATAACCCAAATATGCCGTTCTTCGGGTTTTTAAAATTCCGATTATCATGCCTGGGTAATTCATTTTCGAACCATACGTGTGCGTGGAGAAGCTGATCGGAATTGCACGGAACATCTACGCATGCTCAACTGCAAGGAATCTCGGTCTTTTTAGTACAGGAAGTATTTTTTTTTTTTAAATATATATTTTATTTAAGTTTTTTGAGCATTGAAAGTTACCAACACTCACAGAGGATAATACAAATTCGGTAACAATATATAAAGTAAAATCGATATGTTACATAAACAGAGGGGATTCATAAGTATTAAGGTAAAAAACACAAAGGAGCATAAGGAGTAAAATCCAAACAATAGATATTTAGTAATGACTGTATGTATTCTTGCATTATTGTTTCTATTTTCTGAAGGCAAACGAACACGTTTGTAGTTTAATCGGAACAAACGAGCGAGCCCAACCTGAAACTCCGCTGTGCAGTTTCGCTGTCCACCACCGGGCGGCACTGTTGTAACATGTATAATATGTACGGGGGCAATGCGCGTCCAACTTTTCTCTACAAGCGGCGCCCCTCCCTCAAACAAAGCAAAACTTTGCTCTCCTCTGTGATGAGCAACTTTATTTGTTTCTTCATCCTAAACTAGAGCGACTCAAGTGAGTTGAAAACGAAATGTTCGCCATGCTGTCAAGAGCAACACTCGATTGCTTTGTGACAAAAACAAGAAACAACCACGCCCAAAGCATAAAGAACCATTCGGCTTTTAGGTGGAGACCTTCCATTCTCCGTACGAGCCTATCGGAGCTGACTTCCGGTAGTGGGCGGGGTTCACACGTCCAAAACATTTTTGGGTGTTCAAACTAACAATGACGCGTGACTCAAGGCGACTTTTGGAGCCTTGGTCTTCCCTTCATCCACACTGGAATTAATTTGCGACTTTGCGGAAGCGGACCCGCCCGCACACGCACGAACGCACGCCTCACGGCCCCGCCCCTTAAACAGGGCGTGGGTTTATTTGCCTACGGTGACGTCACGCGGCGCAGAATCCCACACAGCCGAAGTTTTTCCAGGCGGGCGAAAAGTTGAACGCAGCCGCCGAACTTTTTCTTCTCGTCGCCATGTCCGGCGTGGCGTCCACCCTGGCCAAGAAGCGCGCCTTGGCGGCGGGCTTCGGCACCAACCAGCGGGCCGTCCCCTTCCTCAACCAGAACTTTGGCGCACTGCGGGCCCAGTGCCTGAGCGGCGGCAGACTTTTCTGCGACCCCTCCTTCCCGGCCGCCCCAGAGGCGCTCGGCTTCAAAGAGCTCGGACGCAACTCGTACAAGACTCGGGGAGTCACCTGGAAGAGGCCCACGGTAAGGCCGAGCGACGATGGGCAGGGGAGGGCGCGGTCGTCGCGTCTTGCTCCCTTCCTTCCTTCTTTCGTTCGTTTGTTTGGAAAATGGCAAAATTGTATCGGAAGGTCGATTTTTCGGGTGATTGACGCCGCTTGTTTGTGCCCAATCAGGAGCTGGTGTCCTCACCTGAATTCATCGTGGGAGGAGCCACCAGGACCGACATCTGCCAGGGCGCGCTCGGTACGTCCCCCGTTGGCCCGCCAACCTGTCAGTCAGTCAGATTGTCTGTCTGTCTGTCTGACAGCCGCATATGAGTGTTTGTGTTCTTCTCAGTGCAACGTCAACAGGCACTCTTATGTTGCACACTGCCGTGTTACGAAAACACACACAAGACAATCACAGAATATGATTAGCATCGTAAACATGAGCGATTGTCAAGCGATGCGCCTCGTCCACAACCGTACAAATCGCATCGGGCGCTGGTGTGTCGTTTTCGTTCTAATATATTTCAAGAATACTTAAGAACAATTCAAGTCAAAATGAAAAGAGAATGGATCTTCATGCTCGATGAGGACATCCGTTTAAATGGCTCTTGAGTCGGTGACCTCGTCGCTTGTCGTACTGTGATGGCGCCAAGGACATTCGAAGCGCCCGATGTCTGAAAGCTGTGTTCAAAATTCACCAAAATGCGTGTTGGCATCTCTCTTCATGCCTTTGTAAACCTCTGAAAAGCTCTGAAAATATGACCGATATTCGTGATTATCAACACGCTCAACTTGGCTGGGAAATCACAATGCCCCGCCCCTTTCCTCCAAGTTCCCAACGGATGTGGCGCGACAGTACCGTTGCTCGTGTTACACAAATATAGACAGACGTCCTTTTTGGGGATGGCGAAAGAAAAGTTTTGTTTTGACTAAGCGAGGACAAAAGTGTGTTTTCGTCCGTCCCGAACTGGCTCAATTGCCGACTGCGTAAGACGTAACTATGGGGGGGGGGGCTCGCGCACATACGTCAAACTGTTCACCCCGATGTGGGCACCCGCAAGGCGAACGAGCTTCAAAAAAGATTTTCGGAATGATCAAATCTCCCACGGCGTCATGCCATGGCGCTTTTTCTGTTCGTTTTGTTTTATTTTTGGGCGTGGTGGCGATGAACTGGTGAAATGTAAGGACGGAAGCGCTTATGTTATGAATAAGAACGGAGGACGGAAGGGTGGCCAAATGGTGGACGGAGGACGGCGGACGGACCGGCAAAATCCATTAAAGTGCTGATTTTTGCTATTACATGCAGTACATTATCTCTGCATTGTGGTTGGAGCTGAGCAAGTTTATAAATGCATCACGCGCACACACACACGCACGCGCACGACCCCAAACCTGGCACACACACACTGAAACGCAACACTTGTATGTGTCAAAAAACCTCCCGTTACACATCAACAACATTTCTTCTGCTGTCTCACACACGCACACACACACACACCCTCACACTGCGTGTGCGTGCGTGCGTGCGTGTGTGTGTGTGAGAGAGAGAGAGAGAGAGATGAGTCACTGGCTGCGTGACTCATTTTTTGTTTTCTCATGTTGGAATGTCTTCTGCCCGCAGCTTTTTTGTGTGTTCCAGCTTCAAAAAGCACACGTGTGTGTGTGTGTGTGCGTGTGTGTGTGAGTTGGAAAAAGGAAGCGTAACTTGAACAAACTCCTGAAGTGACAAAACGTGTGGCGTGCTTGTCCAAACTTGAACGTGCTCGTGTCACATTGTGTGCGTACTTCCTGTCAATCATTTTGACATTTTACAGATGGTGATGGGCGGATCTCATTTCTGAATTTGCTTGCTTAGCTCCTCCCACCGGCGGAGCAAACAAGATGTCGTTTGGTGGGACGCCAATGAAGAAGGCAATCTTGACTCGAGCATGTTTTTTTTTTTTTTTTTAATCCCACGGCCAACTGCAAATCGCCTTGAAACTTTGCTGCAGCCGCGGCTCTCGTTTTCGCGGCTGTCTCGGTTGTCCCGACCCAGCACCGTCTGATTGGTTACACGCGCCGCCACGGCACGGCAAACAGCCAGTCAGCGATGAAGCGTGCCCGACTTTCAGCGGCGGCGGCGATTCCGCCGCACGGGGAACGAGAATTTGCTCACCACTTGAAACGGGCTCGGATTGCGTCGAAATAATCGACCGGACATCATCGGAATCATTTGGAATGCGATCAAAACGCGCACAAGTCGAAGGAACCGGACTCGTCTTTGGTCACCGACTTCAGCCTACTGGCGTGATTTTAGACCTAAAGTTGTCTGAAAACAAAGGCTAAATTTATAACGACTATTTTTTGTTTTCCACAGACGTCATTTGTAAGTCCAGAAGTACAAAATAAGCGCCCATGCTGCAGCATTCAAGAGGATCTTGAAGTCATTTTACGATCAAACGGCGCCCCGCTCGGCAAAATGGCGAAATTCCAAATCGAAAGGAAAATCTAAATATCGCAATTGGGGTCGTTTTTGGAAAAAAAACGGCGACAACGAGCGACACGCTGCCCGCGTTGCCATGAAGGATGTCGTGATTGACAGGCAGGAAGTGCACATTTTGTGGGCGTGTCTAACAGTTGCCGTGACAACGCAGGTGACTGTTGGCTGTTGGCCGCCATCGCATCGCTGACCCTCAACGAGTACGTGATGGCTCGCGTCGTCCCTGACGACCAAAGCTTTCGAGACAACTACGCCGGGATTTTCCATTTCCAGGTCAAAGGTTACACTCGCACATCTCATCCGTGTTTGTGACGCCGGCGTATTTGTGCCTCGCATTTTGGTGTATTTGTCGTTAGGGGTGACTGCCATGTTTGCTGAAAACGATGTTTGTGGGCGTGTATTATTTGAACTTTTATCATTGAACCTTGAGTGATGACACACACACACACACACAATTGTGCATGGATGTTACACACAATTCTGTTCTATACGCACGTACATACTGTCGCTCTTTCATGTTACACACACACGTGGACAGTGAGCCCCATTATTGGTGTTAATCGACAACTTATTTGTGCTGTAGTTACACTCAGCTTACACTAGATGGCAGCAAATAATTTCAAATGGAGACGATCACCAAGCACGATGGCGCCGCAATCGCACACACGTGGCCGTCAAGCGATCCATCACAAACAAAATAGACAACCGACCACCCAACAAAGCGACACGAACGCCGTTTTCAGCAAATATCTCCTGTGTGCATGTGTGTACTTTGTTTGAACTGTGTGTGTGTGTGTGTGTAGTTTTGGCAGTTCGGCGAGTGGGTGGACGTGGTGATCGATGACCGCCTTCCGGTGAAAGATGGCGAGCTTCTGTTCGTGCACTCGGCAGAAGGTCGCGAATTTTGGAGTGCGCTTCTCGAGAAGGCCTACGCCAAGTGAGACTAAAACGCCCCCCCTCCGCCCCCCCCACGGGCGCGTTAGCATGCGCACGTCATAGCGTCCATGTGCGTGTGCGCAGGGTGAACGGCAGTTACGAGGCCTTGTCGGGGGGCTCCACCACTGAGGGCTTCGAGGACTTCACGGGGGGCATCGCCGAGAACTTTGACCTCCAACGACCGCCAGCTGACCTCTTTGAAATCCTGCAAAAAGCCTTGGAAGCGGGGGCCCTCTTGGGCTGCTCCATTGATGTCAGTAGCTCACGCGCCCTCCCTCCTTGCGTCCGCACGCGCGTTTGTGTGCCGCACTATAACGGGTGTCTGTGCGCGTGCCATCAGATCACGAGCGCCGCCGACTCGGAGGCGGTAACGCGTCAGAAGCTGGTCAAAGGTCACGCCTACTCTCTGACCGGCGCTGTGGAGGTCAGAGGTGTCGTTCTTTCCGGATGCACAAAGCCATTTGGCCTCGAGGTGACCTCCGGGTGACTTCTGCGTGCAGGTCAACTGCCGAGGACGTCAGGAGAAGCTGGTCCGGGTCAGGAACCCTTGGGGTCAAGTGGAGTGGACCGGTGCCTGGAGCGACGGGTACGACGACGACGACGGCGACGACGGCAATGATGCAAAGGAAGCAATAGTGGCAGCGTGACCCCTCACCTTTTTCCGTCCCGGTAGGTCGTCCGAGTGGGACTCGGTGCAGGGAGACTGTCCTCACGCCAACGCAGAGGACGGAGAGTTCTGGTGAGCGTGTTGACGTCTGCCACACACAAACGCAATCTTATGCGTACATCTCACACACACACACCGGCGTGTCCCGGGTAGTCCGCCGGTGGGACATGCCCCGAACGTCTCACCGGGGATGCCCGAGCCACCTCATCTGGCTCCTCCAACGCGGAGGAGCGGCGGCTCGACGCCGAGTCGCTCTCGGGTGGCCGAGCTTCTCTAAACTCATTTTGGCCAAAGGTGAGGGGAGGAACATAAATCGAGAGCGCCACTTTCTGGCTCAGCTCCTTCTTCACCACGAGCGACCGCTACGGCGTCCGCAGCAAGAGGCGGGGCCGGACACGCACGCGCTTGGAATGACTTTTATTCTCCATTTATTTTTTTTTTCTTCTTGCCAGGATGTCGTACCGAGACTTCCTGCGTCACTACTCCCGCGTGGAGGTGTGCACTTTGACCCCCGACACCATCTTGGACGACTCGGTGAAGCACTGGAGCGTCAACAAGTTCGACGGCGCGTGGCGCCGCGGCTCCACGGCCGGCGGCTGCAGGAACCACCCCTGTGAGTTAGCGACGCGTCACAGCTCAGTTGGACTTTGTGGCGCTGGAGGTGACGCGGTGCCGTGCGCCCGCAGACACCTTCTGGATGAACCCGCAGTTCGTCATCAAGTTGGACCCCGAGGATGACGACCCGGACGACGGCGAGGATGGATGCAGCTTCGTGTTGGGTTTGATCCAGAAGAACCGAAGGAAGCTCAGGAAGCAGGGCGAGGACATGCACACCATCGGCTTCGCCATCTACGAGGTGACGCGCCCGCCCTCGCCTGCACGCGCGCGCGTGCTCGTGAAACGAAAGAAAACCTTCACACAACATCAGTTTGAGAAAAAGAAACGTGAGATTGTCGTGATCTGAGTGACGGGGAGCATGCAATTGCTGAAGAATAGTGGACCGAGCGTGGCGCCTTGGGGAACACCGCGCTTGACCAGCGTAGTGTCGTTTTTTTTTTTCCTTCCCGGCTCGTCCCGTCTAGGCCAAAGAGCCCCAAACGTGTTTTTTCCTTTTTCCCTTCTCTGACGGAGGGCCGGGGTCAGTTTGTAACAGAAAAAGTGGGACCATCGCAGGGGTGCATAGACACAAACGTAAAATGTATTATTTCATGATCATTTTTTCAAAGCCACGCATTTGCAAATATTAATTTCTTTCTGGATTTCACAAGAACGTCCACGGTAGGTTGAAAACTCTGAATTGTCTCTCGCGTGATTGTGAGCACAGATGATCGGCCGCCTTTGTAACCGTCACTTGACCCTTTTTTGCCAGTCCGTCGTCCGCCATCTGGGTAGCCTTCTGGTGTTTTGCCCCCCCAAAAAAGTGTCTTGTGCGTGACGCCGCCGCGGGAGAAATGCTAACGGCAGAGGTTTCTTTCAACATCGTTTTGTGTTTGAAGAGACGTGAGACAGCAGCGTGCGTTCAAGCGTGCCTGTATTTCCTTATTGAGACATCACATAAGCCGCGCCTCCCACCTCAAAAAGGGGCGGGGGCAATACCGCAAACGCTAGAGCAATCGTTAGCTAGCTAATTTACGATTCAAATGTGCATACCTTCTTCTGGTCAAACCGAAGTGGCTTAACAATTTGACTTCCTCTGCTGTTCTCTCGTCTGCAGCACGTTGCCGTCTCACGTTTCTTCAAACACAAACAGTTGGTGGTGGCGCTAAAGAACTTTTGGTCGCATCGCGATCACATCACACGCACGAGGGCCGGACTGAAATCCACCTCTGGCCTTTGTTAATTGAACCCTTTTTTTAAAAGTTGTCACCCCCCCCAAAAAAAATGGCCGTCCGGACTGGCCTGTCAATAAGAAATGGCAACATGGTTGTGGAAGTTTTTAAACTTTGTGACGCCACATGTGTTGTGTTTCAGCTTCCCAGACAGGTGAGCAGCGCAAGCACAGCGGCTCGAAAAGTTTTTGCGTGCAGTTGCCGTGCTAACGGATCCGGTGGCGGCGGCGGCGGCGGCTTTGTTTGCGCTTCAGTTCCACGGCCAGCGGCAGGTGCACCTGGACAAGAACTTCTTCCTGACGCACGCTCAGACGGCTCGCTCGGAGACCTTCATCAACCTGCGCGAGGTCAGCACCAGGTTCAAGCTGCCGCCCGGCGAGTACCTGGTGGTGCCGTCCACCTTCGAGCCGCACCTCAACGGCGACTTCTGCATACGCGTCTTCTCCGAGAAGCGAAGCCAGACCGTGTAAGTGGAGCCGGGCGAGTTGGGAGGGTGGACGGGTTTTGGGTGGGCGTGGCACGCGTCAATGGCGCCGCTGTCTGCACGGCGGCAAACAACTAAACAAGGCGGCCCTTGTGCACCGGGGACTCATTTTCACTCACATCCAATGTGCGTGTGTGCGCGTGTGTGCGTGTGTCTCTCTGTGTGCGTTTCACATTTTCAGACCATTTGACGACCCGGTCAGCGCAGACCTTGATGATGTAAGTAAAGAAATGGAATTTAATAGTCTCTGTTGGGCGGGATTCGCACACTTCCAAAATGACAACTTTTCAGGGAATTAAACAAACCCAAAAAAAAAAAAAAAGTTGCTACAAGACGTTGAATCGACAATTGACACTGTGGTACTTTGGCGCCCCCGAGTGGTGCGGCAAACAACAACAGTTGACTTTTTGAACATTTTTCTTCAACTTTTTTTCATTTTTGAAAATGAACCCATTTAAGAGCAGTAGCGAAGGTTTTACTTGAGTGCGTCACAACATTACAACTTCTATTTTGTTTGATTTTTCTCTTCAAGTATTTTGTCTCCATGGACGACAGTACTTGGTGTTTTGTTCTCCCGCTGACTTTTTTCACTTTCTTAAAGGGACAGCGCACCACTAAACTGAGGCTTAAAGGGCAAATGCACCCAACAGTCTCTTAACAGTAAACAATTGCAAAAATAAGAAGAGGCAAAAGACTTTCTAAAAGTTTGACAAGACTTCTTAAAGGTTTTGATTATCCAAAAGCCTCAATCGATTCGGGGCAGACCTTGAGTATGAATTTGGAAAAAAAAAATACTCAATTGACCAAAAATGGGAATTTCGGGGCCTTCGGCCCGACAGCCACGACCGCAAACGGATGAAAGCGGCGTCATTGACTCGGACTGACGTGGCGTCGCCTCGACAGGAACTCGTTCCGGACGACGAAGTGGACGCGGCTTTCCGAGGCCTGTTTGCCAAGCTAGCGGGACCGGTACGTCGCCGAGTGCGCTAACGCTCATGCTAACAGTCCGAGAAATGCTAACGTGTGCGCCGCTTCAGGACATGGAGATCTCTGCGGCAGAACTGCGGACCATCATGAACAAGATCGTCTCCAAGCGTGAGTTTGGCGACGGCGCTTCACTCCCGAGTCGGACGCTCACGCCGCAAACGTTTTGTCTCCTCTCCGCAAACAGGAAGTGACATCAAGACGAGCGGCTTTGGCATCGAGACGTGCAGAGTCATGGTTAACCTCATGGATGTATCCTTTTCGTATCGCGGCATATCGTAACGATCCTCGAAGAAGACGTACGCCGTGATTCTTAACGCCGCATCAGGAGAGCGGCAACGGGAAGTTGGGTCTGTCGGAGTTCGCCACCTTGTGGAAGAAAGTGCAGCGCTACCTGGTAGGATGGCTACTTTGAAACTGCGGCGGATTTTTTTGTCACGCCATTTCTCGGTCCCTGACAGTCCATCTACAAGAAGAACGACACGGACAACTCCGGAACCATGAGCACACCTGAGATGAGAGTCGCCTTCAAAGATGCCGGTCGGTCCCGCCACTCTAAATGCTAACGCTAACGAACCCGATGGTCACCTTCAAAGACTTTGAGCAGTTCCTGTCATTTGATTGCAGCAAATAATCCTCCGTCTATCAACTCCTTTCCGAGACCTCCCCTAATGCCGTTCGTCACCCTTCTGTTGAGGGAACTGCTTGACGTGTTATGTTTGGGTTTGCGTCGTAGGTTTCACCCTAAACAACGCCATCTACCAGCTGTTGGTAGCCCGCTATGCCGAACCAGACTTGACGCTGGACTTTGACAACTTTGTGGGCTGCTTGATGAGGCTGGAGATCATGTTCCGTAAGCTAACACATAACACCGCCACCAGTGAGCGAGCTCGAAGCTAAGTGCATTGTTGAAACGAAATTTCGGACTAGTGTGTAGTTAAAACAATTGCTATTGCTAACAACCAAGCTAAGGCTTCACACGAGCTGCGTGGAGCATTAAAACAGGAGTTAATGTTGATTCACAGCCACTAAGTTCACAAATGAAGTTAAGTGTGAATGAAAAAAATGTGCCACTTAGCAATTGGTAAGCTAAGCGCGTAAAGCAAAAGTTCACACTAGTAAGTGGCTGCTAAGATAGCAACCAAAGCTAATTGCGATGCTAAGTCAAACGTTCCACTCGGTAGCGACTGCTGACGCAATGTCAAAACTTGAAGTCAAGTGTCGTTAAAATCTCATCTACTTCTAGTTAACAGCCGTTAAGTTAAGTTCGCCACCGAAGATAAGCGTGTTGTTAAATCTGTCCGCTAAGCTAAGTGTGTTGTGTGTGGTCAGGGATTTTCAAGAAGTTTGACCCGAACGACAGCGGATCCATCCAGCTCAACTTCAATGAGGTCAAAGTTTATCTCAATTCATCAAAATTGTTTTTGTGTTGTGATGGTCGCGTTGTCGTCATCTTTTGTGTCCTTGTCTCTTTAGTGGTTAAACTTCTCCATGCTCTGAACGGCCTTCAAGTTGCGGTGGCCGTGGCCCCGCCCCCTTCAAGAAAACAACTTCCCATCTCTCCACATTTTCACTTCATAAGCCGTTACGAGAGCAAGAAAAATCAATCAATAAAAGCTGTTTAAAACGCTTGCTCGTTGGCGTCTTACATGAAAAAATTAGCATGAATGCTCTTGTGACAAAAGGAAAAAAAAAAGGAGCAATGCACAGGCAAGCTTTGTCCAAATTTGCAGGCTGCGTCCTTCCTCATGTAGCCTTCGAGCACTGCATAAATTATGTGAGCAGAACGTGAGCACGACCAACGCATGGCGTCCTTCGCAGAGTTTTACTTTAGTTTAAACCCGCTTGTCGTTGGAGTCTGTTTTTTCATTTTATTTTATGCAACCATGACTGTGATTGGTCTCACAAAAAATATGAATTGATCATATTGTAATTCCAAACAAAACCTTCAAAAATGTTTCAAATGAGCAGTGAGCTCCATCTTGCTGCGTAACGTTCACAAACGCTCTTGATTGTGACATTTGCATCCATTTGGAGATTGGCTAGTGAGAGGAGATAAGCTGCACTTCCTTTCAAAATATTTGGTTAAAAGGTCCCGAAAATGTGTAAAGCGTTACCAGACTTTAATAATAATACGAAATACTGAGAGGAACTCGCTTGACTACTGGCTTAATGCCAAAATGTAATCTATTACATGTGACTTGGGCACCCCAACACTCTTGGAGATGCACGTTAGAAGAGCATTTTCGCTCTTAAAATGGAAACAAATGTCGAACCGCCACCGAGAAACCAATCCGACGCCTTTTGCGAGTGGCAACGCAAGATGGCCGCCGCTGCCAAAGGCCACGCCCGCAGATTTGCTCACAAGCAACAAGGTTAGCTTGTGTGCTAACATGTACTGATTTGAGCAGCGCTTGCTAGCATTAGCCTAGCTTCACCAAGCGGGCAAATAATGAATGTGATCGTCACGGGTGGAGGTTGGAACAAATATGCGCTGACAAAAAACGTTACAAAGACCAACTTCCAATGCGCAATTGTTTTATTTGAACAAAAGTAGTCCAACCTCCAGCGTCGCTCGCTCGCTCAGGAACGGCCCGGCCCGTCCCTGCCGGCGTCCGGAGCTCCGAGCAGGGTGGCGTGGGCCTCCAGCAGGGTGACATCGGCGTCGGCCCCCAAAAAGCGTCCGGTGAGCTCGGCGTCGTGCAGCCGCAGGCGGACCCTGGCGCCCTGCTGCAGTTTGTCGCCGTCCGCCGGCCGTCGGCACACAGCGTGGAACTTGGCGCCGAAGTCCACGTACAGGTCGTCGCCGACGACGTGGAAGATCCTCCCGACGACCGTCTTGTCTTTGGCCGATCCCATCTGGACGAGCGGGCTGCGGCGGAGGAGAGCCGCGAAGGTGGCGGCGGCGGCGGCGTCGTCTTCTTCGCGGGGACGACGGAGCTCCGATTGGGAGATGAAGGCGGCCGCGAAACCCGACTTGGGCTTGTTGTCCTCGGTGGAAGAGGAGAAGGCAGCCCGGGCCCCCGGGCCGGGGCAAAGGGGACTCCGCGGTGGGACCGGCGCGACCACGCCAAGCGCGCGGCGGCCGACAGCGGCGACCATCCACATGGCGGACATTTTGGACGCGGGCTCACGAGCGCCACGAGGCGCGCGCGCGCGGAGTCACTTACTTGCTGTTGTATGACTTTATTCGAACAATCTAAATAAATGAAAATTAATTTCGGACATTGAATATTATTTGGGCAAAATAAAGTGTGTCCGTGTTCACGTGTTGAGATGTTGGATTTATGTACGGAAAAAAAGAAATAGATAATTTCTCTGCTCTGCTCAAAACTCTATTTTGGGGAAAAGTTAGAAACCTTAAGAAAGGACCCGTCCAGGATGATCAAGGCTGCAATGGATGCCGAGTGAGCCGAGAGGGAGCTGATGGCTGCTGCGTTCAGGTGCTTTTGTTGTTTTAAAGAAACAGTGGGATGTGTATGGGCTGATATGTGTGCCACTAGAAACTGAATGTGAATATCATCGATTTGAATGTGAATTTCTTATATTTGAATTGAAAACTGAATATTGGCATTGAAAAATTAATTATTGAATTTATAACTGAATTATTGAATGACATAAATTGCATAATAGTTTAATTTGAATCTGAAATTTTCCATCTACTATTTATGTCATTCAATAATTCAGTTTTCAATTCAAATATTCAAGTTAAGCAATTCACATTCAAATCGATATTCAGATTCAGTTTCTAGTGCCACGGGGGTGCCTCTAGGATGAGCAATGGATTTCAGATACATAGATCTCCTCTTCGGCCAATCGGCCCCTTCGTTTTGAAGGTCGTACACTACGTCATTGGTATTGCCAGTGTTACCATGTGTTATGCTTTTAATAATAATAATAATAATAATTTGCCCTTTATTAGTCCCACAATGGGGAAATTCGAGATTCGAATCCAGGCCTCCTGGGGAGACTGGGTCCTGAACGCGGCGCCTTAGACCACTCGGCCATCCTTGCAGGACCGAAAGAGACCTCTGGAGGGCGCCAACCGTCGGACACTTGGAAGGCTGGTTGCTGATTTGTTCACTGCAAATTTCTCTGGCGTATCTTATATTTTATATCTTCTATTCCATGCAATGGTGACTGGCAATACTGATGAAAAACTTAACGGCCTTAAAAACGAAGGTGCTGTTTTATGGGCTGATTTGTGCCAGATTGTCCGACGAGGAGATCTATGTATATGGAATCCATTGCTCATCCTAGAGGCACCCCCGTGGCCTGATATTTGTGCCACTAGAAACTGAATCTGAATATCAACTTGAATGTGAATTGCTGAACTTGAATATTTGAATTTTAAACCGAATTATTGATTTGAAAACTGAATTATTGAATTACATGAATTGTAAATGGAAAAGTATTGATTAAAATTAAACAATAAATTTGTTGTTATTCAATAATTCGGTTTTCAATTCAATAATTCAGTTGTCGATTCAAATATTCAGTTTTTAATTCAAATATTCAGTTTTCAATTCAAATATTCAAGTTAAGCAATTCACATTCAAATCGATGATATTCAGATTCAGTTTCTAGTGGCAGTTTCAGTTTCTATCAGCCCATAGCCTCCACTCAAAAAAACGAAGTCAAGCCAGCCGCCACTCTTATTTTAAATACTGTGCACCACGGTGCTGATGGCCACCTTCAAAATAAAAGTTATGAAATTCAAGTATGCACGTCAGTGGTTTTGGGTGTACCGGTCAAATTTTGATATTTCTCAATCCTTTTATTTTGAAATGCCCCATCAGATTTTGATGAAAGTACTTTGGTTGGATACCTGGGGTGGCCTAGTGTACCCTAGCGCTTGTCTGGTTGCGGGATAACAAAAACTAAATGTTTAATTATTTTCTATTAAATCAGTTGTCATATCAGCCATTGAGCTACAGCTAACATTGATTTCTCTTTCTATCTCGATTCATAACATTTCTTGTTGCAATTCTGAGTCAGTTTGCATTCGCCCTGGGTGAAAAAAGAAGTTTAATAACATTATTTTAAATCCAAACCAGTGACGTGCATACTTGAGTTTCATAACTTTTATTTTGAAGGTTGCCATCAACGATCGCTTTCGGCGCATTACCGTAATGCAGCGTGTTGCACAGTATTGAAAATAAGAGTGGCGGCTGGCTTGCTTTCGTCTTTTCGAGTGGAGTCTGGCCTCACTGCAGTCATGGAGGCCACCACGGAGGTTTTTGTTTGTGGCCCGGGCCGCTTGCGCTTTTCCCCGCGTGTTTTTCCACAAGGTTCGCTGGTTCGAGATGTTCTCGAGTGGTTCGGCCAACAATGGGTGAGTTTGGACGGCCAAATCGTGACAACAATTAAACTGACGTGCTAAGCTAACGGTTAGCACGTTAACATCTGCTTGTTCACTCACAAATTATTTTGGAAGCTAGAAAAAAAGTCGTTTGGCAAACTCGCACACTTTGTAAGGTCTGTGCTTTGTTGTAATGGTTGCACAAAATTATTTGATGCCCATTTGCCACGTATTAGGTCATTGAATAAAAGTCCAAACTGCGCTTACGAAATGTGAATTTGTGGCTGCATGCCCTCAAAACTAGTCTTGCTTTCACTATTCTCCAAATAGTGGCCACAATATGTAACTCTATAACGTTCTTTTGTGTGTGTTGATTCAGAAGTTCAGTGTCGTGTCAAGTCCAATAGATTTTTGTTACTCGAAGTATTTTTTAAAAGTTGTGCTGCTGCTTGCTAATGCTAATGCTAATGCACGAGGTGGACAGTCCTGTCCTGCGAAGTTGCTTAACGAAATCATGAAATTGAATCAAGAAATTGAAAAGAAGACGTGAATTCCAGGCGCCGGCGTCACCGCGGGACTTCTACGTCAGCAGAGACGGTGGCGTGTCTCGCTTGGATGAGCGCCTGCAGGCCGGCGCCGTCTATCGCCTGACGCCACGCCTCGTGGGAGGCAAGGGGGGTGAGTGGGCTTTTTGTGTGCGCGTGCGCGTGCGCGTGATGGGAAGCGGGTGACGTGAAGTGTCCCCTCTCTGCTCTTGGAAGGCTTCGGCTCCATGCTGCGAGCGCTCGGCGCTCAGATCGAGAAGACGACCAATCGCGAGGCCTGCCGCGATCTGAGCGGACGTCGCCTGCGAGACGTCAACCACGAGAAAGAGTGAGTGACGAGGCCTGATGGGCAACGTTAATTTTGCTCCCGCTCGCTTTTTAAAAACAAAACAAAACATGCTAGCATATGCTTTCAGCTAATGAATGTTTTACCATCCCTAAGTACAGAATTGGCCTGTCGCCTCGTGAACATTCGATAATCGATGCTGAAAGCTATTTTGGCAATTTTTTGTCGTCATTTTGCGATATTTGTCCTCCCAATTTCAGCCTCTCTGCAGCCATTTTCTGACAGCAATTAAAGCAACACTTTTGGACCTTCTGAAAATATTTTCTGAACCCAACGGATGAAACATCAACTTCCAAGTAGTTGAATGGAACCGTTGCCGGAGTTGGTCTGGCACCGCGCAACTTGGAGGAGGACGGCTCACCAAAATCAACAAATGTGCAGACGTCCCGCTTTCCCCAAGTCGCAAAGTTGATGTGTGATCACTGCTGTTGTGACGGCTGCAAGAAGACCAAAAAAGGGAAAATGTCTTCCTCTACATTGTCTTCTTTAAAAAAAAAACAACTTACAATACCTCTATCGGGCTTTCCCTCGCTCAACGACAAGGAGGCGTTTGTGATTCCTGCACATCCGGGATCCTGCTGTCCCTTTTGATTTCTTCAAAGCCTTCGAGCAAGTCAAAAAGGAGAGACTCCTCGCAAAAAAATTTGCGTTTTGAGAAAATGCAAAGAAACGGGAGAGATGGAGGTGGAAATTGTGCACATTTGCTGTTCAAGCAACGCAAAATTGTCCATCATTCGAATGTGGTTGAGTTCAGGCGAAACACTACCACTTTAGTCCACACGGTGCCGCCATAATCAGCACCGCTTGAAGCGATTCATCGATAGCTCGTCAATCAGCAATTTGTGAGGCGACTCTTTTGATTTTTGAGTCGATCTTCGTGTGCAAACGATCTTTCGTGAAGGCGGACCGATTAGCGTCTTTTGTCAAAGTAAGACTTGCAAACTTCCTCCGACGGCAGGATGGGCGAGTGGCTGAAGCGCCAAGCGGATCGCGAAGCCGAGAAGGAGCAGCGGCGTGCCGAACGTCTGGAGAGGAAACTGGCCGAGCCCAAACATCAGTTCAGCGACCCCGCCTACCAGCTTCAGTGTCACAGCCTGGCCGAGAGGCTCGAGGACTCCGTGCTCAAAGGTGAGCACGCACATTTGAATACCTGCTGGCATCTTGTTTCCTCTTTTTTTTTTTTTTTTGGAAGGACCGAGCTAAATCTCTCGCAGGGTTCCACTTTGCGATTTGTGAAACGTTGAACGCTGCCAACGATGCGTTTTTGTGAACGAGCGGACGCTTAGTCCCATTTAAAATGGCCGCGCGTGAATGTCGCCATTTGCGCTCGTTAACTTCTGCTGTCCATCTCGCTCTCGTCACTCGCTTTCCTCCTCACTCCAAAACTTTGGCGAGCTCGCATGCTTTTGTCATCAAAGTGCGGCACAGATTGCGGCGCCGACGCCCACTGACTTGTCGCACGTGTCGTGCTCCGCCCAGGTCTGCAGGCGGCATCCGGTTCGCAGGCAAAGGCCTCTAAGCGACCCGGCTCCAGCTGCCGCCAGCCGCCAATCAAGAAGAAGAAGACGACGGGGGCGTGTTCTTGGTGAGCGGCGGCGCAAAGACGCGCGGCGACTCGATAACCTCGGTGACGTCTGTTGGTGCTCGCTTGCGCAGGACCGGCTTGGACGATTTGAGCTCAGAAGATGACGATGACAAAGAGTCTACAGCGATGTCAAAGTGTCACGCCACCGCAACGGGACGGGAGGCGGAGCCTGCGACTGGCGAGAGGTTGGACGGCTCATTTAGTTCCGATTGAGTCGACGGTTTTGTTTGTCAAACGATTGGCGCCAGCAAGCGAATGTTTTGTGCTCAGGATGCGGGACCCGCCCTTACAGGAAGTGCATGTGGAGGAGACCACGCCCACTGAAGAGGAGAGGGCTGTGGCAGCCAGCTGCTCACCTGGCTTGCAGGTAACAACTTTGTTCAGCTACTCTGATGGATGCTCATGAAATGACAAAACAATGAACCTTACTTGACATGGTCGCCTTAAAAAAACAAAAAAAATATATAAAAAGTGTGCAGACTTGACGAGACGTGTAAGCCTCAACATCAAATTGGTTTGGATTGTATTTTATTCATTTTCACTTAGCATAGTACACATTTCTTCTCACAATTGTTGTGTTGTATTGTGTGTGCTCTCCACAGCCAGCAGGGGGCGCCGTCGGCGTGCATCACAACGAGGAATCGCTGAGCCGGCGCTCGTGCAAGTGAGCATCGTTTTCTTTTCCCCGTAGACTGCTTTGTTTCGGTTTTTTGTTTTGGTTTTTTGTTGTTTTTTTTTTGGGGCAAAGCCCTTCAGAAACCGGGATCCCAGACGCTGACCTGGGGCGCCTCCTCTTCCCGGAAGCACTGGACGACGTCGCCGGGCAGGAAGGTCACATTGCCGTCGGCCAACAGGCCGCACTCGCCGCCCGCCCCGACGGCGCTCACGTCGTCCTTGTGATGCTTCAGCGCCAGCAAGCCACCTGAACAAACGTGCCAATAAAACGGCTTTGCTTCAACATTTTGTCAACATCTTCCATCCGCTTTTCGCGATTACGCTGCCGCTTCTGCATTGCCTCGGAGGCGACGATTCCATTTCTCAAGGAGAAGATGCGCATCGATTAAGCTTGGCGCTTGTGGTTGGGCGTGAAAGCCAGGACGACAGCATCAAGTAGATACTGATGACGCGTGACAAAAGCCTGGCGGTGGCGCCGGTGACGACACTCACCCTCCCACAGCATCTCGCCGCCACGAATCAGCCGAAACTTCATCTTGCGCTCCAGCTGACCTTTCAGCACGCGGCAGCCGGCCACCGCCATCTTCTTCTTGCCCGCCGTCACGTCGAATACAGCCAGAACGTTGGCCTCGCCTGGGGGCGGAGCCAAAGGGTCAGAGGTGGAGTGGAGGGCGGAACCCATCATCAGGCCCGTCGCGACTCACCCACGACGTGGCGAGTGACCAGCGGCGGTAGCTTGTCGGCGATCTCGGCCTTGAGCTCGTCCACCATTTTGTAGATGACGTCGTGAAGTCTGACGGGGACGTTGCGATGCGACGCCGTTTGCCGGATGGCTTTGCTCGCCGCCACGTTGAAGCCGTACACGCTGCCTGCAGGAAGCCGAGAGGACGCGCGTGAGCGGCGGCGGCGGCTTGCGCTCTTGCCCATTTTCACTGCGCTCAGGCCGGCAGCGGCTTGCGCTCTTGCCCGTTTTCAGGCAGACGCCAAGCCGATGCGGTGCATCACGATGCGTTTCGGTAACGCGCCGAAAGCGAGGGCCGCTGCCCTCCTTTGAAATCAAACTCATGTTATGAAACGTCTCCGCGAGCAGGCGGCCGCAACATCACCAAGAAACGTTCTCAATTGAGATTGTAAGAGAAATTAATGTGAACTGTGAATCAGTGGCAACTGATTGAAAAAAAAAAATCATCAAAAGTGTTTTTTGTGATCCCGCAACCAAAGCGGCGCTGAGGCACACTCGGCCATCCCAACGAGAGGACTTTGATTCAAAATCAAAGGCCAAAGTAAAGTCATCTTTTGACCTTTTATTCCAATTTGGTGTGGCATAAAAAGCAAACAAACAAAAAAAGTGTGCAAGTTTAACCGTTGACACTTTAAAAAAAAATGATGTCAATGAAAATTCGTTTTTCCCTCTTGAAGGATTCAAATATGTCAGTGGCATTTACGTAACAAAATGTCGATCATGAACATGAGCAGTTTTGTTTTTGCTGCGTTTAATAAAAAGAATTTATCAGACGAAACTAGAAGTGATGATTTTGTTTTCAAATCATTTGTCGTTGAATCACAGTTGACATTAATTTCTCTTTCGATCTCAATTCAGAATGTTTCTTTCTCCAATTCTGAGACCGTTTGCATCCCCCCGAATGAATTGCCGCATTTATCTTTGAAATGTAAACAAAAACGTCTTTGGCATGCGGTCGTACGCAGTCGGCACCTTCTGAGCGGCCAAATGGGAGACGTCGCGGACGCTTGAGTTTGGGTGAGCCGCAATAGTCCAAACGTCAAGCAAAAAAAAAAAAAAATGAATAAAGCTTGAGGGTCGAAGCTGGACCGGTACCGAGATCGCGGCCGCAGACCAGCAAAAAAGGCTTAAGTGGCCAACTTGAAGAATTTCCAAAGCCAAATCTGAGAGAAACTGGAGCACATTTGCTGAACAGAAATCAGTTCAAATCAAATTCTGTTTTCCATTGCAATGATTCATGCTCGACAATTCAATTCCAAATCAAATGGAAACGTTGGCAATGGCCTCAATATTTCAGCGCGTCAACATCATCACCGGCCCGGCTCACCTTTTAGAAGCACGCGCACGCATTCAGTCACAGATGCGCGAGTGGTGAGCAACGTGAGCGATGACGTCGACGCACGCTCGCACTTTTGCGTTGCTTCGTACCTCCAAACGTTTCCGCCATGTTGAGGTCGTTTTCGGAGACGTCGCCGATGCCGAAGTGAACGACGTCCAGGCCGCACTGATGCTCGCCGTCGTACGTGTCCAGGATGTTCAAGATGGTCTCCAAGGAGCCGTCCACGTCAGCTAGCCGACACAAAAACAAACACGGCTGACATTCCCTGAAGGCTTCACCAAATTCATCTTGTCGTCTTTGTTAATGAGGTGATTTTTTATTTATTTTTTTTACCTCTAAAAGGTCAAACTAATTAGCTTCTGGTGAACTTCCGTGGGAAGCAAATGTTTCAAATCGGGCCCCACAATGTTCCGGTTGGTCAGTTCATGCAAACGACGATGCTCTCTTTTTGCGATCGAGAGCGTTGTCGGTACCTTTGATGACGAGCGGCAGGCTGGCAAGCGCGGTCGCCGCCGCCGCCGTCTTCTCGCTGGGCCTGCTGACAAACTTGCTCTTGTTGTTGCGGTACAGCAAGGACTTCCTCTGCCGCCAGCCGAGGTGCGCCAGCTCCGCCCTCTCCTTCTTGTAGGCGTCGTCGTGTTGCCGCCGCTTGGCCGCCACGGCGCTTTGCTCCGCCTCCAGCCTCTCCAGCTCCTCCTCCTGACTCCGCCAGGCCACCACCTCTCTGGCGCGCTGCTGCAGACGCAAAACATTCTGTCCGATTTGTGTATGTCCAGGCCAAGAACGCGACCCGGCGTCCCCGTTTCAACCTCAAGCCGCGACGGCGGCGGTGGGAGGGGCATCGCATCGCATCTTCATCTTGGAAAAAATACAATTCTGATGAACGGCCACTGGCAAACACAGATACCAGCTATCGGAAGACGCGACAGCGGCCGATGCCGGAATCCGGCGTCCCCTTGTGGCCATTTTCTGATGCAAATTGAGATTTGTCTTTAAAAATGACATTTCATCCATTTTTCGGAACAAAGATAATAATTCTAATAATCATAAATTCAATTTGCAAGCGCCTTCCAAGACCTTCAAGGACGCCGTACATCAATAAAAGCAATTAAAAACAAACATTAGAATCTAAAAAAATAGTCGTGGTATCGATCTAAAAAATGCCTAAACGCCAAGTGATAACTTTTCGTCCGCAAAAAACAAACAGGCGACACACCGACCTCCGACTCCACCTCCAGGATGACGTCTCCGGCGGAGGGCGTGTCCTTCCAGCCCACCACCTCCACCGCCACGCCGGGCCCCGCCTCCTCTACCGTGCGGCTGTTCTCGTCCAATAGGAAGCGCACCTTGGCCCACGTCTTGCCCGCCACCAGCACGCAGCCTCGCCGCAGCGCCCCCCGCTGGACGAGCGTGGTCGTCACAGGACTGAGGGCGACAAGCAAGTCGGCGTCCGTTGCCGCGCCGAACAAGCAAACAATCATTTGGGGAAACGAATTGCCGCCATGCCGTAAAGCAAAATGCGACAAAAGAAACAAGAATTGAAAATAGCATGAAAGTCGAGTGTTGGGTCGGGGTTCGGCAACCTGTGGCGCCCTCAAACCAGCTCATTATTTCAAATGACTTTCTTTGTATTCCAAATGGAGCCGAACCTTCCGAGCAGATTTGGAGGGAGAAAGGTCGCAAGACGACGACATTTGCAAAAAAGTGAGCCAAACGAGACGGGAAAAGACGCAGAGCTGGAAAAGTCACGTTAAACAAATGGAATGTTCAAACTTAGACAAAAAAGGAGGCAACCAATCGAACGTCTTTTGAAGACATTCCAATAATTTGAAAAATAAAAAACACTTTGACTTCAGCTTCTTTCTTCAACTCGGCTTCTCAAAAGCTCAATTTGTTTTATCTTAACACAAACTCATCATGAGCAATGTCGACGAATATGTGGCTGGCAAATGACCAAAAAAAAAAAAAAGGGGCGGCTGTCCTCTCGTAGACGTTGAGCCCGTCATACGCACACGTGGACAAACATCACAACTACATCATTTGGCAAAGAGCGAGGGAAGGATCAGGCGGCGGCGGCGTCCCACCCTTTGCCCTTGTCCGTGCGACTCTCGACCACGAGGCCCTCGACGGCGCCGTCGGCTTCCGCTTTGAGCTCAAGAATGTCGGCGAGCGCCGCCGTGGCCTCAGCCAGCGCCGGCAGGTTGTCGCCCGTCAGTGCCGAGACGTGGACCGCCTGCACGTCTCCGCCAAAGTCCTCGCACACCACGTCGTGGGCCAGCAGTTCCCGTTTGACCCGCTGCGGATCGGCTCGAGCTTTGTCGCATTTGTTCACCGCCACGATCAGCGGAACTGCAACGCAACAAAGTTTTGATGCGAGCTTCACAAAAAGTTCCAATTCTGATCATGAAAGGCAACGTTTGCAACGCAGATTTTTTTGGGATACTATTTAAAAAAAAAAAAAAAAACATGCAAGTCAGCTGGCTTTTTGTATTCAGACGTCGAACGACTTCCTCAACTCAACCCTCCTCTAGCGCCGCTCGTGTTTTTGCCCAACAGCAGTGATAAAAAAAAATGTTTAAAATAAAAACAAATACTCCATATGGGGAAAAAAAAGAAATAAAATAAAATAAAAATCGGGATAATTCCGTGAAAGTTAAAGAATGTCAACGTGGCCCACCCATGCTTCCATTTTTTTTCAGAAAAAACCCCATGAAAATTAGAAAGTCAGCCTTGACATCCGCAAACACGCCGGCACCGGTCGCTCGCTACCTGCCGCCCGCTTGGCGTGCCGGATGGACTCGACGGTCTGGTTCATGACGCCGTCGTCAGCGGCAACCACCAGGATGACGATGTCCGTGGCGTGGGCGCCACGGGCCCTCATGGCCGAAAAGGCGGCGTGA
The DNA here is from genome assembly GCF_059441095.1 of Idiotropiscis lumnitzeri. Lineage (NCBI taxonomy): Eukaryota > Metazoa > Chordata > Actinopteri > Syngnathiformes > Syngnathidae > Idiotropiscis > Idiotropiscis lumnitzeri. The sequence continues at coordinate 131,903 of NC_142396.1, read as the reverse complement.
CCCGGCGTGTCCAGGAACGTCATCCGCTCGCCCGTCGCCAACTCCACTGCGGCTCACAAACAGTGCGCTATCAAAAGTGGAAAACCGGCAACAAAGTAGGCGCGTACCCATACAACATTTGTCAGAGTTGGCTGCTCGAGCAGCTCAATCGTGCGTCTCGGTCCAATTGGAGGCCGGACAAAAGCGGAAGCACAAAAGGCCGACGTGAACGCAACGAGTACCTGCGAAGGCGCCGATGTGCTGCGTGATGCCGCCGGCCTCGGTGGCGGCCAGTTGGCTTTTCCTCAGACTGTCCAACAGCGTGGTCTTGCCGTGGTCCACGTGGCCCATGATGGTGACCACCGGGGGGCGCCGCACCAGCCTGCTGGCGTCCGCGGGGGGTCTGCGCATTCACACGCGGAACAAACGATGGAGCCAGACTGCTTTTGAAAAGCAATTCACTTGCTTTCAAATAATTGCCACTTGCTGTCCGGAGTCAAAAAAAAAGTCGTGGGGAAAAAAAAAGCCAGCTTATTAAATCCTAATTTTGTGTCACGCCAAGAAACAGCTTTCACTCAAATCCTCTCCTTTTTCAATCAAACCCTGAAATCGTTTCTCGTGGCTTAGCTTAGCTCAGCCCGGCCAGCGGCTCACCTGGGCACGGCGTCTCTGTTGTGGCGCGGCGGCGTCTCGCTCAGCTTCTTCCAGCGGAACTTCATGCCGGAGCGCGTCACCGCTTCCTTGATCCATCGCTCCTCCAGCACAGACGACGCGTCCACCCGCGACACGTCCAACGGCGTGTTCTTCAGCGTCTCCAACACGTGAGCTACGTGCACGCCGCCGCAGGACAAGGCCGCACACTCGCAATTATTGACTAAACAAGTAAACCGCCGGGACGTCGAATCTCCAAATTCAAGAGGAGCGGTGCGGTTCTCGTCCCGGCCGGTCCTCGAGGGTGCACGCGAGTTCGCCCAACCGGCGAGCCTCGGAGAAGGCGTGCGACCGTGACCCTCGAGGAATTCGTTGGGGGGACGACAGGGAACCGAGCCCCCTAATTAATACGGACGGTTCGGTCCGTCTTCCGCCGATGTCAGAGTTTGGTCCGCATTATCGGAAAAGACAAAATCCAAAATGGCGACCAGAAACAAAAACAAAAGTGAGAAGGTGGAGGAATTTACCGGGGTGTTTGTTCATGGCTCGTGCGAGGGCCTCCACGGTCATGGTCTGCCTGATCTCCACTTCCGGCTTATTGGCTTTCACCATTGGCCTCTGCCCCTTCCTCTGACCTTTGACCTGCAGTGGGGTTTGGGCTCGGTTTCAAAGCGCGAGGCGGCGGGGACGACGAGCGCTCGCTTGCTCACTCACCTGCTTGGAGGCCAGCAGAGAGGCGGCGGAGGACACGGGACGGCACAGAACGGGCAAAGGCGGCAAGTTGGCAAGGTGCCGCAAGCGCGCCAACGACGGAAGCGCCGTCATCGGCAGCATCGTCGCTGACAGACGAGCGAGAGGTAAAGACAAAGTCACTTTTCAAACGCGGCAGTGAAGGCAACTCGCACATGCTCAAATCAAACACCCTCAACGGGTTGCCAGCCAATTGCAGGGCACCATCCGCGCTCACACTCATACCGAGGGGCAATTTAGACCTGCCAAGCATGTTTTTGGAATGTGGGAGCAAACCGGAGTACCCAGAGGAAAGCCACGCAGGCACGGGGAGGACATGCAAACTCCACACAGGATGGCCGGAGCCGGGATCGAACCCACGCCCGATGCCGTCTCTCGCTGTGAGGCCATCGTGCTAACCGGTCGACCGCCGTGCCGCCATCAAACTAAACGAAAAATATTCAAAGCAGTGCCGGCATGCATACATATTTCGATCTATTGGATTTGGTAGCATGATCAAACGCTAACAAATACGCTATTTTTGGTGTGTAAATTCATTTGAGTGTGTTTGTGTGATCATTTCATTTATGATTTATTTACTGGACAATATATAAGTTCCACTAATTATATTTAAAAAAATTAATCTTATAGATACAAATATTGATCAAAGAGCTCTCAGCATAGAGTCGAACCATTTCATATTAGAGTCCAAATATTTTCATTCCGAGTTAACTTGAACAGCTCCAGAATGAAATTTTCCTTTCAGAGTGTCAAAATCTGTAGGAAATAAATTAAGACTCGGTTTGCAAAAAAATAAAAATAAAATAAAACTAACTTAAACTTGAGGAACCGAGTTACTCTACAAATACGGTAATATTGAAAAGGAACTTATTACCTTCACATGCAAGGGTATGCAGTCCTGCAATGTACTTGCACGCATACAATCGAGAAAATGTTTTTTTTTAAAAAACCGTCCACGGGCCAAGAACCAAATCTGATTTAGAACGCAAACATTTCTCTGCATCCATGAACGTAATGTTGGCGAAATAATAATCTAGACGTGGACGATTTCAACGAATCGAACATCACGTCTGGACGTTTTTTAAACGTTTTGGACGGAAACGGATTTGGCGACAAATGCACGTCAAAAATGTCTCGAAAGATGAAAGAAGTGCGACTGTGTGTCAGTGCTGACCTGAAAAAAAAGGACTCAATCCCGACTGGATGGTTTGATGTTGATTTGTGTCGTCTCGAAGGGCGCCGCCATGACACTTCACTGTGCCCGGAAGTGCAGCTTATACGTTGGCGCCCCCGTCGGCGCGGAGTGTGCAACTGCAGCATTAGTGACGTCAAGTGCCCGCCATCTAATTCAAACCACTTCTTATTCTTATTTTGTTACATTTAGTTCTATAGTAATTCATGTAGAATTTTCATTCATTGTCGTCTTACAGGTTTGTGGTTCCTTCTTTTTTAAGTGCGTCCATACTTGTATTGGTCCGAATTTTTTTAAAAGCATAATCAATAAATGCTGCGAGTAATGTCGCTTCTCACCACATACTTCTTTGTGTTTGACATTTTTTGAAATCATCAGTGCTTGGCACTTGACCATTTTTTGCCGGTCAGTCTCCCACCCTCCTGCAGCAATCTCTGTATCGTTCCGGCCTCGACCGTCCGGCCTTATTATTAACATACAAATAAAGTGTTTAAAAAAAATGCAGCTCATAATTTGTTGACTCATGACATTGAACAATATGAATGTCACATGTACTTTTATTGGAAAAGAAGTCAAAGAAGTTTTTTTTTCTGCACTCACTTTTTTTTTTACACTGACCACCATCAAATGTCACAAACAACCGCAGCTCATATAGCGCCATTAGCCGAGCCGAGCCGAGCGTTCACTTTCTTCGATGGTAAGCTAGGCTAATCAGGACTGATTGTAAACAGCGTTTGTTTGCCCGCCCAAATAAAATGCGAGCGCTGAACGTAAACAAACACAAAGACAAAATATGCAACATGCCAATCACACATAACACTTGCACGTGCTAAGATAAGCTAAACGTCAACAAGTCCATAGCGTTAGCAACAGCGCGACATGAGCTCGCCTCGCTAATGAAGCTAACGTTGCTGAACAAACCATGCATGTACCGCAGCAACTAAAAAAAACAACGCAAGCTAGCCAACAGCCTTGCTTTTGCTGCCAAACCCTTTTTTTGTTTTTTTTCCCAATGTACAAAAAAACGATTCTGCGCAACACAATAAGGTCGAAATCAGTCCGAGTTGATTGGGTCACCACAATTTGAGCTCAAGCGGCCGTTCGGCAGAGCCACAAAAACAGCTTGAGACAAATGGTCGCTTTCCTCCAAAAATATTCACCTGAATTAAACATTTTGAAAAATGGTGATTTTTTTTTTTCAACACAATGATTGCACAACGTACTCTCTCTCTTTCTCGCGACACAAATTTCGGCCCGGAAAAGTGCTGCTTTTGATCAAACGTTTTGATATTCGAATTGCGTTTGGAAAACAATGGCAAGATTTCTTGCAAAAGTTGGAATCGGTCACGTTGCAAGTCAGTCGGTCAAAAATTGCAGACTTTTATTTGGAAATTTGCGTTTGTGGGGCGATGAAACAAGCTGTCAAGTTGAAATGCTTTCAATTGCTCGTTTGGAATTGCCCAGCGCCGCTAGACAGCTTTCAAACGTCATTTTAAACGTAATACGCTCGAGTCCGTTGTGTCTGAAGCCAACGCACACCTGAGCAAATCATGACTGCCGGGAACGGGCGAGCGAGAGCGAGAGAGCGAGAGAGAGAGTGCGTCACTGTCTTGTGACTTTCAGTCTCCCCAACCTTCCACATTGTTGTCCTCCGAATACGCGGCCCCCATGCCGATCGTGTTCCGAAGCCTCTGCGCGTGTATATCGGAGTTTCTGCACGTGTGCACGTACGTGTGTGCGTGACGTCGTGGAAGAAATCCATCGGCCACGAGAAACGGCCGGTTCAACGTATTTTTGATCCGGTTTCGATTCGCATCAAGTGTAGAAAAGGCCAACGAGTGTCGCGAAGCTAACCGCGAGTAAGCGTGCGCCGCGGTGAGGTCGGCGAGGTGAGCCGCCACCTTTGTCTGCGCTCAGCTTCCCGCGGTGACTCTGCGGCACCGCGCCCCCAAAACCAATCCGCTTTGCGCCGAGTGGGAAGGCACATCCTCGGCTCCGATGAGGTCGCAGGTCGCAAGGTGCCGCCACGCTGGAGGACGCTGCCAACTATTGACATTTCCACACAAACAAACTGGAAGGAAAAACACAATCATGTCAGGAATCAGCCGTTTGTATCCTTCCTTCTTTTCATTTCAAAGAGCAAAAGAAAAAGTGGTTTCTAAAGGTGCCACGATGAATCAAGTCATCAACTGAGTTTGAAAATCCATGACTGTATTTTCACGAGCACAAGGCGCACCGCGTTCAAAGGCGCAGGCATGGAAAAACAAACGTTAGCATGCTAGCGGACGTTTTCAAAAAGGCAGCCGGAGCAAAGAATTTTTGTTGCCGTGCGGCTCCTCCGAAACGATGGCGGCTTTTGCGCAAGCCTCCACAATCCATTCACAAATTGCCCGCCGCGGCCTTACATGGAGCGTCCCAAAAACGGGCGTCCGGCCGGGCTGCCGGCTCTGGAAAAAGCGAGTCTGCACCAAAAGATGCTGAAGGCCGAGAAATGATTCGAAGCGCAGAGCGACGTTGCACGCCGTCGCTTCCACGCAACTCAAACACTTGGCTAACGTTGAATTAGCATTAGCGCACGCTGAAATGATGAACTAAAAGTCATTTTGAGCCGTTTCATTTTGCAGGCGGAAACTGAAAGCCCGTTTCAGTGCTCATTCGATCTCAGCTGATACAAAGCGTGCGCCGCAAACTCCCGACGAGCGGCGTCCTCTTTCGCGCTTCCCCGTTTCACGTACGCACGCCGTCCTCAATCATGTCCGCTTCGTGTCGGCACCAAACGCGACACATTTTGGAAGCGCCGCGTTGGAGAAAAAATGAAGCGCGCCATTTGCTCGTGAAAATACCATCACCGCTGCGAGATCTTGTTGAGCTTCAAATTGTTGGCGTGAGTTGGAGTTGGGCTCGTTGATCGGCGAGAAAATAATCGGCCCGTTTATCGATTATTAAGTGCTTGCTGCAACGTAAATAAGAAAGACTTGGTTTGAGTTGTGGCAAAATTTGGCACAATTTTTTGGCGCTCAAAACTTTTTGGTTGGCGGTTGCGTCACCTGCAGTCGCTGCCGCCGGCGCTGATGACGAACTTGTCATCGCAGGAGAAGCGAGCGTTGGTCACGTGAGCCGAGTGTCCGAAGTAGCGCTTGTGCTTGGCCTGCAACAGACCCCGGTTAGCCTCAGCGGCGCGCACGCTTGCGCACACAGTCATGCGGTCGTACGAATTTCTCAGGGCACGGGAAGTCGAAGAGCTTGATGAGGCCGAAGTCGTCGCCGGTCACCAAGTTGAGGCCGGCGCGGGAAACGCACGCGCAGTTGACGTCGGCCTTGTCAGCGTTGCGAGGCCAAATGCCGAGAACCTCGTCGCCTAGGATGCTGCACAAAAAAAAAAAAAAATTTAAAACCTTACGACAACTCAATGAAATGATTTGCATTTTTTTTTTTTGGCCATCACATTTGCCACAAAAAGCGGCAAACGTCTTTCGGAAAGCGCGCTATGACCGGCCAAATACAACCAAAAGGAAAGACGAGAGGCCGCACGCTTTTTCTTTTCTCCTTTTGTGGTTAAGCAGAGAGGGGAGGGGTGAGCAGTTACGTCCACCCCAACGCGGAGGAGCGAGCCCCCGAAACCATCCCAGCTCCAAAAAAAAAAAAAAAAAGGTTCATGTTTTGTTTGGTTGAGCTTAACATGGTCGCAAATATTCCATATTTGTGAAATGCCCGATATAAATAAAGCTGTATTGTTTCCAAATGAAAGAATGTGTTCAATGCGCAAAAAATATTTCCCAAAAGGCCATTTTTGGGGCTGCGATGAGAACAGCGCACCATGTCGTTGCGCTCCCGGTTGTCGAGACGAAGCGTGGCGACGGCAAAAGCGTGAAAATCGAACGCGAGAAAAGCAACAAGTGATCATCGGAGCTCACCTGGTCCACGTCGCCCAAGTGATCCTCTCCACCAGGGAGGCGTCGCTGACCACCTTGCCCGACGGAACCTCGTGCACCTGCCGGGCGTACGTGCTGGTGGACACCTGCGGGCGGGAACGATTGCGGTCAGTCCGGGAGAAGAGACGACGGGCGGGCGACGGGCGGGCGACCTGGATGCGCTTGCTGTCGGCCGAAAAGTCCATCTGGATGACGTGGCCCGGGATGTCCTTGCAGTAGCCGATGCGGTTGAGGGAGGAGCCCAGGGAAAGGTCGTAGAAGTCCACGGCGCTCTCGGCGCACCCCACCGCCAGGAAACGGTTGTCTGGGCTGAAGCTGCACAAAAGCGCACGTCGGCTGCGGCATTCTTGATGGACGCGACGCAAATGCCGTCTGCAGATGTTTTGCATTTTCATACGGCGGATCCACAGAGAAAGATTTTACAGCAAAGGGGTTTATTGTTTAAATGTGCCGCTCCCCGTCCACTGCACAGTAAATAAATACAAGTTTGGTCCGAGCTCTGATCAGATTGCAAATCGAGTTATCGTTTTTATAACAAGGTGACTGGTGATGAGCTGCAAAATCTTGGTGTAAAAACTAAGCGGCTGTTTAAAATCTTTCCGTCAAATATTGCAATTGTCCGGAGAAAAGAAAAAGAATTGTGAAAGCTATGTTGAGGTGTGCTGCTTTGTGGCCATTCGAAAACTTTAGGAGGGCATTTTGGCTGTTTGCCATTCCCAATTCCATCACTTCAAACTTGCTCTCCCAAACATCCCATGCTGAGAACCATCAGTCACATTAAGTAAAAAAAAAATTTCCCGTCGTGCCCACGTTGACGCCTGTCGCATTTGTGCATCTTTTATTGAGCCACAAAAACAAAGAAGGCTGGCAGGGGAGGACAATTAAGGAGCGTGTGCAACTATTTGCCAAGAGACCCCCCCCCCCCCCCCGACACAGTCTGCAGGGGCCACTCGTACCGTACGTCCTGGATGGCGACGCTGCGGTCTCGTTTCTTGCCCCAGACGGTGAGCGAGTTGACCAGCAGGATGATGAACTCTCCGTTGTCCATGCCGATGGAAACCATCTCGCCGTTGGGGCTGTACGACGTGCACTTGGCAGGATGGCCCAGGGTCACCTTGTTCAGGAGTTTCTAGGAGAGCGAGAGCACTTGTTGGCATTCTCTCACGGCTCGCTCACGTGGCGCTTGTCGTGTCGTGGGCGGGGCTTCGAAAAACAGGGGTTCGACGTCACAAAGGAGCGCGTGGCACCTTGTCAGCCAGGTCCCAAATGCGGACGGTTCCGTCATCGCTGGCCGAGATGAAGACGTCTTTGAACGGGTGCGCGTCCAGTCCCCAGATGCCGCCCCGAGTGTGCCCGTTGATCATCGTGTTGGAGGCGGCGTTCTTCTCGCCCACTTCGATGATCTCGCCGTCTTTGGTTCCCACCAGGATCTTCCCCTGGACCGGCACAGTCCAATCGCCTTGTAGTGAGCTTGCTTTTAAAAGGTGGGGGTGGGGTGACGCTCCAAGGAATGGCTTTCCCGAAAGAACATTTAAGAAATTTCAATCAAGCTTTGAACGCGATTGGTTGAATGAGGCCCCTCTTGTGCATACGTGCGACGTGAAAGCAAATAATTGGCGGTCGTTGAAGGTGCAGCGCCCCCTAGGCTGTAATCGTGCATTACAACAAGAGTGCCGAGGTTGTGATCCGGCGTCATCTCGCGTGGCCCGCGCGGGCAAATCGGAACATTTTCGATAAAAAATGATCATTTGGCGTCAAAACATCCCACCGCGCCGACGCCGCCATTCCTACCTTGCCTCTGCAGACGGATCGGACGTTCTCCACCGCTTGACCGGTTTCCAGCTGAAAGGCTCGACATCGCTTCATCTCCTGGTCCCAAAGTTTGACGGCGCCGCCCTCCTTGGTCCTGCCCGCAAAAAAAGCCGGTCAGACCAGAAGAAGCGGCCGGCCAACCGGCGGCGGCGGACTCACGGCCGTTCTTTTCCGCCCGTGACGATGAGTCCGTCCCTCAGCGTGGTGTACATGGTGAAGACGGGCCCGCTGTGCGCTTTGGCCACCACGCGGACCAGGAAGTGCTCCCTCCACACGTACACGTCTCCGTTGATGGCGCCCGTGAACGTCAAGTTGTTCTAGCGTACGGGCACACAAAAGCCAATGAGCCACCTGACACAAACGTAGCAGCAAAGCACTACTTTTGTCCAAATCAGTGTTTGCATTTCACTCCAACAGGATTTCTTCATGAGGAAGTGAGCGACAACACGACGAGTAAAAGTCACAGACCGATTTTCGCCGGGGCCAATATTTGGCATTTTGTCAATTATCAGCATCGAGCATTTTTTTAATTTGAAGGCCGATAAAGTAGAAGCTGCTTTATTTCGGCTCGCTGCACCCCTCGCTCTAATTTCTACGATCGAAAAAAACCTTGGCGTGTTGTAAATCACTAAAGTCGTTCAATAAACACGTGCATTTAAACCAAGACACATTCGGGAGTTTTTAGTTTTCAAAATTTTGAGACAATTTCAATGAATATTAGCTCGAAATATCGGTTATCGGCCCATCGGTCGATCACGACTCAGCATAAACTGGTCGTGGCTTTCGTTTTTTTTTACTTGCAAGTTGAGACTCAGAAGGCGCCAGACGCCGACTCCAACTTACGGCTCCAAAGGCCACCGCCAACATGGTCTGCATGCGTGCGTCCTCCACGGCACCCAGCACGCCTTTTTTGTACAAGAGCGAGCCGCCCACCAGAGTCCAGAACTTGATGTGTTTGACGCCCACCGACACAAACTGGCTGTCCGAGTCCGGCCGGAACTCCACCGCAAAGATCCGCTCCGGGTGGCCCCCTTTGCTCGTAATCCTGGCGCCTGTCGTCAAAACACACGCGCGCCAATCGTCCGGCAGGGGGGCGCCGAGCGCAGCGACCTCGCCTCACCTTCCTGCCACCGCCACACGCTGATGACGTGTTCGGGCTCCACGCCCACGGACAGCAGCAGCTTCCCCGTGGCGCTGAAGTTGACGTAGCCGACGCCTTTGGCGTGCGAGCAGCGCAGGACCGACAAAGTCTGCTTGGTGACGGCATCCCATACGTGGATGGATGGAGCAAAACCTGCGGCCGCACACGCACCACAACCGGAAGGATTCATCAGTCGCGCGTCAAACGCGCCCGAGACAGCCGAGCGCGGCGGACGCTTTCGACACGTCCGCGCTACTTACTGTCGACTCGCGTGCTACCACAATCCCTAGAACAGCGACACGGATTGCCGCACGGCCGCAGAACAGAAGGCGCTTCCTGCCAAAATGGACTCCTTCCTTTTTTTTTAACCTCGCGCGGCAAAAATATAAAGGCGGGAATCTCGGCAGTCCGAACGGCTTACTGTACTTACTTGGATCGGGCACGTTCATCATGCAGAAGACATAATAAGGTCAGCGCATTTGAATCGTAAATTAGGGATTGTATTATCGCCCCCGAAACGCCTTTGTCAAGGTCTGCCCCAGTAGCAGGCGTTGCGTGATGACTTGATGACAATCCGAGCAGACCTTCCACACTGAGCCGGCATCAAGCGGCACGTCCAACATGCAGCAGAAAAATGGGTGGAGAGGTGGGCGGGGCTTACCTGGGAGCTCTGTGATGTCTCCTGACGGAGGGGCGGAGACAACAAGGACGCAAAAAAAAAAACACAAAGCGGCTGGTGGAGCAAAAGCAGCCAAAAGCAAAAACGTTCATGCAGCGGCGGCGGCGGCGGCGGCCATTGTCCATCGAAGCACACCCGACCGACTCACCAATCTGCCCGGTGGCGATGACATTTTGGTATTTGGGGTGCTGGTTGACGGTCAGACACAGGATGTCGTCTGTGTGCTCCAGATAGAAACTCTGAGTTCCTGCCGAGACGGGAAACACGGAAACATAAAAACTCGCAAACTCGGATGGCCGCACGGCCGCAGAACGGAAGGCGCTTCCTGGCAAAATGGACTCCTTCCTTTTTTGAAGCTCGCACGACGGAAATATAAAGGAAGGAATCGCGGCAGTCCGAACGGCGGGAAAAAGGGGGACGCCTTATTGAAGACAATTGTTTTTGTGTAGAGTCGCGGCAGCAAACAAAATGTCTCCAAGGACCCAACAGGAACATTTTCATTCTTTTTAGAACAGGTCAACTCATGCGGTGCTCGGCGTGACTCCTTCAACTCTGCCCGATGCGGACGAAGGGCGCCTCCGTCCAAACTTTTACGGTCGACGCGCTTGAACGCCTCGCCTGCCGTGTGATGAGGTGTGACTTTGCGCGGGCGCCGTCGTTAAGCGAGCGAGCGCGCGAGCTCAACCGCGCTCACGTCACCCACGCGACCCCATTTGGATCTTCGGGAAAATATCAGAGTCCGGACTCGGTTACTTTTACATGCAGGAGCGGAATCGGGAATCTTTTGCCGGCTCGCGTCTGGCGTGGACTACAAACCTGAGGACAGATTTTGAACGACGGCTGCGGCCGCCGTGTGGAAGATGATGTCGGCGCCGTCGTTGAGGTAGTGAAGGTTGTTGCGGCAGTCCAAGCCTCGGTAGCCGAAGACGTGATCCAGCCGGAGGTCCTGGAAACACGCCGCCATCACACCGAGGGCAACCCCGGCGGAAGACGCCCACGCCGCGACTCGACTCACCTCCACCGCCTTCTTCTTCTTGGACACGTTGTTCTTCGCCAGTTTGTCAGGCAGCGGAGTCGCTCGGCTCACCGGAGGTCTGAGAACACGTCAGCCGGATGACACCGAGACCCTGGATCGGGTTGAGAACGGCGAGCCGGATCGCCAACGATGGCGAGACCGCCGGTCGCTGAGAAGCGCGCGTTTACCTCTCTTCGACAGGAAGTTCCTTGTGCTGCAGGTGAGGTTTGGTTCCCGTCATCTTCCTGATGCTGGCAGAGTAGACCTTGGTCACGTAGTCCACGGCCCGCTCCCGAGCCACATCGCTGTCGTAGCCTGATCGGAGGGGGGGGATCATCAGTCTGGCAACCGAGCGCAACGGATCCAAAATGCCGCCGCCGGTGTCCTCCCACGAAAGCACGCCGCACTCGGCTTCAAATGGATTTTGGGCGACCCATTTGGAAATGTTTCGCGGCAAAATCCACGCACGACGCCACGAAGCGTCAGGTCGGCCGCTTTCTTCGCTCGTCGCCCCGACGACCTCGCCGGGTCGTTCATTATTGTTGACGGCAACATTCGCACCAGCTCATCTTTTTGTCCATTCCTCGTCAACTTTTCAACTCTCTTTTGGTGATTCTTGCAATGTGATCTTTGAATGTTTTCGGCGACGCTCCGCTTGCCATTTCTGCTCGACTCGTTGAAAAGTCGCACGGGACGCATCTTCCATCTCGAACGCGCGCCGGACAAACATTTTGCCACCGGATTCAACGCGGAAACGATGCGACGTCATCTCCAGTTAGAAATGAAAATGACTTTGATTGTGTCGTTGTCACACCGAGAAACAAGAAGAAGAAAAAATAAAAAAAAAACAGTACCTCCGTCTTCCTCCATGTCATCGTCGGACTCTTCGCTGTCGACGACTTTGTTCTCCTTTTGACCCGGAGGCTGCCTGGTCCAAATCATGAGCGCCGTATCGGCCCCGCCCACCGACAACAGCAGCGCGTCGTCATTGGACCAGCGGACGTTAGTCACGTTGATGCTGTGGCCGACGTACTTCTTGAACTTGGAAAAGCCACCCTGAGGGCGGAGAGGATGCAGCGGGGTCAAAAATGGCCCGGCGAAGAGAAAGGGGCGGGCGAGTTCAAGTGGGCGGGCCTCACCCTGCACGGGAAGCTAAAGAGCTTCAGGAAGCCAAAGTCGTCTCCGCTGGCCAGCAGTTTCCCATCTTTACTGAGCGACGCCGCATTCACGAAGCCGAACGTGGGCCAGATTCCTTCGCAGTTCGGACCCACAACGGAGGTCCAGCTGGCCCACTCCAGCTTGTCCAACTGCAAAGACCGGTTCAAAAGGACTTGAAGACGCGAAAGCAAGAGAAGTCACAAGACGTCAACAGTTGCACCGTTTTTTTTTTTTTTTTACTTGCAGTGAGGATTTCGTGGCGTTGAATTTTTACACACGGTTTGTTGCTGCCCAACTCGTGCTAAGTGTCCCGAGAAGAAAATTGAGGAGAATGCCACACTTAATAAAAGAAGCAAAAGTGTCTTTTTTTTTTTTTTGTCTCTGCTAAACATGCTGCAGTTCGGGCGGGAAGAAGAGCTCACCCCGAGCCGGTCGCCAGTCAGCAGGGTTCACGTGTCGGCACAATTTCAAGTCGAATCTGGAGGAAACCCAGAAAAGTCCCCAGAAAAAAAAGATGCAAACGGATTCGAACCCACGACCTCTGCACTGCGAGGCAAAAGTGCTAACCAGCCCCAAAACCTTGAACCTTTTTTTTAAATTAAAAAAATTTTTTTTTTAGGGTGAAACAATTCACCACAAAAAAATTCAAAACCAAAAGCAACAAAAAGCGCCGCACATCCAAATTGATAACTTCGTGCAACTTTGCAAAAAAAAAAAAAAAACCTAACCCAAACGAACGGAACAACTTGTGCCTGCTCACTAACAAAGCCCAAAATGAAGCATAATGGCAAATTCACGAGGTGGACCAAAACTGAGAAGGGTGGCCCCAAAAAAGGAGGGCAAATTTTTGCTTCCAACAAAAGTGGGGCCGATCCGAAAAAGATGAGGCGAGCAAGTTTGGAAAAGACGCATCATCGTTCGTCAGCCCGGGAAAACGGCGGAAAGCAAAAGGACTGACCTCGGCCGCGTCGATGTTCTGCTTGCGCCCTCGAGGAGCCTCAAAGAATAGTTGCTCTTTGCTTCCCGTGTTGACCCGCAGAAGTTTTCCTGCGAGGACGACACCAGCAAGTCGTCCAAAGTGCAAACGCGCGGAGAGAACAACATCGGGAGCTGACCTCGCGAGTCCCAGTCCACGTGCGTGACCACGCCGGCGGCGCCTTTGCAGATGCCGACTCGCTTGCTGGTCAGCACGTTGTAGATGTCCACGAAGGAATCGTGCGACGCCACCGCCAGGTACTTGCCGGCGTCTGCAACACGCCACCGTCTGTTGAGTTCAGGCCCCGCCCCGCCCCGCCCAGCCCGCTTCTGGTACCTTGGGAGAAGCGGATGTCGGAGATGAGCTCCCGGCGGTGGTGGAAGGTCACCATGTCCTCCAGCGTGTCGGCGTTGACCACCAGGAAGCTGCCGTCGTTCAAACCCACCGCCAGAACTTTGCCGTCGGGAGAGAAGGCGCAACAGCGCCCGCCTTGGTGACACCACACGCACAAACACACAGCGAGACCGGTCGGATTTGGGGTCCCGCTACCGCGAGGGTCCGGCTGGGGCAAACCTTTCTTCAGCTTGCGCACGGCGACCATTCGGTGATTGGCCGACAGTTCCCACATGCGCAGAGTTTTGTCGTCGCTGACGGTGGCGCAGACGGGAAGCAGGGGATGCACGGCCAAACCCCAGACCTCGCCCTCCATGTGACCCTGAACGCAAGACGTTGACATTATTGATGAGTCCGAGTCCCGAGTCTAGCCAATCGGTCCGACCTGGACCAGCAAGGTCATGGGTCCACTCTTGTCGATCTCCAGAATTTCTCCGTTCTTGGTGCCGACGAGAATGTGCCCGTGTCCCAGCGTGATCGCTCGGATGGACGGGTTGTCTTCCAGCAGCAATCCTGGAGACGAGAAGACGCGCAAGACCGGTCGGGCGGGCGCTTCGGCTTCGGCTTCGGAGGCGGCGGCGGTGGCGTGCCCCACCTTTGGACGAGGGCGACAGAAGCGTCCTCTTGATGGCGTACGTCTTCAGACATCTTTCAAAGGCGTCGTCCCAAAGTTCCACTACACCGTCCTTGCCGCCCGTCACGAAACCCTGCACAGTCCACGCCACCAGAAGGAAAAGCATTGAAAGCCGCACGCACGACATTCGGCGCACCCCCAAGAGACCTTGTCCAGGGAACACATGGCGAAGACGGGCCCGTCGTGGGCCTTGACGGTCTTGACGAGCGTGGTTTCTCGCCAAACGTAAACATCCCCGTTGGTTGCCCCCGAGTACACAGAGTCCTCGGAGCGGCCGTAACACGCCGACATCATGGTCTCCTGCTTGCCGAGGTTGCCGAAGATGCCGCGTTTGAATGTCAGACCGCCGCCTGGTCGGGAGGAAAAGACAAAGTCGCCGCTCGTTGATGACGTTCGTTTCAAAGCGAACCGAGGCGGCGTTTGCTCGCGGCCGGCGAAAAGCTGCACCACATTTGCATGCGCACGCATCGTTCAATCGTTTGTCGCACGACCGACGATGCCACCTGAGTGTTGCCAGAACTTGATGTGCTTCATCCCCAGCGTGACCAGCTTGTCCACCCGGAACGGATTGCTCTTCACCACGAACACTCGGTCCTTGTGACCCCTGCGAGGAAAGCACAGCGAGCCAAGGTCGTGGGATGCCGGGGCTTGGGCGGGGCATGGGCGGGGCATGGCGGGGGCGGGGCCTACCTGCTTCTGGCCAGTCGCTCGCCCTTCTTCCAGTCCCAGATGACCACGGAATGGAAGTCGTCCATTCCGACCGATACCAAACTCTTCCCGTCGGCTGTGAGCGCAAAACACAATCATGCCGACGACTCGGTCGGCGCCGGCGTGCTCGCGGCGCCAAATTACCCGTGAAGTCCAGCGCGCACACGCCGGTGCTGTGGTGACCTCGGAGCAGCGACAGACACTTGAGAGTGGCCATGTCCCACACGTGCACGGCCGGGTCTCGGCCCACCTAAGCGAGCGCACGTCAGCGAGTGGCCGGTCGGTCGCCCGTCGCTCGCTTCGTACCTGCGCGGTGGCCGCCAAGTCTTTGAGCGGGTGCACGGCGAGGCTGAGGATGTCGTCGTCGTGGCCCTGGTAGAAGCGCTGAGTGTGCTGCGGTCGATTGTAGACCACCGCCACGGCGGCCACGTGGTACACCACCTCGCCCGCCTGGCTGTAGAACAGGTTGTTGCGGCAGTCGAAACCTCGGTACCTGCGGCGGCGGTGAGCGCAGTTATTATGAATTTTCACGTGCACTCGCAACCGGCCGATGCGAGCGTGAGCGCGGCCACGGCAGCCGTTGGTCGTGACGGGCAGGCGTTCGTCAACCGGATTGCGCCTGTGTCGACCAGAAGCTGGCGTCCGAGAGGTAGAGAAACCCGCCGTGCCGCCGAACAATTCAATAGCGTCGTCCTGACAGCGGTCGGGAAAACGTGCTCGTAGCCGACTGGCCAACTCGTCCACCCGGGCAAACGGTCGCCAGCAGAGGTGCCAAATTTTGGTTGGCGAGCCCGTTTGTTTTGTGGCGACGCTCGTCGGGTGGCGTGATGGGCGACAACGCAGACAGTTCGGTCTCGGTGACGCCTTTGCGGAATCAAGTGGGCGGCGCTCACGACTTTGGAGGCATCAGGCCGACTCGTTTCATCGCGTACGTGGTGGCCGCTCATGTCGCTAAATCGATCATCGGAAGTCACTGGACGGCGTCGCTATCGCTTACGAGCAGGCCGTCGTGCCGGCCCGGCGTTAAATGAAGACGAAAATTGAAAATGGCAATTTTACCCGTGAACAAACTGCAGACGAAGACTTTCCTCGGGAGCTTTCTGCCTCTTCAGCGAGCCGCTCAGCTTCCGGCGCAGCTGCGGCAAGTCGTCCTTGTAAACCTGCGGACGCAAAAGGCCAACGGTCAAGACAAAAAAAAAAACGCTCGCCGTGGTTCCGCTCACCTGGCGTTCGTAGTTGTGCTGAGTTTCCTGCTCGATGTCCGAGTCGATCTCCGGCACGTCGGAAATGTCCGAGTCCGAGTCGCCGCTGTTGGAGTCGGCGTAGCCTTCTGAGGCCGACACGAGATCACGGAAACTTTTACGAGAACGGGTGACGACTTGCATAACTTTCGGCGGATCTCAACTTGAGTCGGGCGGCGTTACCCTGGAGGAGCGGTTCGAGGGCGCCGTTCATGACGCCCTCTGGCAGGAAGCGCCACTGGAAGACGGCGTGGTCTGCCCCCCCGGTGCTGAGCACCCACTGCAGGTCGCTGGACCAGCGCACGTTGGTCACGTGCGCGGAATGGCCGATGTACTTCTTGAATTTGGCGCCTGCGCAACGGAACAAACAAACGAGCGAGCATGGAGGAGGCGCTCAGAGGCGGCCGGCGTGCTCGACGGACCTTTCTTGAGGCACGGGAAGCGGAAGAGTTTGATGAGGCCGAGGTCGTCGCCGGTGGCCAGCGCGGCGCTGCTGTAGTTGGCGTCCACCGAGTTGACGTCGGTCACGTTGGAGTATTTGGGCCAGATGCCGTTGACTTCCGGGCCCAGCACGCCGGTCCACGTCATCCAGTGGACGCCCTTGACCTCCTCCTTGGACACCTGCTTACCTGCTGCAGGCCAGGTCAAAGGTCACCAACCGCCATAGCGGCTGGGACCTCAAGTCACGTGACCCCTGTCGGACCGACCGTCTCGATGGATATAAGTCGGCGAATCTTGGCTGTTTGCGTTTGAAAATCTTTTAGAAAGCAAAGTCGTTTGATGTGTCCTGCGCGCTTTGAATTCGAGGAAAAAATTAATAAATAAATAAATCGACCCGGTCGTCTCCACCGTCGGGGGCTGCCTTATTGCCCTGTGGGCCGCCCCGCTGTCGGTTGAAATGGATGTCGCCGTGGCAACGGGCCAAGTTGCGACTTTTGATTTGAGTCGACAGCAGGTGCCAGCTCGCAACGGAAGGGCGGCTTCCGCTTCATTCTTCTTCGGTCACGAGATATTCAAGTCGACAACTTTAGACGAGCGGGGGCACATCTTATTGTCGTGGCAAAGAACGAGAGAACAAGATGGCGGATGCAAGAGGTGTTTTCCGCGTCATCCGGCCGCGGCAGGCGTGGCGAAGAACCAAAAAGAACGGGACGCTTTTCAAGGATCGCATGTCTGAGAACTTGAAATTTCGCGCCACGACTCGCTCGATGTTAGTCGCGCGACTTGCGATTGGCTTGAAGCGACGGTGACGTCGGGCATCCCGCAAAACACCGCACCAAACGCCACCAAGGCAAGGCGGAATTTTACTCGCGCGTAATGTTGACGGCTAAATCATCGGCCTGCCAAGACGGCACCGATCGTGCCGGCGTCACGCCATCAACAACCGACTTACCCGGCATCCGGTAAAAGAGGCGTTCGCCGGCGCCGTCGTTAGTTTGCAGCAAGCGCGAGTCGACCGACCAGTCCAGGTGGGTGATGAAGGAGGTGGAGCGGGCGCACTCGCCCACTTTTTTAAAGCGCTGCGCTACGGCGTAGACGTCCACCACGCCGTCATTGGAGCCCACTGCCAAGAAGGAGCCGTCCGGCGAGAACTTGAGTTCGTGGATCACCTCCTTGCGGTCCTTGATGTGCACCACCTCCGTCATGTCCCTGAGCATGCAAGTCAGCGCCGTTGATGGCACGCCCACACATTGCGCGAGGGGCGGGCAAAGGGCGGGCGGGGGTCACCTGACTCGCAGGACGGTGAACGAGCCGTCCTTCATGCCGAGAGCCAGCTGCGATCCGTCGTTGTTGAAGGAAACGCTGCGCACCGACTCCTCCATGTTGCAGCGGGCCAGCAAGGTGTGGTCGGGAAGACTCCACAGCCTGCAAACGACAATTGGGACGCAAGGCAAGTGAAGGCGTTCCAAAGAAATAGGAACCGGGTCTTACGACCGGCCTCCGAAGCCAGAGGTGGCCATCTTGCGTCGCCGCTGCTTTTGGCTGCGTTTTTTTGCGTCAGGTTGCCTGGATGGCGCAGGCGACCAAGTCGCATTCTTACCGATGCAATGCGCACGTCGCGCTCGGGAAAAGCGTCCACCGCGCGCGACGGCAAAATAGCACCAAAAGGCCACAACGTCGGCGCAACACAAGATGGCCGCCGTCGACCACAGATGTACGTGAAGTGACGTCGGGTGATTTGTCGCTCACCTGACGGATCGGTCATCGCTGCCGGTGACGGCGACCGGTTGCTTGGGATGCAGGTCGAGCGCCCATAACTCGCCCTCGCTGTGGCCTTGCATCAGCAGCAGCGGTTTGTCACGGTCGCGGACCATGACCTCGAAGATTTCGCTGTCCTGCGTCCCGGCCAGAATGCGCTCGGCCTTCCAGCAGACGCTGCGGATGGACAGACCTGAAAGTACAGACGGACGGCGGCGTGACGGCCGGCCGGTTAAGCGAGCGAGCGGGCGCTCCCACCTTTGTAGCCCTGCTCAGCATCCCGCAGGTCGATCTTGGTGATGGGCTTGAAGTCGACGTCCCAAAGGCGCACGCAACCGTCGCGGCCGCCGGTGGCGAAACCTTCCTCGCTGGCGTGCATGCTGAAGATCCCTGCCTGAGAGGCGGCCCGCGTCAGCCGCGCCGTCTCCTTCACGTTCACCTTTGCGCGTACGTACCGCGTGCGCCGCCTGTACCGTCCTGACGAGCGCCACTCCCCTCCACACGTACACGTCGCCGTTGAGCGCTCCCGAGTAGGTGGTCTGTTCCTTGGCGGTGGCCACGCACAAAATGGTCTGGAGGTCGCCCGTCTTGCCGAAGATTCCGCGTTTGGGGCTCAGCGCGTTACCGCACAAAGTCCAGAACTGAAGAGCCACACGAGTCATCGTTAGCCAAAACAATCGATTGGTCTTGGCGTTTCAAACGAGAGCGCCGCCATTCAGGCCGCGGCTCTCGTGCGACTTCGATGAGAACGAAACGCATTTGGAAGAGGCGCAACGAGAACCGACGAAACTCGAGCGCTTTCTTCGGTCCTTGTTTTGGTTGCTTCGTTGCTTCGTTGCGACAAGCGACTTTGGACGACATCGGCACGGTGTGATCAAGCCACTTTCTAACTAATTGAGTTTTTCCGTCATGTCGGACAACGACGGGACGGAACACGCCGTGTACGGTGGAGAACTTGCCCATTTGTGCACGCCGACTGATCAAAAAAAAAGGCCAAGTTTTGCTCCCGCTGCCTTTCACAAAGCATGTAGCATGTATGCTAGCGTCGGTTTTAGCTTGCACGCATGCTAAGCTAAGGTAGGTTTGGACATGCCCGCGCCCAAGAAGACGGCCACGCTTGTGTATGATATTCATTCACAAAGATCAGAACAAAAAGGACATTGCCGCTCAAATGAGCATTTGTTTTCTCACCGTCATTCATTTGAATTGTTTTCGTTTTGCCTTCAGGACGACTCAACTTCACCTTGATGTGTTTGACGCCGCAGCTGACCAGTCGCGTCGCAAGTTGCGGGTCCCAAGCCACGTCGAAGATCTGCAGGAAGTCAAGCGCAGCGTCAACACAGCCGCCGGGACAAAAGACGGGCGACGAGACTCGTACTCTGTCCGAGTGTCCGCTGGTCGAGGCCAGGACGCGTCCTCTCCTCCAGTCCCACACGCACACCGTATTCTTGGCGTCCAGACCCACCGAGGCCAGTCTCTGCGGTGACACGGCACGTGAAGCGATGCGCCGAAGCGCGAGCAAGCGGGGGCGGGGCTCACCTGTCCGTCCGCGTCGAAAGCCAAACAGGCCACGCCGTGGGTGTGGCCGTCCCGCAGGATGGACACCGTCTGCATGGAGTATGTGTCCCACACGCACACGTACGGTTCCTTGCCCACCTGACCGGTCGCCACCTGCACTTTGTCGGGATGCAGCGCCAGACTGGTCGCAAACACAACAAGCATGACTCGCCGCCAGCGTGACCGCTCCACAAGCGGGACGAGCTTCCGCCCGCGTGTACTCGGACCACGATGATCTCACGAGTCAGGCAAAAGTGTGCACTCGTTAACAAGCGTGTGCCACGAGCATGACGAGCGGCGCCGTCAAATTCAACTGCTTTGCATCACATAACGTCAACTCGTGCGCACACTCGCCTGACTAGTAACTTCCTGCACTAGTAAAGCCAGTCTTGATCCGGAAAGCGAAAGTGAAGCTCAGTCTGACGCCTCCACTTGCGAGACCTGCTCAGACTTTTGGACCGGCGGCGGAGCTTTGGAGCTGAAACCAGTGAGCCGAGCAAAATCTACTGGACTCCGAAGAATGGCTGGATTTGAAAAATATCGGAAACTATTTGGCCTTTCGTACACAAGGTCAACATTTTGAAGCTTTTCATTTGCACAAATAAAGGATAGCTTCCGAAAACTGAAAGAACGAGATTCTCTTTGAATGAGTCGCGGCTGCAATCAAATTGATTTGATTAACACATGGAATAATCAATTGCCGCGGCCCTAATTTGCCATTGCTTTTCTTTTTTTCCCTACAGTGAGCAGAGGTCGAGACATTTCATGTCGCATGTGCAGCGGTCGATCGGAAACGTCCAAAACTCGAACCAAAACCGAAGCGTACGTCATAACAGCTGACCTGATGATGTCATCGTTGTGTCCCAGGTAGAACTTCTGAGCGTGTTCGCGGGCATTGTAGACCACGCCCACCCCAGCCACAAAGTAGACCACCTCCTTGCCGGCCGTGTAGAAGAGATTGTTGCGGCACTGGTGTCCGCGGTAGCCGTGGATCCACTCCAGTCTCAGCTGGCAGCGCGGCGCCGTCTTGTCCGCCATCTCGCCTGCTCACTGATGTCTTGCGGCCGCCGCCCCCGCCATAACTCCGCCGTGTCTTCCTGTCAAGACTTTGCCGTTCGGGCGCCACGTCAAATACACGTTAAAAAAAAAAAAGAAGACGACGACGACTGACTGAATTGTGCCGCAGTCTGAGGCAACAAAACCCCCAACACGTCGTGGCCTTTCCAATGATTAAGTTAGTAGGATAAGACGTGTTGGTTGAACGTTTTCAATAATTCGTAAAGACTCGACCATCAAATTAGTTGACAACTATTTTTTTTTAAAGGGTGAAATGTTTCCAGAAGTTAAACTTGAAATTGTCCAAATTTCTATTTCATTATTTTTTGCAATAACTTGAAATCAAAATTCATTACTATTTTTCAAGTGATCAATCGATTATGAAACATTTTCGAGAGCTGAACAAGATTTTCAACAACCAATCGATTCGACAACTAAATTGTTCACATCCTCAAAAATGTAAATCGTCTCCTATTTCTGTCGTTTTCCCTGAAAGCAGAGGGATTTTCTTTTCCAAAATGAGACTTTAACAAACACCAGCTTCTATTTGGGAGAAAAAAAATATCAAGCAATGCTCAATATTTTGACTGAATCAATTCATGTAGCTGCATTTTTTGCTCGTTCAATTTGCATTGTTCGGTTTCGGAATAACGGAATTGGAATGATGATATCTATTTTTTTTTTCTTTTTTTATAAATCTAGTGGGTCGATTAACGCGATTAAAACTAACAAAATTCAGAGTGAATCTATCAGCGGTTTCTAGTTTCCGAGTTGAATCACGTGACTTTTTTTCGCACATTTGGGGTGGACTGCTCGTTAATTACGTCATTTTCCGTCGAAAATTATCCTCCTTTTAAAATTATTTCCCCCCCGAAAAAATAATCCTTGCACCTGCTGCAATGTGGCCTCTGACGTCATCGGCATCTTGACGTTCTGCAGCCTTGGCGTCCGAAGGCAGATTGGAGCGGCCAAGAGCGCCCAGCCGCCCCCCGGCCCAACCCGGCCCGGTGTCTCCTTCGTTCCGCAGCAGGACTACGGACCGGAATCACAGGCGAGTACCGAAAAGGCTGAAGGAGGCGAGCAAGGACGATCCAGATTGGACGCAGATCAGACAGACAGCAGACCGCGGGAAAACGGAAAGATTAACACCTCCACATCTAGCCAAAGCCCTTCAAAATAAAAGCTTTCGTGCCAAAATGGCGAATTCAATGTTTGCGCTTTCACCAGCAAGCGGAAAGAGCAAAACAAAAAGAGGAGCAATTGTTGTTAACCTTTGAGGAACTTGAGCTCCACATGGCGTCGCTTTCAATATGCTGAGCGGTCTTGGCGCCCTGCTTTTAAAAAATATATATTTTATGTTGAAGGGTGGTCATCATCTTTGTCCTCTTTTCCGCCGCGTGAGCGAAGCCCGGAAAAGCCGCAGTGCATGCCGGGAGAACGAGTCTTTCTTTTTTCAACGCCAAAAATAATGAGCGTACACGCTGAAAAATGAACATTTCATTTCAGTCAATTGCAGTAACGAATTTAATTTGCTGCGTCATTCTGTTATCGATTGTTTCCCATTGAAATGAATGGAATGCAATTTGTCCGTTCCAACGCAGAACGTTAAATCGTTCTTCTGATACGAACATGTTTGTCAATTGATTTTCCCTTGATGTATTCAAACGGTTTACAGCAGTTGCATACAAGTAACACCGGCCTCATTCTTTTCGACACAGAATTCGATACCTCAAAAATATCTTGTGAAATTTGATGACGATAAATTAATTCTATGGTTAGTTAGACTTACAGGCGCTTGAGGGTCAGAATTCTAGCTAATAGCAAGTGTTCAAATACTTATTTTCCTCACTGTATAGTAAGGTGTTTTTGTTTTTAAACAACCATGTCTAGTAAGGATATTATCGCTCGCAGTTTTAGACAACAGAAGTGACAATTGTGTGAGCAATATTTTATTTTTTTTTTTACAATTGGAGCAATAATCCCCGCTTGTCTCCTTGCTGTGACGTACACGCTGAAACCGGAAACAAATAACAAGCCGAGCTCCAAAAGGGGGCGTGCCAATTTCTAAATAAATCAACATTGGCATCTCTCTCGCTATCTCCATATCGGTCAGCCCCAACTTATATACGTATATCTTTTTTTTCATCACGTGATGAAATGGGAGATAAAAAGTACAAGAAAAAGAAAGAGCAGATCTTGTTGCTAATGTAAAAGCTTTTAATGGCATTTGCCAGCAGCTACATGAGATAAGCTTCAGCGTGCCGACCATTCGTACAAGTGGCTTCTTCATTCCTAAGTACGTGCGCGTGATTGGGCAGCAGGTGGCGCTAACTTGCGTACGTGGTGAGTACGAGAAGTGCGTTGAGAGCGAAGATTTGACGACCAGCAAGCAACTTCTCACAAACTTTAAACAGCAACATTGACCAAAAGTGTTGTTCCTTAGCCAAGTTTCTGGTGGCGCAACATGCTATGCGATGCTATGCTATGCTAAGCTATGAGTGCGTCCATGGGGGAAACAAACAAAGAAAACAAAATATTGGTTCCGTTTGCCCAGAGCGGGCGGGCCAAGAACGGCACCGTTGCTTGAAGAAAAAAAACAAAACAAAGGTGACCGTCGCATTCATGTTTACAACTTCGGAGGTGGCGGAACCCCCTTTTGGTAGCTAACGTTAGCGTAAGGTTAAACAGGAAATCGGATAGTTGTGGCTTCCTTTGCTATATTTTTGTCTTGGCTAATAGTTGTGTTGAGATTGTGAAAATCACAAGATCATGATTCAGGAGCATTATTTAGCAATAGTTAGTTGAGTTGGACGTAAACATTACTATTGAGCAATGAGGAAGTCGGGAATGATGGAAGGAGCTTCACAATCCTTCATTCAGTTCCAACTTCGTGATCACGTCCATCGGAATGTGGCAGAGGCGAACATGTCACTTCCTGGTTCGTTTGACCAGCGGTGGGGTGTCGGCCCATCTCACTGCTTCTTTTTACCAAACAAGCTGAAGCGCTTCTCTTTGTCTTTGGTCTTGACGGGACTGGACTCTCCGGCAGGTGGGGCGTCCGAGTCCAAGTCCAGCTCCAGGCTTCCGTTGGCGGCACTCGGCCCGACGATGGTGCTAGCGTGGAGGACAGCCTGGATCCATGCGCTCATCTCGTCCTGCAAAGAACGCGGACACTGTCTTTGGATGACAAGATGTTACCAAGCACATCCTTGCATCACATCACAAAGTCGTCATCCTACAGTGGCGCCGGCTCGAGCCAAAAAGCACACGCGCCGCGCGATAATTGGCTTCAACGCCGCCGTAAAGATAACGCCGCTCTTCGCTAAGTCACCTGCAGGCTGCGTCAGGTTTTTCAAAGATGACCCCATAAGACCATCTCGGAAAGCACAAGATAGTCGGGTCGTCGACGTCGTTGGGCGGGAAGGGACAAAATGGAGGCCAAAAAAACCTGCTCGAGTGTCTTGAGGTGTGTCGCTGGCCTCGTTCGCATGTTGACGCCAACCAAAAAGCTTTTAGAGCTCCCAAAAGACCCGTTTCCATTTTGCCAAAACGAGAACTGGAAACCAAATGAGAACTTTCAGCAAACGGGTGTCGGCTTCCTGATTGAGTCTGGAAGGCCGACACTCTCAAAGACTTGATCCAAAAACATTTCATAGTCGGTAAATGCGACACTCCAAATTGTCCCGAGGCGTGAATGCCTGTGATTGGCTGGCGAGCGGCTCAGGGTTGACCCCGCCTATTGCCTGAAGACGGGCCGGGATCGGTTCCAGCACCCCCGCGACACTCGTGAGGAGAAGCGCAAAACACATAATGGATGGATGGAATTTAATGAGATAAACAACAAACTCACTTCGTCTTTGGCTTGAAACAAAAATTCGTTCCCGTCGGCGAGTCTGCAAAACACACACAAAAAAATAAGAAAAATCAAACCTCGACTTGCTTTTTGGGAGTCGCCACCAACCTGAGTCTGAAGACGTGCTTCTTCTTCTTGTAGCCACTGGCCACGTCGCAGGCGGCGCCCTGGAGGCTGACGCGCGGTTGGTTGTGATAGGCTAGACCTTGCGCCGCTGCTTTGCTGTCCTTGTAGAACGCCATTTCCTGTCTGGCGATGACACACAGCACGTGGTGCCACGACCTGTCCGATCAGCAAACGGAGACGCGTGACGAGACCGTCGACGGGAGCGGCCGCACGCTAATGCTAAGAGCTAACCTATTGGACGCCTTCTTGTTGGGCCCCTCCCACTGATGTTTCCGGTGCAGAAGTCCTTCCTGCTGCCACGGCGAGGCGAGGCTCGTTTTGCTGCTTTTCTTCTTCTTGACGGGGGGCGGCGAGGGGGCGGGGCTCGGCTCCTTGGAACTGCCGTCAGCAAGCCCGTTGACCAGTGAGACGCCGCCGTCGACGACCACGCCTTCGCCGCTCTGATTGACAGAAGAAAAAAAACAACAACAAGCGCTCAGCCCATCAGAGGACGGCTTTGAGAACCGATCTGGTTGATCAAATGTGGACAAAAGGGTAGCGCTGACATGTTAGCTTCATTGAAGACGCAAAATGTTCTGCGGGTTGGGAATGTGTGTTTGCCTGTAGCGAATACGCAGTGCAGTGTATCGCCTGGCCAGAGTGTGCGCGACCTTTGACCCACAGTCAGATGTGAGTTGTGAGTTGTTCACAGAGGAAAACGGACCTGATCGGAAGAGTCGTTGCGGCAGACCACGTCACTGGCAGAGTCAAAAAAGAAAGCCGCGGTTAGCTAAGGTGCGCTCGGCGCCACGTCGGCCGCGCGACGCCGTTTCTCACCTTTGCTGTTGCGTGTCCACTGAAGACGGCGGCTCGGCCTCCCTCCGCTGTTCCTCCTCCTGCTGCCGCCGCACCTCCATCAGCTCCAGCTGCAGGACACGCACGGTAGAGCGGCGTCACCAACACGCGAGTGACTTGACCTACGACTTTTCCACATTTTCTTTGTCATGACATGCGAGCCAAAATTGGGGGGAACAACTTTTGACTGGAGGGCAGTGATGTGAAAATGAAGCTTCAAATTTGCTTTGCGAACCACTTGTTGTCATTTTTGAGTCCTTTACATGGCAGCTGAAAACAGTTCTTAAACCCCTTTATTTAAACCAACAGTGCCATCTAGAGGAGTAAAAAAACAACAACTGTTTCACGAAGCAAATTGGAAGCTTCATTTTCACGTCACTCCTTGAGTTTTTATTTCTTTTATTTTTTTTTTCACGAGGTACAACCAATGTGTTTGCGTCTTCAAATATGAGCAAACTAAAATGAAGAAAAGAAGACGATTGGGTCAAAAATTCATGAAGGCTATGAGGCGCGTGGTTCGACTTTGGAAATAAAGTACCCTTGGCTTTGTTTTTGGTACTTTTTTTTTTGCCACTTTGGCGTGTGTTCAAGCGCCGACAATGACGTGCTGCGCAATTATGGCAACATTGGACACGGACGTTCCGGACACGAGCGCCTCCACTCGCAAGTTTCCATCCCACCGACTCAGACGACTACCGTGGTGAGGCGTTCCAGCGCCGAGAATCGCTCCTCCCAGGTGGCGGCGGACTTCTCGAAGGCTTCGTGTCGTTTGAGGAGCTTCTCCACCTCGTCCACGCTTTGGCCCGCGTCCTGACCGGACAGGTACGACTCCTGACCCAGAAGCCAGGCCTCGGCCACGCCGGCGTCCCGGGAGAACTGCTGCACCTCCAGGACTGAGGGCGACACGTCGCGGTGAACGCGGGAGAGTCGCGCAAGCGCCGCCAGCCACTTACCGAGTCGGAGCCACTCCCAGCGATCCTCCCACTTGTCGATAACGGCTTTCCTTTTTTCCGTCAACTGGAGCAGCTTCTCTTTGATCTGAACACAACAGTCCGGATTTTCATGCCCCGCTGACGTCGCGACAAAAAGGGCCGCAAGTTGCCGCTACCGGCGCGATCAAAAACATCAGTCTGCATTTATTTCAGTCATTTTTGGAAATGGGAAAAAGATGGGCTACTTTTCGGTGTTGTTTTAATGCCACAGACATTTGACTTGTGTTTGCATATTTCTGTCAAGAAGAAACGTTTTGTTTTGCTTTGTCAGAGAAAATCAAAACATACTCAACAACGATTCTGTTTTTGTCCTACTTCTTGTCCATTATTTGACTATTCGCTGGACTCATTGATCGTTGCCACGGGACTACGAAAGGTCCAAGCGGGTGCAGTGCGCTGGCATCGAATGAATGTTGAGTGTTCTTACTTGTTGCGCGGCAAAGTGCTTGTTGGTCAGGAGCGCCTTTCCCAGCTCCACGCACACGCTCAGGTTGTCGTTGCGCGCGTCCACCTCCGCCTTGATGCCCTGATGCTGGTTCATCAGCAGCTCCACCGAAGACACGTCTCTGGAGCCACGCACATGCACACCTTGACCAACAGCAGCTAACAAGCTAGCCACCTCGCTGCGCACACTGATATTGTGGCATCGTTTTGGAAAGCGTGTTAGTTAGTTGGCGCGAGTCGAGGCATGACAAGGGTCGGTCGGGACCAATGGTTGGACACGTTTGACCTTCTTGCGCAATCCAGCAGAAAAGGCACAAAGAGCCGCATACTCGATCTTTCTGGCACACATTCAAGAGTTCAACTAGCATCGCGAGCATGAAAGCAAAAAGAAGCGGGTGAAGGGCTCGCCCACAACTTTGCAACGGGCGCCATGACCCGGACCGATGCCAGGAAGATCGAGGACGCGGCTCTTGAGCCTTTTCTGCCGGATTCCGCAAGAAGTTCAAACGTGTCCGACAAATTGTCCCGACTCGATTTCTGTCTCAGGGGTGGCGACTCTGCCGAGCCCGAGTGACAATGTGTGACTTCGCAGTCTTAAGTGAAATCAACAAAAACGTGCACAAAGCGTGTCAGAACTTTGAGTTACTTCTCGGTTCTTACGCACCAAAGAAGCCTCCTGGAAAAAGGGCGTCGCCTCTCCACAACTGGGGGCGCCGCTTCTCAATTTGCTTCCGTCACGCCCCCCCAGGAAGAAGAAAATGGTTCGAGCAACCCTAACCCTGAGCTGATCTATAATTAGTAAAAAGTATACTCTATCCTAATTATGCTAAATTCATTTAAAGAAAATGAAAAAAAGAATGAAATATTCATCAACTTCCAACAATGATCCAATAAATCCCCGTTGTTTTGACTTTCAATAAATCTGAACTGCACTTGCAATCTGCTGTCACGTTCAAAGGACTTTGGGAGCCGTCCCGTTTCTGGCCCGTCTAAGGCCAAGCAAGCAAAATGGAAGCGCTCTTCCTTCCCGCCGCTCGACTTCGCTCTCTTTTTTTTAAAGGAGCTGAGTCGTCCCATTGCGCCACGTCATCTTCCTAGAAGCACAAAGCTCCCAATCATGAAGGCACGCACGCGCACTTTTGCATTCGGCTTGACCATGCGCCAATGCTACCTTGTTCAACTGAATGGATTTCAATCTCATGTTACGAAACAGTTTTCAACAAGAACTCAGGCATCCCGAGTGCGTCAGGTCCATTTTGGGGTCGGAGAACGAGAACTTCTTTATTTTATTGGCTTAAGACTGGCTAAGAATTGCATCAACAAATAACGGAATGGCTCAAGCCAAATCTGTGAGCAGGTGAACTTGTCAATGCCAAAGCACGGATACACGAGCGGCGGGCGGGTAAGCATACCGAGGTTTCTCTTGGGCCTGGATGATCCAGACCACGTGTTCCATCCACATCATCAGGTCTCGGACCAGGCTGAAGAAGCGGAACTTGTCGGCCGTGTCCAGTAGGCGAACTCTGCGGCGGTCGCAGGCATCCAGCAGCTCGTTCCACGCCGCCAGAACCTCGCTCTCGCGGAGCTGGATGTCGTCAGCTTTGTCGCCGGCGTAGGCCGACTGAAGGCGGCCGGCGTCCTCCTGGAGCTGCCTCACCTGCTGACCCGCGCCAAAGGAGAAGGCTGTCGTTGGTATTTAGTCTGAAGCGTGAGCGTTAGTTGAGGCCATCGTCAGGTTGGCGTGGCAAAAACCAAATCAGTCCAGTCCAGTTTGCGTACATAAGAGCTGTGCGATATAGCCAAAATGGAATCCATCCATTTTCTGTTCCGCGACTCCTCACTAGGGTCGCTGGAGCCCATCCCAACTATCTTAGTGCAGGAGGCGGGGTTAACCCTGAACTGGTCGCCAGCCAATCGCAGGGCACACATAGACAAACAACCATCCGCGCTCACACTCACACCTAGGGGCAATTTAGAGTGTCCAACCAAACTGCTACGCATGTTTTTGGAATGTGGGAGGAGAGCAGACTAGTTGCAACTTTTCTCCAAGGCACGACAGCCGGTGTGGTCGTGAAGCTCGCTAGCTGACATCGACGCTTCCCAAGCGGTCCCGGCTAAAAGCATTTTAGTCCCGATGTCATTTTGACACGCAAAGCGATAATTGAAGTGCCAAGGTTAACGTCACTCATGTGTCCCTTAAAGATTCTTCACATTTGCCAACTGAGGACATTTGAAGCCCTTTGAGACTCTTCAGTGCCTAACTGCAGCAATTGAACTTGATGAAAAAGAAAACTGGTCAATGCCTGATTTCGACCTTCATGTGTGAGCTCGGTCCCAGATAAAAAAAAAAAAGAGTTGAAGATTTGGAAAATCTTTCTGCGTGCAGTGCGTCTAGGCGGCGACGTGTACCGCTTACCTGCGCGCCCAGCGCATGGATGTCCCGTTCAAAGGCTCCGTGGGCTCGCTGCAGCAGGTCCACCGTGTTGTGGTCTTGGCCCGCCTCCTCAGGGAGCTTGCGACGCTTATCCATCACGCGAGCCAGGACATCCTTGGCATCGTGATAGAACTTGTGCAACTCGAAGGAGGCCGCCAGGATCTGGGTCCTCGTGTCGATGAGCTCCAACAGGTCAGCCCAGGCCTCGTTCAGTCCGTCCTTCCACTCGGCCACCGTGGCGGCGTCTCCGTGGCCAAAGTTGATGAGCTCGTCCGCCTGCCGGTTGACGGCGTCTACGCGCTCCTGGCCAATGTTTCCCGTGTCCCGCGCAAACTCCTTGAAACGCTCCTGTAACATCTGAAACCATTCCAGCACCGAGGCGGCGTTAGTGCACGGGAAAGTCATGTGCTAACGGCTAAGAGCCAATAAGCGCCGTTGTTAACATATTAACATTCATCCATCTGTTTTCGTCCGCATCTTTAGCAGGAAAGCCCGGACTTCCCTCTCCCCAGCTGGGAGACAGACGTCTCTCCAGCGTGACCCGGGTCGTCCTCGGGGCTTCCTCGCGGTAGGACGTGCCCAGAACGTCTCACTGGGGAGGCGTTCTGGAGCCATCCCAACTGTTTGGCCCAAGCCACCACATCTGGTTACTTCTGATGCAGAGTAGCAGCGGTTCGACTCTTGAGTCCCCGCCCCCTTCTGTGCATGTCCCGGCACCATCGAAGCCGACACACCACCACAGCACAACAACGGAGTCCCTTGTGGGGACATCACCTCAAACGACTCCAGGAAGGAACACCGGCAACAAACAGCAGTCAGGCCCCGCCCACCTGAAGATGGAAAGAGGCCACGCTCTCGTCCACGGTGGTGAACCTCAACGTGCAGGCACCGAGCCCAGGCTCGTGCGCTCCCAGTAGAAATATTTTTAAGGGATTACTCAAATAACCGATAGTCTCATTACTATTATTCATAGTCATTTGATTTAAAAATGTTTTGCAGATAAAAGTTAAAAAGTTACAAACAAAAATTGGACTTTTGAAAAAAAAATAAATAAATAAAAATTGGTAACGGTGAAATCCTAATCCTACCTGGAGAAAAGCCACGCAAGCATGGCGACAACATACAAACTCCACACAGGAAAGGTCGTACCGTTCAACTCCGAACTGTGAGGCCGTCGTCTTAACCTGTCGGCCGCCGTGCCGGTTGCAATTTGAATGTATTCACAGTCAAATGAAACAAAACTGTACTTGATTTGTGGTGACTTGAATAACTTTTTCTTTTTGGACGGGGCCAGAATCGCATCCATGGCATCGTGATAGAACTTGCGCCATTGCCGTTTTCCCGTATTTGAGCTCCATCCCCGAACTTTTTGGGGATTTGTACGTACCATGACGTGCTCGTAGTCCTGGCCCAACTCGTGCGAGCCGGCCACCACCTCCCTCTCGGCAATCCACTGCTCCAGGTCGTCCACTTCCCGGTTGAGCAGGAAGAGGCGGAGTCTCTCGTCCAGTTTGGCCTGCCTCTCCTCGGACAGGTCCTTCAGGCTGGCGTACAATTTGTCCACCTGCGACTGGCGCGTGCTGATGCGCTCGCTGGGAAACACAAAAGTGCTGAGTGACTTCATCGGAGTTTCTTCTTCGTGTCACTGAGCAATGCCAAGCGATCCCGCTAATTGATGGATTTCTTTCGATTCTTGTTTTATTGCACTGGAGAGGGGAGCTCCTCAATCTTGTTGAACAATGAGTACGATGACAATCAATGGCATTCTGATCCGGATTCGGATTAACTCGTATACGAGCAATGATGCCTTCTGAACTTTTGAGGCGTCGTTTTTGCTTTACATTTGACTGAAGCGCCTTACGAGTCTTGCATCGCCCAGGACTGATTTTGATCCAGAGGGTGCGAAACGAAATGTCGGAACAATAGTATAAAAAACAAACAATGGAGTGTCCTGATTTCTTTTTGCTGAAATCTGTAACACTGGCAAAATAATTGTGAAATGCTCTTTTTGTAAAAGGTTCAAGTTGACATGAAAGTCAAGCAGAAACGCAGCTGGCTAACAGGCGACGGCTAACAGGCGACGGCTAACAGGCGACGGCTAACAGGCGACGGCTAACAGGCGACGGCTAACAGGCGACGGCTAACAGGCGACGGCTAACAGGCGACGGCTAACAGGCGACGGCTAACCTCTCTGGGTGGCCGGCAGACATGAGTCCGCGGCTGGTCTTGGAGAGCAGGTGCACGGCCTCGGCGTAGTCCTCTACCGCCTGCTCGACGATCTGATGTTTCTTCAGCATGCTGACGGCGCTCTGCTCGTCCTGAAAGACGCATGCCGGCAAAGGTCAAAGGTCACGCCCCGAACACCGCCCCTCCCCACTGATACGGAACACGGGTCAGTACGGTTGAGTCTCGCATATGTGACTCGCTAAAAGAGCCCCGTGCCACCAGACGGCATTTTCCCCCCCGCTCTTTTATGCCTTCCGACCGACCGACTGAGAGTTTTCGATCTGGTTGACGTTTGACATCTTCGCACTTTGCACTTTTGCCTTTGTAAGGCAAAAGGCCTGCAAGGCAGCACTTTGGAATTGAGCATCAGTGTGTCACTGATTACAGACTCCAGACTCAAGTACCTCTCCACTTGACTCGAATTGCAAAATCCTAAAACTGCTTCAATTTCATTTGTGAGAAACTCAGAATTTGGTGGAGGACGCCTCGGTCAACAGCTGAGCCAAGAACGGACCACATCACGCCGCACAAAAAACGAAGCGATGTTGCATAGCACAATGACATTGTCTCATGTTTTTATTTCACTGATTAGCATGCCTGTGAGCATCCGATGTTTTCATTTGATTTTGGTTCGCGTGTGGTGTGGAAATGATCTCGACGGCAAATGGCTGCGGCCCAAGTGGGCCGGCCTCTGACAGCAAATCACTGACGGGCCTATAATGTGGTCAACTGATGCTTTCACCCGAGCTAAAAAGACATTCTCGAGTTGTAGCGACACGTGCGCACACGACGCGAGGTCGCACGCTCGCGCCATAGAGGTACATTTGAACTTTTTGGCTTCAATCAGAGAAGAACTGTTGCAGACCGCGGCTTGGCACGTAAACGTGCTCGCAAAGGCGGAAAGCCATTCTGCCTGGTTCTAGGCGACACGAATCGTCTCATTGATTCACCTAACCGCAAGATTCCGATAATGGGAGTGGCTTCAAAGAAATATTTGTGATCAGTCGAAAGTCACCGCCAGTCGATCGCCACCACAACAATTTTTGATCACGCCATCCTCGAGCTTTTCCGTTCTAAGAGTTCTAACGCCCACCTTGGCCTTCTCCTCTGACATCATGTAGAGCTCCTGCTCGCTCATCCAGGCCTCGGCCTCGCCGGCGTCAAAGTAGAAGCGCTGAGCCTCGCGGGCCTCCTCCAGGCGGCGGTGGCGAAGCTCCGCCGCCTCCGTCAGCCGCCGCCACAGAAGCTGAAGGTCGGAGACCCGCCGTCCCGAGTCGCCGTCTTTCAGCAGATGACGGCTGCGCTCCGCAATGTCGTCTATGCGTGGCCGGTGGCCTCGGATCTCCTTCTGGAGAGTCTGCGGGGGACAAAGGACGGAGTGTATCATGACGAGTACTGCAGTCTGGAAAAAGTGTTCAAGTAACCCGAAGCCTGAAAATACACTTTTAATATGGTGTCATTTCAATTACTTTTTAACCATTCACCCTTCAATGGAGAAAGTTTGAAAACAGAATAGTGGTACCAGAATAGTACGCATCTCAAAGCTGCCAACGTGGGGCACCAGAATGCTAATGCTAACGCAACACGCAGAGGGCGCCTCATGAAGCCAGGATCATTGAGGCGATTCAACCATTTTGGTCTTCAATACGAGCGCAGAAAACGAGAACGGCGGACCAAAACAACAACAACGTCTGGCAAACGTGGCAAAGTAGAAAAGCCGGCTTTGCGCCTCAAGATGAGCGCGGCAGGACCGGGACACTTGGCAAGAGAGAAAGATGAGCGAGGACCAAAGATTGTGGAGCGCACCCTCACATGACCACACGACCTTCACCTGGTTCTTCTTGATTAGCAGCTGGACGCTCTGGAGGTTGTGCCCGTGGTCGGTGGACGAGGCCAGCGGCATCCTCTCTTTGGCCCACAGCTTGAAAACAAAAAGAGAAGCGATGAAGATGCGGTCGTCAGCCTCACAACGGGGTCACGCCGAGAACGTACGATCTCGTCCTCCACATCGCGGTTGAGTTGATGGACTTCCCTCGATGCAGCCAGCGAGTCCTTGCGCCGGCGCAACGGCTCCAGCAGCTCTTGGAACTTCCTCTCGGCAAACTGTTGCCGTGCATCCGCCCGGTTGCTGTCCTTCGCCTCCTGACCGAGCGCCTTGACGTGAGTCTGCAGCTCTACCACCTCACGTCGGCGGACCTCCACCTGTGTCTCCAGCATCTGCAAGGACACAGCAACCGGTGAGCGAAGGGCGGCACCATACCGGTACCGGGACGGTACCTGCTGTTTCTTCAGCAGGATGTTGACGGATGTCAGGTCTTTCCCAAAGTCGTCAGACTGGATCTGACCCTCCAGCCCACATAGCCACTGGTCCAGGTCTGCGCAACTTTGCGTGAACAGCTCCGCCTTATTGGCGTCAAACAGACACTGAGCTTTGGTCTGCGTCGTGGACTCCAGCGCCGTCCACATCCTGCGCAGCCCTGTCAGGTTTTCCATCACCTGCGCCTCCGTCGCCGCCTTCTCCGACATCAGCAGCAAGCCGTCCTAACGTGAAGGTACCATCTACAGTTTGCAAGGCCGTCGCATTGCGTCTGAGAAAAAAAGTTGGCAGTACCTTCTGGATCTTTTCTAGCCACTCCTTGTTGGACTGAAGTTCGGCCATGAAGGCCTGGTGCTTGAGCCACTTGCTGTGCAGGTTGCGTGCCTCGTCATACGTCATGTCCTGAGCCGTCAGCATTTTCTCGTTGATCCACAATGTCAACTTTGGTGGGAAATGACATGATGAGCACAAGGCCACCAACCGAAGCGTTCTGCGGACGGACTAACCTCCCGGCAGTCCTGCAGGAATTTCTGCAGCTCTCGGTTGTCCTTCAGTTTGATGAGAAGCTCCACTGAAGCCTCCCTGTTGTTCTTGTGCCTGCAGCAGCGACATGAAGAGCAGTTGTTGAGTGTGAAAGGTGGCGACGGCAAACAAAGCTGACCTGTCATCGATGGACGTGACTCTCTCCAGGATGCGTTCACCATTGACGTTCCCGTGAGTGGCCAGCCGCCGGCCAGTCTGCACCACGCCGTTGATCTTCTCCTCATTGGCCTCCGTGGTGGTCATGAAGTCTTCCTGCCTCCTGATGGCGGCCTCTGCGCCATCCAGTGTGGCGGGCATCTCGGTGTGGGCCAGAACGTACTCCTGCAGAACATTTGCGAGCAAGGCAGCGTTTCAAGTCGTCACGTTGAGCTTCTCAGCCAGCTGAGCGGCTTCTCACCTGGTTGTTGAGGAGGGCTTCGGCTTGATTGCCATCCCTGAGGAACATCTGGTACGCATGGGTCTGGGACAGCAGGTTGTGGCGGTTCTCCCACATTTTGTGCAGCTCGTTCCAGCCCACGTCGAGCGCCTGCAGCCTCTGTCGCAGGAACACGTACTGAGCGTCTGTTTGACCCCGTGTCACCATCTCGCCCATGTCCCGCATCTTCTGGTAGACTTCTTCATAGTTGCGGATCTCGTTTCGGATGCCCTGGTGTTGGCCGGTGAGCTTCTGCGCTCCGGCCAGCGTGTTGGGGATGTCCTCGGAAGCGATGGCCGTCTGGGTGCGGGAAAGCCAAGACTGGAAGTCATCGAGCTCTCGCAAAAACTGATGTAGCTTGCGGGCCTCGCCAAGAGATTCCTCGCGATTCTTCAACGTGTTCTTCAGTTCCTCCCAGACGGCGCCGATCTCAGCCAGTCGGCCCGTGATGGCCTCTGCCTGGTCGGCGTGGTCGTCTGCCAGCCGCCGGGCTTCGCCTCGTAGATCTGCGAGTTTCTGCTCAATGGCGGCCAGGTCTCGCTCCATACCGCTCACTTTGCGCTGCAGGGCCATGACCCCAGCCAGATCGTTGCCCAGCTCATGGGTCGATTCGATCACCTTGGTCTTCTCTTTGATCCATGCTTTTGTCTCGGTACATTCCAGGTGGTAGTTCTGCACATGCAGCGCAGAGCTCAGGGATTCCTTCTTCTGGTCCACCAGACTGCGAAATTGGCTCCACCTGGTGGCAGAGGAGAGCATTGCAATTGGCCAACTCCATTCCAGCTTGCGTCACCAAGATACGTTCCCATGTTTGTACCTGTTGTTGAGTTTGTCCTGCCGGGTCCTGATGTCTTTCTCACCAGGATGAGCATTGTGGAGCAGCTGACGAGCAATCTGGTTGACCACTGCTACACGTGAGGCCTGACTGTTCATCTCCGGCTCCAGACTTTCAAACCTGCCAAGGACACAAAGTTCCTGGATGCCGGCTGAGTGAATGGACGCATTCTTGGGGAGCAACCCGGTGCTCTTACCTGTGTTGCACGACCTCCAGGTCCTCCAGTTTGTCAGGGATGTCCATGCTGTTCAACCGCTGTTCCTCCTCGTCGATCCAAACCTCGCAGGCTGCTACCTCGCTTAAGATTTTGTAGAGGGCCGCCGTGTCCTGCAGTGACTTCTTCCTCAGCTTGGTGAGCTCTGAAACCCCCATGAAGCGTTCCTTGATGTCCACCAGACGCTCCCGCAGCTCATCCGACTCCGCCTCCTCTCCGGGGAGAGAGGCGGCCTGTTCATGCAGCAGGTCAATGACAGGCCGGTAGCTGGCAACCTCCGTCGCGGCGTCTTTGTACTTCCTGACCAAAGCCTGCGTGGAGAGCTCATCGTGGCCCACGTCGGCGCTGGAGGCCACGCGAAGGGCATTCAGAGTCCAGGCGTCCGCGTCGTCCACGTCGGCCTGAAACTGGTGCAGAGCCAGAGCTTCTTGCAGCTTCTTCTTCCTGAGCGCCGCCAGCTGCTCCAGCGCTGTCCACTGAGCTTGGAGATGGCAAATGCGCTCCTGGATCTTGGCAGCACCAAAGTGCTCTTCCTGCACCATGTTCTGGCCCTCTGCGACCGTGTGCCGTAGGCGTCCGGCGCGACCGCTCATCTCGTCCTCCAGTGCTCGGTGCTTGCCGAGCAGACGCAGGACGGCCGTCAGGTCTTTGCCGTACTCGGCCGACGACAGGATCTGCTCCTTTTCCTGGATCCAGCCCTCCTCCTCGGCCATCTCCCAGAAGAACTTCCAGAGACGGCGTGACTCCTCCAGGCGGGCCCGGCGCTCGGCGGCCAGCTGAGTCAACTCCTTGTAGCAGAAGTCCAGGTGGGCCACCCGGTCCTGAATGATCTGAGGTTCGCAGGGCTTGTAGCCTTCACAGACAGGACAGGGTGATAGCACGCTAAACCCTTTCAATTCTACTTTCGCTTCGGCTCACCGTTGCCGCTGCCGGAGAACTTGTGGGCACTTGTGCTGACCACCTTCACCCGGTCTGACTGGATGGCGATGTCCGCTTCCACCAGAGCATGTTTCTGCAGAAGGTCCTCAACTCCCAACAGATGCTTGCCATGATCTTGAGACAGAAGAAGCATCTGGAAAGCAAACAGAAGAAACTTGTTCACACCACGTTGATCTCCTGCTTTGAGCACATCGGCGCAGTGGAACAATAAAAGCAGAAAGTTGAAACTTTACATGGTTGGATTGCAGACCACAAAGCATGTGACAAACCTTCATCTCGTCTATCCAGTCCATTATGTGGAGCATCTCCTGGAAGACTCTGTGCAGGCCCAGGTTCATCTCCAGTCGCTGCCGGCGGGCCTTGAGCAGCTCCAGCAGGTACTCCCACAGACGGATGACGTTGTCCTTCCTGGCCAAGATGCGCTGGATGTCGTGGTAGCGCTCCGCTTCAAGTTCTTTGGCCACCACGACCACGGCCTGCACGCGCTCTTCGTACGCC
The DNA here is from genome assembly GCF_059441095.1 of Idiotropiscis lumnitzeri. Taxonomy (NCBI): domain Eukaryota; kingdom Metazoa; phylum Chordata; class Actinopteri; order Syngnathiformes; family Syngnathidae; genus Idiotropiscis; species Idiotropiscis lumnitzeri. The sequence goes on along the minus strand of NC_142396.1, from coordinate 94,160 downwards.
GCGATGTCTGTCTCGATGGCCTCGTGCTTCTTGGTAGCCGCCTCCACGGCCTGAAGGTCAAAGCCAAAGTTGTCCTGGACACAAGGAGAGGCAGTTCCATTCATGAAGTGTCAATATAGGCCTGCAAGCGGCCACGTCCTCGTTCCTCCCACCTGTGAGACCAGCCTCTGGTTCTCACTGAGCCAGGTTTCCCTCATGGCCGCCTTGCGGTCCAAGCGTCTGGCGAGCTGCTCCAGTTTCTCCTGACGAATCAGCTCCATGCGCAGAGCCAGCTCTCTCTCATGCTCTGCCTTCTCCAGACGCTCCCACGCCTGTGAGGCAAAAACACCAGACGGGCTCAAGACAAGTCGGGACGCTTGCAAAACGTCAGCATGCTTTGGCGCAAACAAGGATTTGATCAAAGTTCCGAGTCGGGATATGCCCGCCGCTGACCTTGTTGATGTCCGAGATGAGCTTTCCCTCTCGAGGTGTGTAAACCTTCTGATTGTTGGCCCTCATCTTGCTCTGGATGGTGAAGAGGAGAACCTCCAGGTTGCCCTTCTCCGTGAACCTGAAAAAGAAGACCAGAAGAAGCGCATCAGCCAAAAGAGCAGCTGTTTGAGCAGAACAACAAGAGGCGGAGTCACAATCACGATGGCGGCGGCGGCCGAATACTTTGGGGGTTTCTCCACCGTCCTGTAGGTGTTGAAGGCCTGAAGCTGCAGCTGGACGCCCGCCAGCGAGTTGGCAAACTTCCTGTTGTTGAGGATGACGACGCTCTGCTCGATCCACTCCAGCAGGTCGGATGCCAAAGATTCGTATTTATCCACCATCTTCTCCGCCTCCACGGCGCGATCCAGAACCTGGGGGTCGAGAAACCTGCAGTCACCCGACTTCCTCTTTGAACACTGCAGGTTTGGCGACTGGCGCGCCTCCTGGTAGGGCTCGGTCGCCAGCGGCCAGAATCGCGGGGCTCGGCTATACGCGCATTACAGCCTTTTGGAGCCTTTGATGCTCCACAAACGTGTACACGAGAACGGCACTTTCAGCTTGTCACATGAAGGAAAGGTGTCCCGATTTCGGAACTGACCTTCCCGACGCGCTTGCCCTCCACCTTGAGCGCCTTCATCTTGGAGAAGTAGTGGTAGAAGGTCACCACGTACGTGATGACCGACTTCTCGTCGGGATGATCCATGCTGATGTCTAAAAACAAACAAACACACAAATTAGGTCACCTTCAAATCCATGCTTGGACTGTTTTGGTAAGGTTTAATTCAGTGGGAACTGAAAAGTGTCAAGGGAGAGACATATGCGCCAGCACTATTCAAAACTCGACACCGATCAACGGCCATTTTGCGGGCGGAGAATTTTTTTTCAAAAAGGACAGACGTAACCAATAAATATTAAAAAAAAAAGGACAGGACGGACGTGGATGGCCATTTTGCTGACAGAAACACGCCCAGTCTGTCTTGCTGGTGTAATACAAGAATTCAGCTCAAATGGGAACTATCACAACAGAAGGAGTGACCTGAATGTGCTTCAAGCGGACAAGCGAAGCCTTTACGCATCATCGCCAGGCAGTCGGTTGTGCTGGCAGCTAAACGCCATCTTGGCTGGCACGTACACAAAAGTGGAAGCTCAAGCAGCAATTAGGAAACCTCTGCCATTAGCCGAGGACAGACGGGGTGGAGGACGGTTATTTTATGAAGAAGGACGGAGGGACAATGACTGAAAGGTGCCCAGCCTGGGGACCCGTGGACTCAAAAATGTTCTACTTTGGAGCGGCGTCACCGTGACATCAAATTGCACATCCAGAATTGGGCGGGGCGATTTCAGAGCGTCAATTATAATTGGCCAACCAGTAAGAAAAACAAGAGGGAGGTCGCTTCCTGGTAAGCTGTTACGCGAGCACGCGCAAAAACGGGCAGCTACGTTTTTCTTTGACGGCGACCTCCAGCAAATGCCAAGACTAAGTGCAGTGTGAAAAGGCTTTCAGAAGCCGGCAGTGGCAAAGGAATATGCATCGCATCCTCGCCGAGTTGTAAACATGTTTTGAAAGAAATACTTTGCAGATTGAAATAAACCGCCGCTGAGCTGACAGAGAAGATTTCTAACTAAGTCTTGACATCTTTGCTTGAGTTCCCTTTTTGGATCGTCCCGATGGAGGTTCAACGAATCCCCGGTGGAGTTGAGTGACACACGGCTTACTTTGCTTTTACTTGGAAGGAGCTTCAATTGAATGAACGACAGGCTAGGTCAACGACGTTTGAACCGGAGCTCGGGTTGTGCTCGGAAGCTGAGGGTTGGGGTCACCCTCAGGCCCGCCGGGGGTGATCACCTTCGGGGTCGAGTAGCTGCGTGAGGCCCAGGTGTTCTTCTGCCATGTTGAAAGCGTTCTGCAGGTTGTGGTGAACGTTGGACTTTTTCAGCTTGTCAAAGTCGATCAAATCGGGCCTGAAAGACACAAAGCCGCGTGACAAAGACGAAGGGCGGCAACGGCAGCGGTTCCGACTGCCGCCGATGAAGACGTCACCTGTGTTTGTGTATGAGGGCGTTTAAGGCCATCCCGTCTCTCCAGCTTGTGGTGAAGTTGTGGATGTTGACGTTGGAATAGCTGAAGACAACAAGGTAACGTTGCAGACGGGCTGGCCAGCCTTCGGTCAACAAGCATCCGCAGAATCAATAATCAATAATCACCCAGCCGTCTTCATCTGACACCAAAGCAGCAAAGCTTCTTTGGCCGACTTCCGCTCTTTGTTGTCTTCTGTCTCCACGCTGATGTCTTGAATCTGAAAGGACAATGCAATTCTTCGACTCCGAACTTTTGGACCGACTTTGGTGCGCGATTAATCAATGATCAAATTCATCGATAGTTATTCGCATTCCGTCCGTCTCGGAAATTCGCCAGCTTTATATAATATTTACGAATGATCAAACGTCTGCCAAAGGTGGCACGGTGACGACTGGTTACCGTGGTTACCGTTCAAAGGTGCAAGTTTCAGTTCCGGCTCCGGCCTTCCTGTGTGGAGTTTGCGCCAGCGTGGCTTTTCTCCGGCTGCTCTGGTTTCCATCCAACATTCCAAAAACATGCATGCTCGTGGGAGTGTGTCTTTGTGTGCCCTGCGATTGGTTGGTGACCAGTTGAGGGTGTCCCCCGCCTACTCCCCAAAAATGGCTGGGATTGGCTCCTTTGTGAGGAGAAGCGGAAGAGATCATGGATGGAGGAAAACCGTCGCGGGTTTAGTTTTTGGGCGGGAATATGAATAAGGACGGGTGCTCAAGTCGAGGAGAGGATGGCGGACGGACCAGCAAAATCGAGTAAAGTCTTTTCAAGTCCGTCTTTGCTTATTTGGATAACTCATTAATTGTCTAGAGACTTTGCTTAAATCAAAATTGTCCAAATCCAAAGAACTTCAGCCTCCAGACGGAAAATATTCACTAATTACTATAGTCCTCCACAAAATCAGGTGCATCGCCTTTGCGTTTTTTTTAGTTTTTTATTTGCAAATATCTGCTTTTATTTTGGAAAACAATAATCCACATTTTCCAGGGAATATTTTGGACTAAACCAGTAAGGAAGTCAGAATTCGAATTGGTTCGTCCATTTTCAATTTGAAACAACGGCCCATTTTTCAATCAAGGTGACAATTGAAACATTTTCAATAATTGTTTGTGACCGCCACTGCTTAATGGCGGCAGCACGCTTGGCAACCTGCAGCCACCATCGCTTCATATTGTTTTTTCCCGGCAGACAATAACAGTTGGCGGCGCAAATGAATCGTTCAGCTGCTTGGGCAACTTGGCAACCGCAAAAGAAGCAGCGGCGAGGACAATACATGAGGCACAGTTGCGTTTTGGCGTTGTGGCTTACGGCTGTCGAGTGCAATTTGGTTGAAAAACGGCAATGGGCGTCTTTGGGGTGGAAGCGTTTGCAGGCCTTTGGAGACGCGAGCATTTGTGCCGCTAAGGAAAGCGGCAAAAGGCAGCCCGAGTGTGACGTGACCTGGAAGCGCAGGATGATGGTCCAGATGAGGCCGAGCGTCAACCGGTGGCTTCCGTCCACGATGTCGTGAGAGCCCATATTCTCCAGATGCACGCGTTGCTCCTTGAGGAACTGAAGCGCCTTGTCCACATTCTCCAGGCAGTGGATGCGCATCCGGCCTCTGGTGGGCCTGGGCTGAGCGCAGGGCACAGTGCACACGCTTAAAACACGTCTCTCGCCTGCGTCTGTGCGTGTGTGCGCACAGGCGGGCATCGGTAGGCGCTTTAGTCCGCCGTCTTTGAGTATTTCAGGCCCGCCCAGTCGCTCCGAATCAACCAAACGGCATCGAGAACGGACTTGGCGCTACCGCGTCACATGCGGGTGCCAAGGAAAGAAAAAAGAAAAATACTTTTCACTTCCTCAGACCGCAATGACGCGTGTCCCGTATTGGTTTTATTTGGCCGTTCATTTATTCCCATAATTTTTTTTTTCTCCATTTGATCACACGTGACAAGGAAATGATGTTCTCGACGCCGACGAGAGGCGGACTGGACCCATGTGGGTCAGCCTGAAATTCTGACGAGAACTTTGTGACGGACTGACGATGCCCACCGGTGTATGCGCGTGTGCACCTTACCAGCTTCTCCCCTGACAGAACTTCCAGAAGTTGGATCAGCATACGCCCATCCCGCAGGTCCGTGTAAAGGTCCGAGATCCGGCATGACACTCGTGAAAGGTGAGAGTTCACCCACTTAGTGAACGTCTTCTTTTGCACCGCTTCACGCTCGTCTGACAAGACACACACACACTCTCAGAACCAATGTTGCTACATGCCGTTCACACATTATGCCACCCGACCACACACACACACACACAGGTCAAAGTTCCACCGCGGAAACGACAAGCGTGCATGTGCGTGAGTGCGGGGACAGCCAATGACACGCAAGCATGGCGATGATGTCATCAGGTCCCTTCCCTCCATTGTGACACGCCATTCCCGAGTGAGCGGCACGACAGGAAACAGGAAACAGCAAAGCGCGCGGCTTTTCAAGCGACCACTAGGGGCCGCCAGAAAGGCTTACTTCCGAAGGACAAAATCCTAGGGCAGGCTTTGCTTCGTCCGTCCTTTGGAAAAAAAAACTAAAAACTCATCCTCCACCCCAAAAAGGGGGACGGGGCCCATCTCTGTATATGAGATCCGGTACATTACAATACAACAATATTTCACAACAGCCGGAGCTGTAACAAAGCGCTTTCCATCTGCTGTCATATAAATGAGCCTTGCCCAAGCCGAAACAGTAAGATAACAGCAAGGGCCCCAAAACAGAACCCTGTGGAACGCCATACGACCAAGGGGCAGAGCGGGACTAAAAATCCTAAAAAGATACATCTGTGGCAAGTGCAGTACAGGTGTTACAAAAGCCATTTTGGGTAACAGAAAGACGAATTGTGACATCGATTGAGTGAGCGTGTGCGTCAACTGCCCGAGTGCCAATGGAGGCACACAACGTTCAAAGCCGCCGTCATTTCTTCGATTCTCGTCCACGCAATTAAACAGCAAATACAAATCGAGCCATTTGAAAGATGGCAATGCTGATTATTGTTGTGTTGAGACAAAATCAGGACCACGGAAATAAATGGAACATCATTTCATTTAATGGTCTTCTTTCCGGCGGCACGGTGGATAACTGGTGAGCACGATGGCCTCCCAGTGCACAGGTGCACGGTTCAATTCCGGCTCCCGCCTTCCTGTATTCACATTGCATGTTCTTCCCGTGCCTGCGTGGCTTTTCACCGGGTACTCCGGTTTCCTCCCACATTCCAAAAACATGCTCGGCAGTTTGCTTCAACACTCCAAATTGTCCCAAGGTGTGATTGTGAGTGCGACGGCGACTGGTTGTTCATTGCCTGTGATTGGCTGGCAACCAGTCAAGGGTGTGTCCCGCTTCCTGCCTGAAGTTTTGCGTGCATCACGTTACATTTATTTCAATGGCGGCACCATTCCAAAATGCAGAATGACGTGGAAAATGCATACAACATATTCTCGCCCCGCCCAGAGAAAATTGTGCTCGATTTCTCCTTGGATGGTTGGAGTGTTGTCAGCGGCAGACAGACGGAGGGACAGATAGGCGTTTGGGTACCTGCCAGCGCTCTGATGCGCGAGCGTTCGAAGAGTCGAGCCGAGCTGTTCTCATTGTCCCATTCGTCGTCCCAGCGTTTGCCACCCACGCCCATGTCGGCGCTGTACTGCAGCTCCGCGCGCTCCACCGCCGTCATGCTCGTCACGTGGGACTCCAAACGGCAGCCGCCTCGCGCACACTGCGCGACAAAGAGGAAATATGACGCAGTTGGAGAGTGCGTCAGGTCCACAACTTACAAAATCCATCCAAATCAAAACTTGTTTGCCTCATCAATTAATTTTTGAGACCTTGTTTGAGCCAAAAGATTTTTGTAGTCGTCCATGAAAGCACATTTGTTACCTTTGCGTTTTGGCATTTGCAAATATCTGCGTTGACTTTGGAAATCAACGTTCACAATTTGTGACCGAGCAAACCACGAAGTGAATCATCATCAATTGATGTTGAAGCATTTTCTGCACTTTGCAAATTGAAATCACATCCTGCTTTTGAATTTTTGGGACCTCAGCCGCCCAAAATTTTTATGCTGCTTTTTTTTCCCCTACAAAAGTATCCGTTTGTCCGATAACGACCGGAATGTAAGTACTTTTTGGCCCATCAGCACTGTGGCATTGCAGATGTGACGTAATACCGTGTGTTGATCTTAAGTGCAACGTGGCAAAGAGCTGAGGATGCTGATTGGGTGCTGATGTCAGCTGACCAGTGCTAATGTAGCAAGCGCATCTGGTGAGTCTAATTGGTCATAAAAGCACTCCGAACGGACTTCATCGACCGCTTCCCAGAATGCTCGGCCGCTGCACGGCAAAAACAAAGTGCCTCTTATGTGACGTCATTAGCCGCCCATTAGCGCGCTGACAAAAACAAACAACGCCAATGGAGCGCGGGAAGCAAGCAAAGTGTCAACAATCGACGCGCAAATGTTGCCAAGCATCAGAAGAAAATACAAATAAAAATACATAAGCAACATGATAATGTCACGAAATGTGTAAACGATGAACAAATTACGTATTAGAAATGAAATATAAAAATCAACATGCTAAAGTCGCAAAGTGTGCAAATAATGTGCATTTAATGTACAATGTCACACAACTTTATTATATAGGCAAGTGTTAGTGGAAAGGAAAACAATGAATGTGCTTAGCTTGCAAAATGAGTAAATAATCAACGCACAAATGGGACTAAATATTAAGGGAAGAGTAAAAACAAACAAAAAACAATAACAACAACAAATCACTGTGCCAATGTAACCAAGCGTTAGAAGAAAATAATGTTGCAAAGTGTGTAGACAATAAACATGCTAATGTTATGGTGTTCGAAGAAAGGTAAACGACAAAAAGAAAATAAGTTCACTTGCTAATGTCGCAAAGTGTGCAATCACCATCAAAAGCGATCGTTATCACACGAATGAGGTGATCGTTTCCGTTATGACGTCATCTCAAGCGACTTCCTGTTCGCGCTTGAAAATTGCGACGGGCCATTAAATCAAGATGACTTCACGCTCAAACAAATGACGCGTTGGTTATTTTGATGACGTCATCATTGTTGTGATTACAAGACGACCTCGCTCACTTGCATCATTTTTTTCTTTCCCTTCCTTCTTGTCGTTGAAGGAAGCGGCGCCGTCGGGGTCGATACCGGACGGGCAAAACCCCGAAACGAGGCCTGACGCCCCGTAGAGCAACCGAGCACAAACCGAACCGAAGCTCACCTGATGAGAAAGATGAAGAAGAGGGTGGAGCCGACGAGGACAAAGTGAGATGAGAAGAAGCCGCGCGAGCGGAGGAGGAGGAAGAGGAGGATGATGATGATGAAGACGCCGCTGCAGGGGATGACGCGTTGGCCACGCCCCCTTCTCCCCTCCGGCGGGCAGGTGCGCGCGCTCTGAAAGCAGCAGTGGCTGAGGTGCGTGACGTCACGCACACGTGCACGAGCCTAGAAAATCACATTTTTGAAAACAACGCAAGTGAAAGACAAGGACGGAAGGGAGCCATTACTTGCCACGAGTATCCGCAGACGGATGTCCAGTGGTGATGTCACACTTTTTGTCCACTCGATCGTAAATAAAGTCCAAGTGTCGCTACATGAACTTGCTCAGGATCGTACCTCGAACATTCTCGCTTTCAATTTTCTTTTGATCTTCTAATTTGTTTCTATGTTCAATAAAAACCAAATAATTTGAAGCAGTCATTTAGGAATGATGAACAATTTTCATGGAAACGATACGTAGTGGCTCTAAAAGAGGAGCGAAAACTACATGCGATCCGCAAATGTGCGCAAAGGCAAAGCGATACTTAGCGCGACTTGTCAAGTCATTGACAGGAATTCAGTTCACGCAAAGCTTTCAACTTTTTGTGGGAGGACGCGAGGGACAGGGCTTCACCGGTTCTGCCCTTCATATCCCAGCATGCATTGCGGCATTCGCCACTGAGCCTGACGGCGTCCATCATGATTGTTTGCGTCTTTTTGTTGCGCATTGTGAACGCAAACGCTCCAGGCCCTCAATTCCAATGAAATATTTAGGAATGAATGAATGTGGACGCAGCCAACAAATGGCACAATGTTCCAGAAGTTCCGATTGATCAGACATTCACTTGAGGAAATACATGAATGAAGAATGGGCAAATCGAAACATCATTTGGATTCATACAATCATCATCATCATTCCACTTTTTTTTTTACCCATGGCTATGTAACTGTTGCGCAACGTTCTGTGCACGTCAAAAGTATCGTGAAACAAGATTTTGAGTTTTTGGACTTTATTGACAGGGTCGGACGAGGGTGGGCAACTGAAAAAACGTGGTCACGGTCGCGTGCTGTCAGAAATCGAGCCATTGGTCCAAGTAGACGCAGTTGGACGGCGAGATCTCGCCGCCTTCGCGGCAGTCGTCGAAAACCTGCCGAAACAAAAAAACTAAACGGAACATTCGGCGCTAGCTGGCAAAACCTGCAGTCAAAATACATTGCAAGCAGTTGAGCCAAACTGAAGCCCCTTCAATTCGTCACTTTAGGCACTGGCGCCCTCTGGCTTCCACCAAAGGGAACACCACAAGAACTTTTTGTGCTGCCAACGTCAGGCAAGCAAAGCGGAAGATGAGGTTCGGGTTCAAAGGTCGAGTCGTTTGGCTCGTATCCGTCTTCCGGTTTTGCCGCGGCAAGCGACTGTCCTACTCGGAAGACACCAGCGCTTTCCATCGTGTGGCCGACTTTATATCTGACCTGAACGATGTCATTTTTCAAAAGCGTGTCCAAATGAGTTGAGGAGCTTCATTTAGACAAAAGCAGTGCTTTGCGACCCTGACAGGCAATGAGCAAAGGACATTTTCTCTCCTGGCGGCAGGGCTGAGAGCGTTGCGTAACGTTACCGGGCAGAGCCCACAGGGCGTCTTGACAAGGCCGGTGGGCGCCACGGCGGCATTGACAGCGCGGTACAGCTTGATGCGTCCATCCACGCTGCCCAGCGTTCCCTCCTTGGCCGCCATCACGTTCAACTCCACCTTGCCGTCGTACACCAGCGTGTCCAGGATGGTCTCCGTGTCGTCCATGGACAGCTCCACCTGGCCGAGAGTAAGGTCAGAGGTTAAGAGAGGGGATGTTTGGGTTGGCCCGAGGGGGCGGGGCTACCTTGCTGATGCCCAGCTCGCTGATGTACTTCCAGACTTCGTGCGAGGTGGCGAAGGAACTATTCCTCTGCAGGATGGGACTCTGCTTGCTGTCCTGCGCCGACTCCGCCTGAGCGGCACCACGCCACGCGAGCGTTAGAGGCTAATTAAGCCCGTCCCTTCCGATAATCACGACGGTAGCGCCAAAGCCGTAGAAAGCAAAGGGTACGTCATCATCATCATTTTGTTTCAGTTCCCGCCAAAATGGATGTTCTTTTCCACCCACGCGAAGCGCAATTCAGCTGCGGCGGAGTTTTGGGGATCGGGGTGCCATCAAAACGAACGCTTCAGACAGTTTTCAAAACGCATCCCACCCTCCCTTTTTTTTTTCCAGCTCCCAAACTAGCTAAAGTGGAAGTTTTGAACTTTTGAAATGACAAACAAATTGAGACGCCGTCGACTGGATTCCGCGCATGTTTTGGCAACGTCACGGGCAAAATATTCCACCAATTGTAAATCTAACGAGCGACGCTGCCGGTTGCCAGGTTGGCGTGAACCAACGAAATTCCGCTTTTCCCAAAGAAGGCGGCCATACGAATAAGATGACTCGTCAAGTCAAGACAAATCGTACGACGGGAGTCGCTCCACTTTCTGCGCTACGTTGGCCTCCATCTTGATTGATGGCGTGATGATGTCATCCATCTCCAATCACAGCCGACCGCACGTCCTCCAAAAACAGATCGGTCGCTTGTCAATGAAGCCGGGTGACAAAAATGGCGCCTCTCCTGCCACTTTGATTTCTACGACTTGGCGAGCGCCGCCGGCTTGGAGCTTCGCCGCCCCCGCAAGCGATGTTACCTTGCTGTGCAGAAACTTGAAGCACTGCTGGTTCAAAACCTCCACAAACTCCGACTCAAAGTCCTGGTCGCTGTACCAGGCGCCGCCTGTCACCGAGCGGTCAGGCTGCACGTTGTACAGCATGTACACTTTCTTCTTGGAGGCCTGCACGCACGCACACGCACGCATAAAGGCGATACAGGTTGCCGTCGGTCACCTCACTTTGAAAAGCGATCGGCCGCAATGTTACACAACGTTTGCCATCTGGAGGCAGCAACGTGTTGCCATGGCGACGCAGGTCGCAGCCCGACTCACCGCCACCGACTTGACAGCTTTGATGAGTTTTTTGCTCTCGAGGTTCTTGAGGATCTTGTTGATCTCGGTCAGAGGGAGGTTGCTCTTGAAGCGGATGTCTCGGCTCCAGATGCCTGCGCACGCGCACACCCGCAAAGTCACATGCGCACCCACGCGCACACTCCCAACTCAGACAAAGCCCCACCTTTGTTTGCGGCATCTTCGATGATCTGGTAGACGAGCTTCTCCTGGTTGTCGGAACCTTTCATCTTGCTGACGTCACACACGCACGGCGGGTCACGTGACACGGTCAATGCGCGTGTTGCGAATGCGTGTTACCTGGCAGTCTGCGTGTCCTTCAGCCTGTAGAGGAGCCCGTTGCTGTTCTGGAGCAGATCCAGAAAACCCTGGCGCACAGGTCAGGCAGAGGTTAAGCAGGGGTCAGGCAGAGGTCAGGCAAGATACGGCGAGGCCGCCACGGACCAGCGAGAGCAGTTTGTTGATGGAGGCGGCCCTCTGCTTGGCATCCAGGTGCGGCATGTCGTTCTGGATCACCTGGTCCGTGATACCGTGAGGAAACTGCTGACACAGCGCCTTGATCCTGAAAAAACAACAAGTTAAGGGATGTATGCCTCGCAAACAGACGCTCTTTTTGCTGCGATCGAGATTACACATTTTGGAATGAAGGGATGGAAGTTTTGTTTTTTTTAAAAAGTGCTTTTCTGGCCATAATTAAATGTGAACCATGAATTCATTCCTATGACAGATTCATTAATTATTCCAACAGTCGGCTGCAACTATTGTGTGTTAGAAACTGTTTTATTCCTGCTCGTTTTCACACACAGGCAGCAAGAGAAGGTTGAATTGTGCAGGGATCGAAGTTGCTCGTGACATTGCATCACTTTCGACAACTTCCCAGTTGGACAATGTCTAGCAGAGCTGATATCAACCGGTTCGTGTCAGGCAGAAAACAAAGTCACGTGACCAAACGCATTAATCGCGTCATTCGCGAGTGGGGATGACTCGCATTCGGAATCATCACGAAACATGTCAAGCGCATAACTTGATGGTGAAATGTTTAGACTGCGAAACGTAAAAAGAAGTGAAAGTTGTGTTGAAGACAACAAAGTGTCTGACCTGTTTTCGACTTCGGCGGGTTCACAAATGTTCGATTCCTTCTTCACTTTCACTTCGGACATTTTGAACAGACTCTTCGCCACTCGGAATAACTTTTGGATACTTGAATAATCGCCGATGACCCTTTGTACACGTTGTTGTCGCTTTAGCCGGTTAGCAGCTAGCCACCATGCTACAATCTGACCGGGGTCCTTAAAAGCCAACACAGACGCATGGACGACCAAAATATGCCCGATGGACGACCAAAATATGCCTGATCGAAACTATACCGATTGCCGAATGACAAAACACATCTTGAGCCTCCTTGCCGCCGCCGGTTATCATTATTATGCATGAATAATTGTTTATGTTGTTATCCGACAAAATATGGTCGCGGCTAACAAAAGCCGCAAAACACACACCGCTGAACGGGGTCCTCAAATGCAACACGGATAAGGGGACGACCAAAACGTTGCCTGATCGCAACTGCGCCATTTGTAACATTTTCAGACCGAATAACAAGATCACATGATCATCTGGACTACGTGGATATCATATTGTTTTCCAATATGAGATTTTTGTTGTTCTATCGAAGACGACGGCTCCTCTATTCGCGCGGCCACCAGCGTGCAACGCCACCGCCTCGCCGTAATGAAAAGTGAAGCCACTGGCGGCCATCATACGTTGCCAATCGCTCAGCGAAATGGCCTTTTTACGTCATTTAAATTTTTGATAGTTTTTATTCTGTTTCCGTTTTTAAAATGTAGTTAGTTTTCATTGCGGCTTTATTAATTTTTATTAGTGCCAGGCTGCCACAGGCTGTTGTCACTTCACCGTTTTGTTATTTAAGTAGTGAAGCATTTCTGTATTTTTTGCCCATGTTGGGACATACAATACAAATTTGCACGTGGTAATGTTGCCTGCATCTGTGTGGAGTCGTCCATCTTGTGGCAATCTTGTATTTATTTCTATTTTATTGGGAAAAGGGGATGGAAGCACAACCGTCTCAGCCACAACCACGATGACGCCCCAGGTGTTTCTTTCCGCTCCACGACGCACCCACAACAATGCAACGCAAACCTTAGAAATGCACAGAGGCCTTCTGCAGCACTTTTGGGTTACATTAGTTTGAGTTGTTTTAAAAACATCTAGTTTTGGTATTGTTTTTTTTAAAGAATTTGGTGTTTTACTTGTGTGCAATATTAAAAAACCACAATTCTTTTACTATATTTTTACTATTCTATAGTAAAAAAAAACAACCAAAAAAAAACAACCAACATATTATCTAAAAACATTTGGTAGACTTTATCAGTCGACAGACTTTGAATTACAATAAATGCGGTGCATGATACTGCTTCTTAAGTTCGATGCATGTATGCATCCTACATAAATAAAGCTGCATGGGATGCCCTGATTGCCAAGTTGCCAACTTTGAAAGTTGAACTGAAACTAATTTTAGGCTAAGCATTAAAACTTGACTCACGTTATTAGCTGACGTTCCATTGTCATCGTCCCCTTGCGGGTTTGTAATCAAATTCTTCTCACAGCCTGCAGTTTGCTATTTAATTGAACGTTTACGTTTTTAAAGTTACATTTGTGCCCCCCAAAATAAAAAATAAAAATAATAATGATCACAAAAAGTCAACCTCGACTGTGGTTTTTCACTTTTCGTGGAGGTGCCGTCCCAATTAACCGCTTAAAATGCGGTTTTGGTTCATTAAAATAACTTTGGTCTTTGCAAGAAAAAAAGCCGCAAAAAGTAGTAAGTGTAGTAAGTGAGTAAGTAATAAGTAAATTATTCTTATTCAGTATCTTGCATCATTCCTGGCATAAAAATTATAATAAAAAAATAAATAAATAAATTAATTTTATTTTCAGCCAAAAGCCAACACAAGTTGGCAACGTGACAAGGCTGCTCACTGGCTTCAGCCGCCAGAGTCCGTCATGGATACACACGTGCATGCCAGAAACGTGTGCATGGCAACCGTTGCTGTGGTGACAGACAAACACACACACACTACCCCCCCACACACACACCCACCCCCTCACACACACACACACACGTCAGTGATCAAGTAGCCCAAGCTTGACTTGCGAAAATTTTGGTCATTTAAAGAAAAACAACTTTGAATCATTGAACTGGATTACAGCACCTTTTTTTTTCCATTTTCATGGACTGTTGTGCAAACTTTTGACTTTCTCATCATACCATCGTGTTTTGATTGACAGCTCAGACGCGACCATGACAGCGGGAGCAGTGGCGGCGCCGCGCATTTTTGCCATCATGCAATGGAACAAAGCCACGACAAAGAAGCACATTGACACCAGCACGCTTGTTTGCATCCAGTCGGGTATGTGATGAAGGAATTATGCAGACGCCCCCCCCCCAAAAAAAAAAAAAAAATATATATATATATATATGTGTGTGTGTGTTTTGTCTGCAGCAGATGTTGAAGTTGACTCTGGGGCTGAAACGATTACTTTCTATTGCCGTCATGATATCACTGTCCCGGCTTAACGTGTGTGTGTGCGCGTGTGTGTGCGCGCGTGTGCGTGCAGACACAAGCGACGCGGCTCTTTTCTACACGTTGGACGGCTCCAAACCTGCAGGAGGCGGCGGCGGGCAACGCTACCTTTCGCCTCTGCTGCTTCCCGCTGGCCGAGTGTGCGTCCGAGCGACGGCCGCCAGCAGGTAGCGTGACGTCACACTCGCTGTCGCTTGAAGACGACCAATTGTTTTACTTTGTGTGCGCTCCGTCTTTGACTCTTCCTCTTCACTTGCACCACCTCCATCTACTTATCAGACTCACCTTACAGTCTCTTATAGACCTTCTTCAGACTTGTTTTTTTTGTGGGTCTACACATAGTTGACAAGGCACATTTTCTGTTGCTCAAATTGGTGTGAAGGGTCGAATTGTTTCAGAAAATTCGGAGGGGCACCAAATTAGTGACTTTTGGTGTGGGCTTCTCCAATTTTTATGTGGGTGCGCTCATCATAAACAGGCCTGCCAAATTTGATGTGGATAAGCAAAAGCAAAAGTGGCTTGCAAGTTGAATAACATCCAAAACGAGAACATTTAACCAAAGTTGACAGCTCGCATCATTTCCTGTCAGCAGCGACGGCCGCGAGAGCGCCACTGTCACCAAAGACTTCATCGTCCGGGAGGCAGAGCCTTTGCAACAGGTAATCAATCAATCGGTCAACCAATCACTCAATCGATCACTCAATCGTCCTGTGTTGTTGCCTTACAGCAGGCGAGTCACGGCGAAGGTTTGCATGATGACGTCGCGACTTCACGTTGGCCTCAAGGTTGAGATTTTCAACAAGCTTTTCTGCAACGAACTGAAATGGACGCCGTCGCTAATGCTAAGTGGCTAGCTCTCAGTCTGCTGACAATTCTGAACACAGTTGTTAATGAGATTTGGAGGAAATGATTTAGTGCCATCTAGTAGGACAGCGGAATGACACCCAAAATAAACGGGGGGGTGGAACAAATCGAGTAAGCGCTGGAATGACACGTACTCACACCACCAAGCCACGTGTGAAGCGCGATAGAGTGGGGGGGAATTATTGTTTATGAAGAACCGGGCTGGATCAATGACATTGATGCCCCGTCGTCACGACAACGGGAGTGTTTCTCGGCTGCGTGACCATCACTTTCTCGCCCATCTTACGAAAGGCTCTTTTGTTCTTATTTGTTGTCAGGGTCAAAGGTGACGGGCAGCCTATCGCGTCCCTGTGAGGCTCCGCCCGCCGGCATTTCCACACGCTCGAGTTGGGAGGTAAACAAACAAACGTGTGCTAACGTGTGATGAGTTGCCGCCTTTTATTTGCAAGTGCCTTCCGTGTGTCAGAGCGCAGGTGTGCCAAGGCATCCGAGCGCCACGCCAGGCACGCACGCGCGCTTCCCAAGGTAGGATGCAAGAATCCAGGCTAAACGCATTTCCTCCCCAACATACTAAGCTTGTCTCGCGTTTGAGAAGGATCTCTTCAAGCTTGTTTCCAGCACCAATTGCTGTACTACTTTCCTATTTGGATGGCTGCAGCCTTTGCAATGCAAACATTCATATTCTGTTCTACAATCATGCAGAGCTACAGCGCAGTGCAGTGAAAAACTGCAAAGCAAAGTGCGGAGAGTCTCTGGCACCCAAATACATTCACATACAGACGTGGATACCAGTGCAGTGAAGTGATTCCATTTTTTTACAACTAATTACAAAATCCAGTGTACAACTTGACTAGTAAAGTATTGCTTGGTGTGACGCATTGGCGTCTTTCTTGATTAATACTTCGAATACTACTTTCTTTACTAATTCATCGCGTCACTGATGGTGTAGTGGTATATCCGCCTGATTTGTGTGCGGGCAGCGTGGGTTCGGTTCCCACTCTTTGCCCTGTGACGGGCTGGCGACCTGTTCAGGATGTGGTGCGCCTTTCACCCGTAGTCAGCTGGGATCGGCTCCAGCACCCTCACATGACGATAAGCAGTGTGGATGATGACATGACATGACTAATTCATTACAAAAATGTCCCTAATTATTTACTATGTGTTCTAATAGCTGTCTTTGATTCTTCAATATAATCTCTTTACAGTCATTTTTCTTCAAAACAACACACAATCAGACGTGTGTTTTGGCAAAGTGCGCGTCAGGAATGGTGATTAGATACAGTTGATGTCCACGCATAATATGTACAACACATACGCACGCTCGTGGGTGGGCGTGCGTGTGTGTGCGTGTGTGTAGGTGCGTGCAATGTTTATCGCTGCGTCCATGGGACAACTGTATGAGGTGCGGCACTTTGCTGCCTCCTTCGCCACCTCACGCGAAGCCCCCTATAGACGGAGGACAGGTACTGCAGCCAAACGCCCGCCGGCAGAAGATGATGAGACGTCATACTCAGGTGCCTTTGTGTCCACACGTTAGCAAGCGTGTTGCGTGTGGTGCCATACCCAAGTTCCAGTCAACACTCACGTGTCTTCCGGAGGCCGCGCCTCCAGACAGCACAGACTCCACCCCGACCTGCAGGTACACGCGCACACAAACATGTGCACAGACAAATGTACGTACAGAAAAACAAGTACACTTTAACACATACTAATGTACACGCACACACACGCTCGTACTTAATTGATGTTGTGGTTCAGGCTCAAGTTTTGTGCGTGTTGTGCACGACGAAACACAACTGACCTGTTAAAACGGTTTGACGTGTGACACCCGCCAACGCGCGGTAAAACACACGCACACCGACTTGAAGACGCACTCTACACAAGTTGCATGTCAACAAAATGTAGGCGAGTGATGCATGTGTGTGTTCGTGTGTTCAAATTTGGATGTGCGTGCGTGTTTTTGGTTGCGGCATCGCAGACAGCGTTGAAAGTGGACAGCGCCCCTTGTGTCCAGGAGTGCTCATATGAAACAAACTTGTCCTGCGCCACATGCCGACGTCTGAACCGGGGCGACGCTCGCTACTGCGACTGGTGTGGCACAAAGGTGTGCGGAAGCGGACACGCACACACATCGAGCATCGCCACCGAATTCGTTCCTACTTTTCAATGTCACTTCTTTCAAAATGGCCGTCTCCGAGATGAACTTTGATGTAGCGGGAAATTAAGCCCCTGGGGCGGCCATCTTGCCACCGCCAACCTTCCTCCCCCCCTTGCGCGATTATGGCACATGTGCAGAATGTAGGTGGTGTCGCCCTCTGCAGGTGGACTGCAATCTTCCTCCCTCACATCCCACTCACCTTTGCATATGCTTGTGTGTGTTGTGTTGTTTGCCGATTTCCCCCCTCCCAATGAAATGAAAGCAAAGCATGCGAGGGCTGCAAAAAGGAGGCCAAAGTTGTTGTTTTTTTTCGTTTGTCACAAGCGACCACACCGAGATAATCGTCTCCGGATGGCACATGCAAAATATTTAAACACCAGCACTTTTTTTTTTTTTGTGAACATGGAAGCATGTTTTTGTCTTTGCCCACTTTGGCAGCCTCGGCCACAGAAAAAGGCAAGTTAAAGGCTTGCGGTTGTAATGAGGGACTGAAGCCTACTCATTGAAACTATATATTTTTTAAAAAAATGCCAGAATGTGTCTTTATGATTCGCGATCATTGCAACTCCACGATCGTCCATTAGGCAATACTGACCGACTTTATATCATTGAGAATAAAAAGTCAAAATCTAAAATGAAGCATTTGAAAAAATACATCTGAACAAAATAAACGTGTTGTGAATGAAGTTTAGTGCATTTGAAAAGCAATTCAAAACAAAGGATGGCGAAAACTTTCAAACGACAACGACGACGTTCTTGTTTGTTGTTGCGCGTGTAGTGCAAGCGTGCAGCGAGCCGCGGGACAAGCCCCCACCCCCCCTTCTTCGTGGATGTCACCTCAACAACTTCCCACGTAAGACGGTGGAAACGCCTCCAGGCCTGTAGGGGGAAGCGCATCCCGACAGCCACCGAGATAACGCGTGTGCGCGTCCGCAGGCCGGCCCCCCCGACGCACAGCGTCACGCGCTGACGTCAGGACCACTTCGCACCTCGGCCACGGCGCAGCGGGAGTCCAGACGTCCCCAGCCGCCGCTCACTGCCGTCAGCCCGGGAAGAGGTCAGACTGAAGCCACGCCCACACATGCTAACGAGGTTGATGAAGTCATGGCGTGTCCATCAGGTTACTGGCGGAAACAGCTGGATCACGTGTGCGCTCACCTGAGGAGTTTTGCCCAGAACGACGCTCCCTTCAGGACTCTGCTGGGAGAGCCTCGCCTCGGCCGGGTACGACCCAGTGATCCTCCGCGCCGCGCCAGTGCGTGTGTCATCACTTCCTGTCTCCTCAGATGACCTCCGCTGTACTTCAAGAAGACGCTCGAGAGGTCAGCCTGACGGTCGGCTTCGCCGCGGACGTCCGACAGAAAGTGAGTGACGCTGCTTCCGCGGCAAGCTGCAGCATGCTTGGCTTTTCTTTTCTTTGCCGTCAGGTTGCCGGTGAAGCCGTGCACGAGATGGTGGCTGCGGTGAAGACGCGCCAAGGCCGGTGATCTCGTTAGCGATTTGATGTCAGCGTGACGTTAGCATGGACCAAATGCTCTCATTTTTGTGTGCTGGCAGGTGGTGGAAGCAAAGCAAGCGGTGGTGACATGGTGAGACTTGTACATATTCTCAAACACACCTTTCGTATTAGCGTTTGGCTAGTGTCAGGCCACTCCCGCTTTCTCTCATTTCTGGTGATGCCAGCTGCTCCAGGAATTGGGCCCGGGTACCGGTCGCGGTCGCGTGGGTGTCGTCCAGCAGCTCCTGGATCAGGTGAGGGCTGTCGGCCAATCAGACGCCTCCCCCAGCTCACGCCGCCCACCAACGGCTATCCGTCCTTGTCCTGCAGGGGGCGGACCCAGACTGCCGCGGCGGCTGCGGCCGTTCCGCAGCGGCAATCGCCACCATCAACGGGCATCACGCCGTCCTGCCGCTTCTACTGCAACGCGGGGCCAACGTCGACCGACAATCTGGCCCGTAAGACGCTGTCGTCATGCTCGTCGTATTGAGATTCACGGCAGCGTTTGAGACGTTTGATCAAAGATACTGTTGAACAGGTTGCAAACTTGAAAGTTTGGAATCTGATTAACCTCAAGGGTCAACACTCAGACCCGTTTTATTCAGCCTAAATGTATACCATTGGGGTCAAATTCTTTGTAGCTACGGTATATTTATCAATGTGCCACGTGACAGCAGTTCAATTAAGGTGCCGTGTCACTCGGTAGGAATGTAACGATTAATTGAAAATTGATTTAAAATTTATTTCCACGGCTTGAAAGATGCATCGAAAATAAAAGTAACGATATTGAAATTTTTATCACAAAAGTATTTGTAATGATAACAGATAATTCTATTGTGCATTTATTTTAACATGCATGTCCTGTTACCCCCCCCCCCCTCCGTCAGGATGAAGAACACGGCACTGCACGAAGCTGCCGCACAAGGACCTGAAGGGCTTGGCCGTGCGCATGTTCTCCTCAGGTAGCGCCGCCATTTAGCCGAAGATGCTTTCGTGCTGCATGACGCTTCAACTTGCTCACTGCTACTTTCCTTCCAAAGCACCAAAGCGTGCACGAACGCTTACGTATGAAAGTAAATGACACGACTCTTTGTGGTTCACGACAGTTGCGATAATCTCGTTGCGCGTCTTGGACCAAGCGGACGCCACCCAATCGTCAACATCCTGTCCGGCGCAGAGGCGGGACAAGTAGCTGTCTGTCACGTCGCAGTGTTTGATGACGTCACATCTGCTCATCAGCGGCTAGCTTTGCAGCTAGCAAACAGAGCATGAGTTGACAATTTTCCATTGTTTGGATGTGTGCGCCTCGTCTTAAGTGGGTGGGAACTGACTTCCTATTGGTCCATACGGAAGAAGGATGTAGGAGATTGTCACACTATGCGGCAAGACGTCCCAAATTTTTTGCTCGTAAAGGGTCCTAGAGAGCGAGCGACCGATCGTTGAGTCTCACTGAATCGGCGACATCGATTTGAAATCGCGTCATTATTTCAAGTATGAAAAGTTTGTTCAACGAGCGTCATTGAAGAATGCGTGCAATTGCAGCGATGATGTCATCGCTGCCATTTGGCGGATGCGCTGACATGAGGTCACTGATGGCTGAGACGGGCGGGGCTGACGGCGGGCTCAACACCATCAAACGCTCTCATGTCATGTGACGGACACACGAGCGGAGAAAAAGAAAGAAAAGTTTGACTTTTTATTGGCTCACATGACGGGACGTGGAAGGGGGCGGGTCAGCGTCGCAATCGCAGGAAGAAGGCGTGTCGACACTCGGCGCTGTCCAGGGCGTAATACTTGTCGTAAAAGTCCAGAATGTACTCCTCGGCCTGGAAGCCGAACTTCTGGTAGAGCAACATGGCGGGATTGCTGGCGGACACGTGCAGTGTCACGTCCTTGCCCATGCACGTCTGAAACGACAAACGAAACACACATTTGCAACTAGCGAGCCACTTCCGCAATTTTGGTGATGTACAAGCTCAAGTTAAAGACGGGAAGTTGAGAACATTACATCAACAACACACTTATACTTGCTTAAGGTAGTTAATGGGAACCTCGTTGCTGCTGCTCTGCCGTGCACGGACTTGCATATAGTCCAAATAAAGTCTGTGCCGCTACGGCGCAAGCTAGCTTAGTGCCATAGCATTCATACAGCCTCGAAAGAAAATCCTTGCGGGAATATTTTTTTATTTTTTTTAAAAATCAGTCTGGCGCCGGTTAGTGTGATCTGCTTCGTGAGGGTGGCGCACAAGAGCCCCCACAAAAAAACGCAAAGGGCGATTTCGGTCCGCAAACGGCAAATTCTTGTGTAAACTTGCGACATGCTTTTCCCTTGACAGCGCCTCACCTGTATGAGGTGGTAGATCATGAAGGTTCCGATGCCCGCCCGCCGCCACTCGGGATGGACCAGCAGGAAGGAGACGTATGCTTCGTTGTACTTGACGTCAGGTACCATGAAACCAAAGCCCACCACCACCTTCTTGTAGAGCGCCACCACGCTGAAGTCAGGGTACTGCAGGCACTCCGACAGATCCACTCCTGAGTTTGGGGGCGCAAAAGTCACCGACGAACATGTGGGGGTGGATCGGTGGCGCTTTACCTGGCCAGAAGCTGTGGCCGCACATGGCGTTGACTGAGGGGATGTGATTGGGCCGCACGTAGCAGTAGTCGAGGGGGGCGTCGGCCTCCGGGGTCCAGTCGGTTTCCTTGCGGTGGGCGTGCGCTCGGATCTCGGCCAGCAGACGCATCTTCAGGGGACGGCTCTCATAGTCGCGCCTGGCGGAGAAGCTCACACGTGAGCGACAAAGCGTTCCTTTCGTTTTTTGTTGAATGGACTTACAAAACTCGACAAGCTTAAGTGACTCATCGCACCACCAAGTGGAAATGTTTCACAAAGAGGTTGTGTGTACGCCATACCCCCCAAAAAAAAAAAAAAAAAAAAATCGGGAAAAAAAAAATCAAAGCAAGCACTTTTGAGCGTGAGATGTCGACAGATATTTTGCAACATTCCGTCTGTTCCCCGCGAAAAGCAGCGAAGCAAAACGCTGCTAAAATTATGGCGTTTTTTTTTAGCCTCCAGAAGTGCAATAAAACCTTAAGTGCTTGTCAGTGCGCCCTCCAGTGGACAAAATGCACAACAACAGTGACTGACAAGCCAGGCGAGCAACTCTGAACTTTTAGAAGCGTTTTGTTTTTTGTATTTCTCTTTTTCTGCTGCGTGTTTTCATCAAGACCCTGCATAATCTCTCAGGAACATTGCGGATATTTTGTTGTTGACAAATAAATTTTGACCAAACAATTAACATTGACACCATTTTCTTTCTTTGAATAGTTTCCAGTCACATCTCTCTTGTGTTCCTATTTGCTTGATTCTTAAATGCTCACAGAAAGGGCATCAGGTCCTGTCCAGGCGACCAATCGCATCGCTTCACAGCAACGTTAGACGTCACCGTATCAAATAGATTTGGAATTCGCAATTGAATATATGAATGGTTGCTGCGGAAACAACGCAAATATCTCCAAATGAAATCATCGTTCGATGCTGACGTCCGCCGTCCTTTTTGTCCTCCACGGTGACTTTTTGGACGGAAGCCGCTTGATATTTTTCTGTCCACAGTTCGAGCGATGGAAGCGTTTCAGTTCCACTGAGCGGCGTGAAAACAAAGCCATGGTCAACGATCATCTAAATCTAAAACGTCGGGAAATTCAAAATGGAATATAGCGTCGCTATCGGAAGCGCCGCCCTGCGTTCAGCCAATCCAAACTGACCTGATCTTGGTTTTTACCTGATGTAAGGTTTGAGGAGGCGGGACGTGTACGGGCTCTTGATGCTTTGCTCCGAAGCGCCGTCGGCTCCCGTCAGGCGGCATCCGAAAGAAAGCCGAGGCGAGGGCGAGCCGCCAAGTGCCGAACCTTTCGCCTGCGGAGAAGAGTGGCAAGCCGCGCTTAGGCAAACTGCGGCGGCTGCGGCTTGCCGTCACGCGGCTTTACCTGGAAGCGGTCCAAGACCCGCACATTCTGGCTGCTGGCGCCGCGCCGCCCGTCACCCGTCTCCCGGCCCGCCGCCAGCGCGCCGTAGACGCCGCCCACCAAACTGAGCGCACGGTCGATGTCCAGCAGAGGGAGTCCTCGCTGCCGCTTGACCTGGCGCACCAGCAGCTTGCGGCGGAGGCGGCGGGCTTGCGGCGTGACGGCCAGCGCCAGAGGGCACGCGTCCAGGCGGCGCCGCAGCATCCGCTCGCCATACGGGCCAATGAGGGCGTGGCGAGGAACGGGAGGGCTCCCGCGTCTTTTGTCGCAGCCGACCGACCTGCGCCGCTCCGAGCCTTCGAGAGCGGCAGAGAGCTGCGGCCCCGCCGCTTCTTCCACGTCGCCCCGGCGCCCGTCGTCGTCCTCGCTGTCCGCCTCCCGCTTGATGTGAGGCGGCGCCAGGCGGACTTTCTTGCAGACAAAGGCAGCAGGCGGAGGCGCGTACTCCATCCCGGGGTCGATGGCAGCGTCCGCCTCCATCTCGTCGTCGTCTGGAAAAAGACGCGTCACCCAAGCGGTGGCGGGCGCGTCTGGAGCGGCCGTCCACTTACCATGAAAGAGAGCCTGGGGCGGCATGGCGTCCGGGATGAGGTCGGCCTCCGACAGCAGGCTGGGCGTGGCCGAGTGGGAGGCCGGTGTACCGGGCGCAGAGAAGTCAGGCGAGGGCGACGGCGACGGGCTGGTCAGCGGCGTCCTGTCCGAAGAGCTGATGGAAGAGAAGTCCACCACCTCGCCCTTCTCCAGGAAGGCATCCGGTAAATGCCGCCGCCCCCCCCCGGCGCCGCGGCCAGCGGCCACTTTGACAGGCGTGGAAGCGGCGGCGCGATCGGACAAACTCGCTTCCTTCTGAGCCCGCCGGATGTCTTTGGCCTCCTGCGTCCGCGAGCGTTTCTCCTTCAGCTGCATGGCCGTCTCCACCGGGCTCCTGCCGACACCGCCTCCTCGCTTACGCAGACCTTCCACAGCGATGGTGGGCTCCGCCGCCGTTTTGTACACTTGCGCCCGCCACCAAAAAAAAACAACGTCAACAAAAAAAGGGAACGCCGTCAGTTGGAAAACGGAGGTGAAAACGCAGCCGATGGCAGCTCACCTTTAGCCTTGGCGGCCGCCTTGTGAGCAGGGCTGCGCAGGGTCGGAGGTCGGTTGTGGACCAGCTTCCACCATCCTGGTTCGCTGAACTCCTGCGCCCCCGAGCGGAAGAAAGCAGGACTGCCGACTGACAGACAACCCGCCACCGTGCTCCACCAGGTGGATGTCTTTTTCCTGTCGGGGTGGCAGAATTACGTCAGCAGACGCGCCGCGAGATGCGGCAGCCGCGTGCCACGACCGGAAGCCACCTGGATCCCAGGAGGAAGTTCCAGTGACGGCCGATGAAGGCGCAGATGTCCTCCTTCCAGCGGAAGTAGCCTTGGCGTCCGCTTCCCTCCAGAGACAGATTATACATGGCCAGCATGACCACCTGCCGCACACAAAACCTCGTGAGCTGGGGCGCAGCCGGCGATCACGTGACGGGAGGCGCGACCTGCTGCCAGGTGAGGCGCATCCTCTCGAAGGTCTCCCTGCCGTCTTCGGAGCAGTCGCGGCACACAAACTTGAAGAAGTTGTCGCCCTTCAGGTAGCTGGGCTGGTTGCCGTGGAGATGAGCTAATGTGACAAACGCGCGTGGGTCAATGTTTTGCTTAAAAGCCGCAATCGCATTTGGAGGGCTGAAAAGTCCGACGAAAGACGCATCCGTGGAGATTGAAATCTTTTGGAGCCAATCGAAATAAACTACAATTGAAAATATGCGCGAGTCCAAACAATGGTTTTGCGAGTTGACGTGCTTTCGTCGCTCACCCAAAGCACGGCGTGCGTCCTCTTGAGCGGGTTGGTTATTGCCATCCCGCCGGCGACTTTGAGGCCACGCCGGCTAACGTCCGCGCCACCTTTTCGTCCGTCAACTTTTTCAAAGACTTGCGCTGAGGCGACCGAAGCAAGTTTTGGTTCGCCGTCGCTCACACGTGACTAACGAAAGCGGCGCCAAGCGCAAAAGCGCGTTTTTCATGCCAAGCGCAAAGCGGGGCAAATTGCGAATTTCAATGGACGCGACTATCGTATTTGTGGGAGCGCTCGAAGCCGACGAGAGAGAAACAGAAGAAAAGGCGTACCTGCGGGGATCCACTTGTGGCATCGCTCACAGTAAAAGGCCAAGCGGTTGCAGGACCAGACGGCGTCCGCGTCGGCGCCCGGCTCGCTGGCGAGGGAGTCGCCGCTGTGGTCATGCGACAGGTCCAGCGAGCCCTGATCCTCCGACTCCACGATCAGAAGCGTCTCGCCCTCCACCTCGCCCTCCTCCAGGCCCTCCGAGGCCGAGGTGCACGCCGCCTCGTCCTCGCCGCCGCCGTCCATGACCTCGCCGCCTCAGCGCACCGCCTGCCGACGCTCCTCTTCCAGCTGAGCGCTCAACTTTCTGTTGTCCTCCAGCCGCCGCACGTTCTCCTTCTTGCGCTCAACACGCTCCAAATCTCGCAGGACACCTTCGTGGAGACGCTGCGCACACACGCCGCCCGTCTTACAACAGCAACACAAAGCATTTGGCGAGCTAAACCATCAAGCGAACCGCTCTAGCTGAAGTTGACCGAGCCATCTTGGATGAAACGAAACTTTGACCTCGTCCGCGTCATCATTAACTTTCAATCCTCGCGTATGTTGCTTGCGGTTTCATCAAAACGATCATCCGTGAAGCAAACAACCTCGCCAAATCTTTTTTCTCTCTCCTCAATTGACTGCTTGCAAAAAATTAAATAAAAATATCAGTCAATAAGTTCACCCCACCAGTGATTTTACGTGCCAAGATTCAATAAATTGATGTGAAAGTTCACGATTTTTCAAAAAGCAAAATAAACACTTTCCTCCAGCAGATGGCAGCACGCAACCCATTTGTAGAGCCGAGCGAGCGTTCGGCATCGGCACGCCACGTTCGACCGCCGGACAAAAGAAACGTCACAAAGACCGACGGACTTTCATCCGTCCGCATTAAGTGAAGTACGAAATGCTTCGAGTGTTCACCATTGTTGGAAAATGTGAAACGAGCAATAAGACTGGTATCGAATGGCAGCATAATCAATCGGTTGTCACGCAAGAATTCTGACTTGAATCCGATTTAGGCCCACAACATGCTGCGATGATTCGAAGCGACTCGGCGAGTGCACAACACTTGCGCTTGTTGTTAATGAAGATGACATGACACTACATGAAGTCAATTGAAACATTAGAGTTAGCTCCACAAAAAGAGTCGTTCAAAAGATTCGGCGACCGGCTGGAGCTGTCATGCACGAACGGGAAATGCAGCGCGTCGACTCACTCAATCGTTCACCGACGGGAAATGGCGTCGTTCCTCCGTGAACGCCAAGAGCGTGGCGGTAGGTTGAGTAAAATCCCGCCTCCATCTAATGCTGGCTGCTGATTAGTCGTTTGCAAAGATTGACGGCTTGCGCACCGCTCAGCTCAAATGAACTGAGAAAAGAACCAATCACGTGATAAAGTGATCCATATTCCTTGACCTAAATGTTCACAATCACATTTTGACGGGTCCCAACCCAGCATTCGCGTTAGCTAGCTCAACTGTGATGTTAACTGACCTGTCGATGTCGTCGTCGGTCAGATGTAAAGCATGTGTTTTGCAATCCTATTTTGGTCAACGGCATGGATCAAATCGTCTATTCTGTCCAATTTCTGATCGGCAGCGTTGAAACGACTGACGCTCGAGTGAATTTCCAAAGTGCTTGAAGGCGATCGCGGCGGGATGCAAAAAAGGTCGTCGCGCAACAGCAAATTCACAATGAAGACGTAAAAAGCAGAAAACAGACCAAGCGGATTGAAAAGCCAAAGAAGAATCAAAATGAGTTTGAAGACGACTTATCAAGAAAAATTTAACTCGCAACCCGAAGCAACAGTTCAGGAACCGAATTGGCCAGGTCACTTAAATATTTGTGTTCTAATTTGCCACTAAATTCGATGGAAAGTGTTTTGTAACAGCTCCACCTGTTGCGGAATGCGCTCGAGAAATAATGTCGGCGTGAATTGGAAACGAATCAAAACATGGTCACGGTACAAAGAAATTTGGAGTCCGACCGTGCCAAATTTGATACCTGAAATAGCGATGTGAGCAAAATTGCAACTGAGCGGGCGAGAAGAGCCGCAATGTCGCCGGTCTTCGTCAGGTTTTGGCAGTAACGTAAACGGTTCCTAATTTGAGAAGTTTGGCGCTACAGATCTTCCGGAATCGTATTTGGCAGTGGCAACCAGAGCCACTTGAGCCACGTCAGCCCCCCGCCCTCAACCCTCAGAGCTTATTCAGAAAAATTATTTTTTCTTCTCCTCGAACGTGCCCAATGCAAGTAAGTACGCACAGTTGGTGTTCTTGTGATTGCGGTATTGCCCCCCCCCCCCCAATGTCACAATGAGGAAATCCAGACACGTTTGAATGCACGCTGCTGTACCTCGCCTTCAGAGGCCACATTTGTCATTTCTCTTCTAGGTTCATCATACGCAGGAGGGCCGATTTGTGAGCCGGAATAAAATCAACCTCCGGTCTTTGTTAATCAAACCCTTCTTTAGAATTAGCCACCCCCCACCCCAAATAATGGGCATTCGGCCGGACCGTTCCGCCTCCGGGGACGGACTGCCCAGCTCTAGTGGCAACAACAATTTATCCACAACCGTCTGGCCACGGAGTCTTTTTGTTTCGCAAAAGTACCGCCCCCTTAGTTCGATCCAAATCCAAGCCTTCTTCCCGACCTCCCTTTGACCCGCACACCTCACCTCACCTAAACTTACCTCTCCTCCACTCGTTGCGAGCTCGTTTCGGCAGGTCGCCTTGCCAAATACACTTGACTTGGACTCACCTGTCTGTCCCAGGCCTGCTTGAGGTGGACCGCAACCACGGTGCTCACAGTTACAAGCACAGAAAGTCCCAGAACCGCTTTCGAGGTCGTCGACATCACGTTAGCATTAGCCTCGTGAATGCTAATCGCTGCCGCACTCTGGCGGCGGCTTGACTACCCGCTTCCGACTTCCAGTTTCCTACTTTCTGCTTCCGCTTCTGCGGCCCAATCCCAACTCGACACGTTACCACTCTAGTGCCTTTCAATTGCGCGTTCGCCTCGAAGGAGCAAGTGTCTCCTTTTGCGTCCTACCCTCACCCTGCAGGGACTGTACCCGGAACGTCATCAACTTGCGCCACGATATTAGAAATGCGTCATCAAACATGGCGGAAGCGCGTGTCTTTTTTTTCATTATTCCTTTCAGAATAACCATAAACAAACAATCAAGGCGCAGTTTGCACGTATTGTCTACGAGAATTGCACAGTTGAACAACAAAATCAAGAAAAAAATAAGAAAAAAAATCAAAATAAATTTAAAAAACAAACTCATTTTTATGGATGGGCCACATTATAGTTCTAGTTTCCTTCAGTGAGTGAACCCATCTAAATGTACGATCACCTTACGTTATGTTTTGAAATCAGAAGCCAGTCAGTAATTGTTTTAAATTTTCTTCGTTTTAAAAGGTTAGGATTGGGAAAAAAATATATGCCAATAGCTCATACTTCAATGTTGTTAAAAGTGGATAAATTGTGAGTGAAACAGGAAGTTGATGCTGGCATTTGGCACTCCACGGATTCAAAGGTGTATTTTTAATATGTAATATATTGCATTTTGGGAGTAACTTGCCCAACACTGACGTCCGCATACGTTTATTAGTGACATATTTCCTATGACTTTGAATTATGATCGCTACCTGGCGTGACTCCCGCCAAGACATGGAGGGAGCGCGGCCACATTGCTCATTACCACTCGGTGTTTTTCAACTCCTTTGTTTAGTATTGTTTTCTCCAAAACTAATTTATCAAATCGAAAATGCAAGCTAATCTCATTTGCGGAAAACAAGTAGACATCTATCTATCTATCTATATATATATATATATATATATATATTAAAGCTGTCAAAATTAAAGCATTAACTCAGGTGATTAATCCCAAAAAATTTAACTCAGTTAAATATTTTAACTCAGTTAACTCAGTTTGATTTACTTCAAAAATAATTTGCCTACTTTGCAAATATTGTGCCATATTCGCTGTCTTTAGCACGTCTCTGAGCAAAACATCGTGTTTAAGTTACCACTGGGCCTTGCAAACCAACCTGCTGGAGTGTGGTGCTTGTAGGCAGTTTTAAGAAATGTTTCGAAAATAAATGTCTGCAAAGATGTCTCCGTTTAGATCGTATTCGTATCCAAGAAAGCTATTAGAACAGTCTTTGAATTAAATATACTTCATATTTGGTGATTTTGCATCAATTCCAAGATATTATTCAAGTAAATATCTGTTGTAAGCTTCGCAAAAAATAATCATGGCTTTTCCACGCTGACCATTGATGAGATGTTTTATTGACATAAATACGTAGCATACAAGTGAAAAGAAAGGCCCACAGCAAAAAGTCAAATCAAATGTTAGCGTGACGTTCAGTGCACTTTTTATTTACACTATTTGGATGGGCTTTATTTTACACGATTTGACAGCAGCCCTTCCCTTTTCATCTTGAAACCCTTCCCAGAAGAAGCATCACCCCCCCCCCCCAAAAAAAAAAACGAAAAACAAATTAAAACCCCACAATGCTTGCACGTTGTCAAGCGCCAATGTTTTCAGTTTCCCTTCACAATAAAACAGTTTCTGTGTTTGTGATTACACGAGGCCGGCGACCTTTCTTGGAAGCGTTTTCATCCAGCACTCAATCCAAACTAACAATTATTTTCGAGAACGATTCATCCATCGATTTTTTAAAAATTAATTTCCCAAAAGTTCACGTTTCCATGCCTTCCTTTCTTCCAAATTTTAAATGGACCGTGCAGAAAATGCACAAACATAAATTGATGCTGATTCCGTTTCTGCTTCGGTTCGTCAGTGTTTTTTCGCAACGTCAAAGCAGACGTTTGCAAATATATGACGTCTGCTTTCATGGAGGACGACAGACGGAAATTTCGACGATTCGGACAATTTGAAGTTGAGCAAGGTCTTTGATCATCAAAGTAGGTCTCGATTCATTTCATCATTGATGAGTTGTTGATTCGTCAACAAATTCGGTTGACTTTTGGAGCCCAAAGTAACGTTTGCCGACCGTCGCAATGTGACAGATGAAGCTTATGGGCTATTTCCGAGCTTTCGACGACGCCGTCTTTTCGCCAAAACAACTTTTTGGTGTGACATCGGTGTCCAACGACAAAACGGTTTTGGAGGCCAATCTGACGGGACAACGTGAAAGTCAGGACACAACACGATGCAGTCAAAGTCTCCAGCGTGGAGCCACCAAGCCCGGACCTCCCAGGAGCTTGCGTGTGGCTCACCACGGCTTTCATAGCTCAGCTGCGTATCCGTGCGCGCGAAACAAAACGCAATGTAAACATGCATCAAGGAAAACAACACCTGAGACATCTCTGTCAAACGGCCGGGTCATTGCCTGCTCCTGTTGCCATGGCAACCACAAATGCTTCGTGTCACATCGGCTCCTTTTTTAACTTTTGAATCGACACACACACACCAAAAAAAATAAATAAAAACATTTGGTAGTTTTTTTGACTAGCTAGCTCAGAAAGAAGTTGTTTGAATTCAAGACGGCGGCGGCTTTCACTCCAAACAGAAGACAACCTTAAATAGTCCAAAATAAATATCAGCGCCAGTCAAAAGCCGTCAAAGAAAGTGCAGTTAGCCTAGCTTAGCAGAGTGGTGACTGGCCGATTCAAACTTTTCAGTTGTATTCGGCTTTATAGTTCAAGATGTCTCCGGAAGTGTTGTGGGCGTGCTAGTGCTAGGCTAGTGCTAGCAAGTCCCTTAGCTCGCCATTCGTGTCGGAAGTAGTTAGCTCACGCGTTGCGCTGGTGTGACATCAAGCTAAACAACGCTGCGCTAAGCTAGGCTAACATGTCAGCTTCAATACAGACGTTGGCAGATGAAGGAGGACTCAAAAAATAAAATAAAATCCCGTCACTTAGTGGCATTAGCACATACGCGTTAGCTTGCAACTCCCGCTAGCATACGTGAAAACAACAAAGACATCGGAAGAGTTCAGTCGAGACGCACTCGAGCTCCAGTTCAATGTGCCACCAAGACGCGGCTTTTTCGCGACTCGTCCAGCCAATCGTGAGTCACGACGGCTCGATCTTTGTCGGCCCGGTCCGGTCGCTGTCACGTCCGCCGATTCGTTCCCAAGTCGTTGTGCCTTTCCATCGGGGAGTTTGACGTGCGACGCATTTTCACAGCTCGCCGTATCCTGTCACGACTGAGTCGGGAGTCATATTGGTGAGTCGCGATCCGGTCAAGCGGACGGCGCCGCGTCAAAAGACCACCGGGGGAGTCGGACGATGTCACGTGACGCTTGAAGGTTCAGAGTCCAGACGAGTCAAAAGCGGTCAACGTGCGCACAACTCCCGAGCGAGCGAGCGAGCGCTTGGGAAAAAGCCACAGATGAGGGAGTGACATGCGAAGGGACGCGCTTCCGGTGGGATGATGGCTCTTCGACAGCGCTCAGGGTCAAGTCTTCAGGCTGGGAAGGGGAGGAGCCTCGCCAGTGCAGTGGGTTAGCTAGTGCGCGAGCTAATTAGCTCGCGCACTAGCATCGCGTGGTGGCGAGGACCGTGGACTGTCTCCGCCCCCTCCGTGGAGCTCCACCCCCAGTTACTGGCGGACCTCGTTTGCGATCAGACTGTCCTCCCCCGAGTGGAAATCCGCCTCGTTGATATTGTTGCCGCCGTTGAGCATGTCGTCGTCTTGAGACGACGCGCGGTCCTCCTCGCCCCCGCCGCCGGGATCATCCGAGTTGGCGTCCTGGAGTACCTGGGCGATGTACATCTGCTGCTGGGGGACACCGAGGGTCAAGCGCGTTAGCCGCCTTGCTAACCTTGTCCAGTGACATTACAAGATTTGGCCTTTTGCGTTTTGAAAAGTCCTGGAAGGACGGCGCCGGCCTTGTATTTATTTATTCCTCTTACTTACTTATTTGTTCGTGTCAAAGGATTGAAATTGAAATCATATTTTCAATATCAATATTTGGATCGAAAATAACGGAAAACAATTGACGAAAAAAAAACCCCATCAAAAACAATCTCATGAGGATTGGCTCAATAAATACTTGAACTGAAATGGTAAGTTGAAGTACCAAAGTCGTTTGTCGCCGGCGACCTCTCACCTGCGATTTGGATGGCGGGGAGGCGGAGCTGCGGGCTGGACGTCCGTTCTCCACCACTTCGGCGTCCGAGTCCTTGGTGTCGATCTGCCGTACGACAAGGCGCGGTTAGCGCTACACGGTTAGCGCTACGCTAGCGCTAGCGTGGCCGAGTGGGCAGACACACCTTGTAGTTGTGAGCGCTGAGGTACTTGAAGTGTCCGAAGCAGACGTGCGACAGGCACACCACGATTGTCACCACCAGGACCACAAGCGTGAAGACCGACGTGGGCGTCTCGAAACCTGCCCGCAAAATCGCTTTGACGTGAAGTCGTCGTGGCCGACCGGACGCTCATTATAGTCGAAAAAAACAAAAAAAAAAATAAAATAAACAAAAAAAAAACGTGAAGAAGTGGCTCGTACTTTAATCGCCGTGAAACCGAAAAAAAAAAGATCAAGGATCACAAATGAGGGGAAAACCGCAAACCCGCGACGACGCCAAATTGGGCTTCTGGAAGCGAGCGACCTGATCGTTTGACTCGAACGAGAAATCTTACTAAAGCGATAACGCAGAACTGAAGAAGTTCAAAATTCAAAAAGGATGGAAACGGAACGGAACGAGGAAGTCGCAAACGAGCTCGATTTCTCGCTTATTGCGTTCTTTAGCGGCAAAAATTTGCTTCCTCTTTCCGCGCCACTTGAAATGAGCGTCAGTCAGCCATAGACCGATTTGCGGTCGAGCCCAGTCCAATATCACTAATTGGACTCGTTGAGCCGTCGAGAACGATCTCAAAGGTGCCGAGTGAGCGCGTAGACAACCGAGGACCACGCTGACGTCGAGTCCAGCTGAACGGCGGGAGGTGAAGTGCTGGCGAGGGGTCGGTGCTTGCCTGTCCGCATGGTGGAGAAGAAGAGCAGCCAGAAGAGGCAGAGGATGGGCGCCGCTACCACCTGAGTCACGGCGCCAGAGTGGATCTTCTTGTCCAGCTTGGACGGCAGGTACGCATAGTACATGTTGTAGCGGTCCACCAGGTGCTTCAGCAGCATGTACATCAGACCTAAGAGCCGGACAGGGGGGCGGGGTTAGCCCGGAGCCGTCGCTGCGCCGTTATCCTGAGCCGCACTCACCGAACGGCACAATGATAGGGCAAGTGATGCTGTAGGCCATGACCACGGTGAACACGTTCATGATCCACGCGTACGCCGCCCCGAACTGGAACTCGTACGCTTGATGCTGACACAAGAGGGAATGGCGTTAGCTGATTGGCCAACGAACAACGCGGCACCACCATCAAAACATCACGTCAGGCCGGCGGCCCGGAAAGTCCACCGGTTGACCTTACGGTCCCCAGTCTCGGCATTGGGACTTTGGGACCTGGGGGTGATCTGCTTTTCTAGACCCGGTCTTCTGGAGCTAGCCTTACAGTACCGGCGGGATAAACCTGGTCAGGACCCGGCCTCGGTCATCTCAGATCTCGTTATGATCTGGCCTTCTGTCACGAGACTCGGCTTTCTAACCCTAGTCTTTTGAACCTGGAAAGGGCCTTCTGGACCTGGTCTGATAAAACCTGGTCAGGGCCCGGTCTTGGTCTTCTAGACTGAGTCAGGATCTTGCCTTCTGGACCTGCTCTGATAAACCTGGCCTTGCCCTTCAAGATCTAATTAGGATCTGGCCTTCTGGACCCGGTCTTTCGGGACCGGTCAGCATCTGGCCGTCTGGACCTGGGTCGTGTCGATCCAAGCCGGAACGTGTCCTTGCCGGGCGCTCACCCTCTTGACGTTACGTCTGTCGGCGGCGGACGGCGCCAAGCAGAGTCGGATCATGTACATGAGGAGGCCCGGGATCCGAAGCAGGTCCATGGCGTTCCCAATGAAGGCCGACGCGATCACGTAGTTGACGAAGAAGGCGCCGTTGTCGGGTAGGAACACACACCTGAGGGACGACACGCACCTTAGCAGTCTTCGTTGGTGTCTGCGGCTGAACAACAAGTCTTGCGGACTTACTCGAAGCGGACGGTGCCATCGGCCAAGAACTTTTTGTCAAAGAGCCAACGGAAGAAAACGTCCAGACTGAAACAGACGAGAGAGAGGATGGCGCTCAATTGCATGCGGCAACCTTTGTGCGGACGGACTCGCCAAACCTGCTCAGGCCGAGAGAGGGCAGCAGAAGAACCATGAAGATCAGGAAGGTGTAGCACTTGTGCATCGTTGTGCGGTTTTCTCCAGACCTGCACACGCACATGCACACACCTTCAAGACAACCTGCATAATTCTTCGCCTGGGAAGGAAAAGTTGACTTGGGCGCATTGGGACATTTATGATCGGAAAAGTTGCATGACAACAATTGGCGCGCGGTGTTGCGCAAGACCTGGTCCAATGCGCCTCGAAGAACGCCGAGTAGTAGACGATGGTCGGCAGCAAGGCCGAGAAGGCCCACAGGAGGAGCGTGGGGAAGAACTGGGTCACGATCGGGTTCTGCGAAGACACAAAGGTTGGAGCGGTGACTACGCCCCCTCACCATCATCAGGAGGTGTCGTCTCACGTTGAGGTACTCCACCGGCTTGGTGACGTTGAACTTGTCCATGGTGGAGATGATGATGGCGGGCGTGGTGAGGAAGAAGAGCAGCAGGAACAGGATGCAGTTGATGACCAGGCAGCGGATCCACCAGGAGACTCCACCCAGCGACAGGTGCTCCCTGAGGGACGCGCAAACACAAACGTGTCAGCGACCACAACCGGGACCGCAATACGGACCGGGACCCACCAGCGGACGTTCTGTGGATCGGGCGCGTACGAGACGTTCCAGTTGTGCACGTGAAGCGCCTCACTGAACTGCGAGGATCGTGGCTCTTGGCGACATCGGCAACCTTGAACCTGGCACGCGTTGAAGTCCTTCAGGATTCTGCCGGCACAGTGGGCGGAGTCAGACACTCGCGCAAGGGGAGGTGGGATGGGGTGGTTGGGAGGGAGGGGCGGGGTGGGGTGGCTTCTTACATGGCGGTCATGGCCTCGTTTTGGAACGTAACAAATGCCATGCCCAAAGGTTTGGTGTGGACCTTTTCCTTCTCCTTGCGGTACTCCTCCTTCAGTTTCGCCTCCCTCTTGGTGTAGAAGCTGACCGCTTCCTCCTGCCAGCAAAACACACACACACACACACATGCTGGTCCAGCAATCCACGTTTGACTGCACAACCCGCGATGAGTCAGTCGGTCGGCGTCATCTGCCGTCTCAAGTCGGCGTGCTCGGGCGCTAGTCGTCGTCAAAGCGTCCTCTAAGTCTCGTCAAGGTGTCGCTAACGAAGGTTGACCTCCTCGCAACCGGCGATGGCGCAGCAGCAGAGATGTCCGCATGGTTTGGGGTTGATCATGGTGGGAACGTGCTCCTTGGCCATCAGGTCGGTGAAGAACTTCTTACTGCGCTCCGTCTTCTTCCTGTGGTCGCGGAACAGGACAGAATGCTCGCGTCAAGATGCGGCCAAGCTAAGCTAAGCTAAGCCAAAATAAGCTAAGCTAAGCTAAGCTAAGCTAAACAACGCTCACCTCTCGGCATTCAGAGACATCAGCTTGGCAACGTTGTAGCAGATCCGAGCTTCCAGAACCGTGCAGTTCTCGTATGCCTGCCTGGGTGGGAGGAGTGACATGCTAACCTGCTCAAGTGCAAATATTTTCCTCATCCAGAGCGCACGTACTCAAAGTGTTGTTTGATCTGACTCTCTTCGGCGTACTTGGAGATGCCATTGATGAATAGCGTGCGCTTCACCTGCGACACACAAAAGCTTTTTGTGACTGGCGTGCGCCGGGCGTGCGCCGGGCGTGCGCCGGGCGTCTTACCAAGTCGTCCTCCTTGTAGTGCATCTTGGAAGTGTGCCGCCGCATGCTGTAGACGGTGAGCAGCAGGTACATGAAGGCGAACGTCGTGTGCAGCCACAACAAGTTGGTCCTGAAGGCGCAAGCATGTCACAAGTCGGTCTCATTTGCTAAGTGCAAAGGCTGCCGGACGGACATTTTTCTTCTCGTGGCTCAATTTAGCTGCGGCAGCGCCGGGTCGGGTCCACAAATGACGCTCGATAATTGGTCGCTCACATTTGATGGACAACGCATAAAAGGAGCTTCCAAAAATTGTACTAAAATCGATAATTTCTCGATGGTTCGGGTTTAGCGCGTCCGGGGACAGGATGGCAAGGATGTGGGCAGCCAGCACATCGGAGAGTTGTCCTGTCCCAGAAATCCGACTTGTGCATTTTCCTTCCTTTTCTTTTTTTCTTGTAGCGGATCCAAAAAACGAGCCTCGTCGGTTTTGTGTGGGAGGTCTCGAGTCAACTGTGTTGTTGCCACGGCAACACAGCGTCTGAGACACCGCATGCGTCATTGACGCGCCGTCGGCCGCGGCAGGAAAATGCAAAAAGTGCAAAGTGGCTCACCCGGACTTCAGGTTGGCGATCGTCGTGCGGCCGAAGCTGTAGGCGTTGTTTTCTGAAAAATGATGCATAGAAATTCCAAATGGTCAAGATGGAAATTTGCGTTTTGCAGGCAGACAAAACAAGTTTTAAGAGGCAGAAAGGACAGGACAGAGCGAAAAGTCAACAAGTAAAGACAGGACAACTAAAGCAACAAAACAAAAACATTTCCGGCGTTTTTTCCAGGCAGTGGTGCTAACATTGATGGCGAGAGGGGCACCCGGGACATGTAAGACAGGACAGGACAGGAAAGGACAGCACGGGATGCTAGCACATTTTGGCCACCGCTGGCTGGCAACACCAACGCGGTGCTCGTTCGCCCGCCGCCGCCGGCCACATCGAGGAAAGTTGCGGGAGACTCCAAGTTGACTCGGCGTGTCAAGCGTCCAGCGAGCGGGAAAAACAGTCCGGCTCATGTTTCCGCCAAGCTCAGGACGCATACAGACGTACACTGAGCTGGCCACTTTTTCAGACGGTCCAGCCCCCGCAAACCGGCCTTATTCGGAAAAATTGTCGCCTCCGCTTCCGACCCCCGTTCCAAATCCACAAGTCTACTCTAGCCACAAGTGAGTGGGAGTTCCAAGTGACTTTACCTTCTTTGGACGGTGGTCTGGCTGCTCCTTGCTTAATCAGCAAATCTTTACTGATAATTCTTACTAAACAATCACACGCACACACGCACACACACACACACACACACACACAAGTCCACCCCCAGCTTATCATTTTCAGAACATGTCAAAGTGCCTTATTATTCAGGTTGTCGAATATTTGTACAATCAATTATGCTCTCGGTTATTAATTGGATAATCGAGAAAAAAAAAGCTTTTTTCTATTTTGCATCAAATTTTCTTGCAAAATATTTCTTTCCAACAAGTTCACCGTTTTTTTGTTGTTGCTCATTTGGTTGCGTGAGGTGCTTCAACTACAGCTGAGACGAGCAATTATTTGAATGAGAAATGAATTGCTTGATTAGCTTTTCAATGAATATGATTGAAATGAGAAAACATTCTCATAGAAAAACTGGAAAATGCCGATGCTTCACGTCCTGGTTTGGTCTGTAAAATCCACCCGAAAGTCCCTCAAAATGTCGAGCAAGGCTTTTCAAAGTAAAAGCAGTCGTTGGCCGGGGTCTTATTTCAAAAAAGAAAAAAAAAAAACCTCTTTTTTTTTTTTCTTTTCTTTTTTAGAAATCGGAGAACGTTTCCTGTTGCGAGGCTGAAATTCTCAACTCGCGGACGATCGGAAGCTGAGCAGGCGCTCGATGAATTTTGCAAAGTTATCACGTGACAAAGTGTAAGGCTTCCCTACGCCATTTTGAACGAAGGTACGAGAAGCAAATTGCCGTCACTCGACAAACGGCGTCGTGCGTCCATGTCGGATGGAGGCGTGATCAGGAATTTAAGAAAATTACAAGTCATTAAAACTCCATCGTTACATTTTTTGGGTGGGGGGGATTAATTCGAACATTCATTTTGTGCACCCGCCAGCCTTTCGTTTCCAAATTCTTCACAGTGACGTCAGTGACGACTTCTAACGTAGCCAATGCGGGCGACGCTATCTGAACGAGTCAAATCTTCTTGGACCTCTTCCATCCACCGTGGACGAAATAAGAATGTTGAGCTGCTTTCATATTTCACATGGGAAAATAATTCACGGCATATTTGAAGTTTCGCCTTGACCTCAGGGTCAGCCACTGGGGGTGGGGCCATATGTGACCAGGTCAGCTCTGAACCATTCATAGATTTGAAATCTAGCGCTTAATTTGATTGCTGATCAGTTGCCGATGAATGGATTGATTGCACATCTGCTCGTTAGCATGTGGCTAAGCGTATTAGCAGAGTTAGCGTGGCTCCCGCCGCCCAAAGCAGGTCTCACCCAGCAGGTCGCCCGAGAAGTTGACGGGCAGCACGATGCCGACGGAGAGGACGCCCACCACCACCAGGAGGCCGATGATGTGACGCTGGAAGGACAGATAGTGCACCGCGTCCTCGCCGCACTTCTCCCGGATCTCCTCGTCCCTGCCGCCGGCGCACATGTCAGTCACGTGACCGGGGCGGCCGTCGGTAAAGACGGCCAAAGAGGGTTTGCCAATCAATAACTCACTTGATTCGGAAGATGGCCGTCAGCCATGAGCAGAAGCCCTGCAATCGCAAAAATAAGAACAAGAAAAACAGCTCAACAACTTGACGGGCCGAAAGAAATGCGCAGAAAAATAATAATCTGGAAAAAACATTGGAATAAAAGGGGAAACGAGTGAAAAAGTGGTGAATCGGGGAGAAAAAAACCCAACACGAATTCAGGAAAAAAATTATGTGGCTAAACGGGGAATCTCGTTAAAAAATAAGAAGGGATTTGTAGCAAATAAAAAACAGTAAACTTGAAGAGGCAGGAAAAAAAAAAAACACGAATCGTATTCGCCTCACCCCAAAAAAAAAGATTACCTGAGAATCGCGTTCGCGCCACCCAAAAAAAACAAGAAAAATTATTAATTGAGGAATTGCGCTATTCTCACCCTCCCCCCAAAAAAACAATTACGTGAGGAATCGCGTTCGCGCCACCCAAAAAAAACCCACAAAAAAACCCGCAAACAAATAAACAGGGGATCATTGTAAGGCAGTCGCAAAGCCAACGACAACGAGGTCATGTATGTTGTCTGAGTGGGCGGAGCCTTCATGGACCCCTTTGGCTGACCTCTGGCCTGCTCACTGTTTAAGTGGATTAGCATTAGCATCAGCATCACCTGCGGCCGGTGGATTAAAACGAAAACATGTCAATATGTCACCACGGTAACCGCTTCACAACATGTCACGGTGACAAGGACGACCAACGACTTACGTGTTGTGAATTCTTCGACGTAGCATCGTATGCTAGCTGAGCAAAGGAGAGAAGGAAGGAGAGAAGGAAGCATGCTCACGTTGTCGCGCTGTTCCAGGTCGACAGAGCTCGAGACGGATGTGAGGCGTTCGTAGCGGTCGGGCGTGTCCGAGTGCATCGCCGCTGACGCGACGCTGAGGAGACAGCCAACGGGAGAGTTAGCACTTAGCCGCAATCCGCATAGCTTCAAGCCGACACGGCCGAGGCGCTAACACGACATCACTTCCTGCTCACGGCCATCTTTGGGCCTGGAGCGAACTCGCTAGCTGGCTACCACGCCACGGGGGGCAACGAGACACACGCACACATGCAAACACACGACGTTACCTTTTGACCGGCTCATAGTTATCCCGGTCTCGTCTTCGGCTGAAGTGTTTTCATGTCGGGGACAAGCACGGAGAATGGTTAGCATCCAAGCGGCTGTTAGCATCTGATTAGGCACTCCGGTCAAGCAGCCATTGTCTGTGTGCTTTATTGTCTCGCCATTTGACCAAAACGTCAGAATCCTTTAATGGCCAAGGCCGTTCAAAACACATTTGGCGCGCTCGCATTCCCGCGAACAGCATCTGTGCCGGTTTTAGAATGGTGAGAGTTTGACGGACGGCGGGACACATTGCCCCATACGGCATACAAAAACGGGGCTCGTCGGTCCTGTTCCTCGAGGATCGTTGTCCTGCCTGCTTTTCAAATGAGCAGATATTCCGCGAGGTGTGCAGAAGCTAGCTCACGATCGCGTTCATGTTGCGGCAAGGGACAGATGGAAAACCGACAGGACAGCGGCCCTCGAGGAACAAGACTGCGGGAAAGCCGTTGTTGGTTATCAGTCAGATCAGCGTTGGCCAGGTCTCAAGCGGCTCGCTCGGTTGCCGGCTTTGAAAAAGCGGCGTCGCGTCGATGACGGTGGCGTACGCGCAATTTGCATATAACAAAAGTGTGCGATGAATCACTCGTCGTCTGTGGTCGTTCATCGCCATCCAAATGGAGAACCGTATCGACGGGGGACTTTCTTTCTGGCCAGGGCGGACCATGTGACCGCCCCGACGGCGGACGCAGGAGAGGAGGCTCAAAACGACAAGCAAGCGAAGAATGAGACTTTTCCTTGGAAGTGGCACCGACCGGCGGCCGAACTCGGACCTTCCGTCGCCTTTCGGATCCAAGGAATGACGACGGCCGCACAGAGCAAAACTACTTTCTCAAGTTGCCAGATGCTTGGCAGATGTTTGAGCAGCTTCTGCTGACCGAAACGTGTCAGGACGGGTTCAAATATGAAAGCGGAACTTCATTTGATCAGTGCCATTCTCTCTTCCAGATGGATTTGACCAGGAAAAGAGAAAAGAAAAAAAATCAAATGTGCTCGCATCATGAAAGAGATCCTGGACTACACGGACCCAAAATATGTGAAAGCAGAATTGAGATGCCACTCGGCCAAAAACCGAATTTTCCGATTCGAACCGGAACAAATTGCCACAAAGGAATGTTTGGACGACTTGAATGTCAGTGCGTTTGACTAAGGCTGGGCGATAAACCGAAAATTTACCGTTACCGAAATTCATAACAATGACCGAAATCATTTTGCCCATGTCGGTAAATTGGGTGTTTAAAAAAAAAAGAAAAGCCTTTT
The DNA here is from genome assembly GCF_059441095.1 of Idiotropiscis lumnitzeri. NCBI lineage: Eukaryota > Metazoa > Chordata > Actinopteri > Syngnathiformes > Syngnathidae > Idiotropiscis > Idiotropiscis lumnitzeri. The sequence continues at coordinate 52,997 of NC_142396.1, read as the reverse complement.
CTGTCTGCGGCAATGTTCATGCCCCTTTAAGACGACGACAGCGCCTCTAGTCACGTGACTCCACCCGTCTGATCGAGAAAGAAAACAGACGTCGCTGTCGTAGCTGGGATTCAAATCCAGAAGCTTTTTCACCACCCACAACACAACCATGCTGTGCTGAAAGTTCAAAGTGAGAAGCAAGGTTCGAAAAGTAACAACAGCCCATTAGGAGGCGACACCAAACGAGAGAACGTCTCAGAGGTGGACGCGATAGCCTAGCACAAAGCTAAAGATAAAGCTCCTCTAGTTCCAGTGGCGCGCACAGGATTTAAACGCTTCATGAAAGCCGTATTTCCCGATATGGACTCCATCGGGCCGGGAGCTTAGACATGTCAAGCATTTTGCATCTACATCCGACTTGTGGTCGGGTCGCAACATGGATCCCTGATTGAGCCTGACTGTGCATTACATAGACGACAAGTGGCGCCTGCGCACCAGAGTACTCGAGATGGCACATTTCCCCCGATGATGCACACGCGTTTATTTGGCTTGCGTTGACATTTTCTTTCATTTTATTTAGCATTTTTTGTTTGGCATTATTTACATCATGACAGCATCTTGGCGCAATCTATTTCCAGCAAAAGATTTTGCAAGAGGTACCCTTTTTCTTTGTGACCTTGTTCAAGTCATGCAAAGCAAGCTATTTGGAATGTTTATACAAATGATTTTTGTACGTTTATTTTTCATTGAAAGTAATGTGTACCAGTTGGTCAATAATAAAAACAGTCAATATGCATTTCCTGCATTTATTTTGATTTTAGTCCACGGGGGAATTTATCGTGCATTTATCGTTATCGAGGTAAAATTGCTCAATTTCTCGCGATATTTATTTGAGGTCATATCGCCCAGCCCTACGTTTGACACACGCACGTGGCGAGTACGCACGTACGTCCGCACACACGCACGTGCACACGTGGCGAGCACCGTGTCAGGAATCAGCCAGCCGGCCAATGAGCATTCAATTGAAGTCTGGACCGTCTCGGTCGCTGCTTTGCCGATGGTCTCTCACAAAGGTGAGCGAGGCTGAGGACTCCTTGGATGTGATTAGGAATTTACCGGACCCCAAAAAAAACAAAATCACCTCTGATTCTGCGTCCAAGTTTCAAGTTGCTTTGAAACCAAACTGGAGCGATTCGAGACCAAGATCTCTTTTCAAAGAAATCAAGCGAGGCTTCGGCACTGGATGAAATCAACGAAAGCCTCGACGGGGTTATTTGCGATGCGCTTGACATAAATCTCAAAACGCACACTTCAGGTAAGAGGAAACACAAGCGCAATAAAAATGAAGAAAAAAAATACATAAATAAATGGGACCAGATCAAATCAGCCAGGAAAAGTTCCTTGGCTTTCGGAAGTCCATTTGGATCAAATGTTCAATTGGACTTTGACCCGTTTTTGAGTCCACCGGACGAACGTCAATATGCCACGCGATGGGCTTTCAAAGGGCCGCTAAATGGTGGCACCTCTCGAGGCCGCCCTAAGCCAACATGTGACCGAGCGGCGAGTCGGCGGCCGCTTGCAAATGTTGGCGGCAAAGCCAAAAGACACCAGGCCGCGTTTGCCAACATTTTTCAGCAAAGACGACTTTTGTGACGTTCGCAAGCGCTTGCCGCTCGGTGAGATGCGGGCGGCCTCGATTATGGATTGGCTGTCATGTGCATGTGAAGAGTCAGGCGGGCGCTTCCGCTTCCGCGCCGCTCACCTGTCGGCGTCGGTGACCAACGCCAGGCGTCCGTAGTCCCACGCCACCTTTCGTAAGATGGAAAAGACGAAGAGCAAGACCTGCGGAGGAAGACGTAGCGTGTGCGTTAGGTCGGCCCGGCCGAGATGCCGACGGCGACGATGGCGGTCTGACCAGGAAGCACATGAAGTCGAGTGCCAGCACGGTGGGCACGCCGCCAAAGGGCAGACCCTGCAGCACGGTGCTGCGGATGCGAGCCGAGTAGCAGTACTCTTTGGAGCCGCCGTCGTTCGAGCAGTTGTCCCGGAAGCCGCAGGCCCGGCCGGCGGCGACGGTCGCCATGGCAACGATCAGCACCGGCACCATGCTCAGCGCCGCATCCTCGCCTTCAACCTGCGCCGGGAGACCGCTCGACGGGCGTCGACGGCGTTGGCCGGGTTGCCGCTCCTAAAAAAAAAAAAAAGGAAACACGCTCATGATTATTTTCATGTAGGTGCCAATCGGAATAAGAACGTGATCCAGCCCCTCCCTCAGCCCCCCTCGAGGACCTTGCCGCCTTTCAACTCAATTACGACAAACGCCGAGCACAGATGGACACCAAATCGTCAGCGCCGTCTTTTTGCGCCCAAACCGCCGCAAACGTGCCAAACGAGACTTGCCCCCGCATGGCATCAGCTTTTGTCGACGGTTCTTTAGATATTCCTCGTTATTGACGGACCTGGGCTCGAAATGTCCGACTGTCTTGCCCCAGCTGTCTTCGGCGGCGCCCGAACCGGGCCAATCTGAGGGCACACGTAGACGAAGCACCATCACCGTAGCGTGCATCTTTTTAGAACGGGGGAGGGAACCCGAGTACCCGGAGGAAAGCCACACAGGCACGGCGAGAACGTGCAAACGGCCCACAGGAAGGCCGGAGCCAGTTTCGAACCCACGACCTCTGAACTGTGAGGCCATCGTTCTTACCTGTCGCCTGAAACCAAATCCTCATCTTCACTTCATTTTCCAACTAGTCCGTTTGAAAGTTTTTCACCAAAATTTGAAAATGACTCACCAAAAAACAAAAAACAAAAAAAACAAAAACTCACTTGCGGGTCTGGCGGTTCATCCGATTGTTGGCTGCAGTTCGATTAACTTCTTTGTTGGGCATATGAAATGTTTTTGCATTTCCGCGTACTGGGAAAGAAAAACTCTCTTGTTTCAAAACTTTTTCCGGGTCAGGAGACACCAAAAAAAAACAAAAACAAAAAAAAAAGAATCACCTCAATCGGCCTTCAAAAAGTCCACTTGGACTTGCGACGATTAGCCTGAGGGACAAGAAAAAAAAGTTGAGTTTGCTTTTGCGAGTCAACGGCAAGCGTGTGACTCAGCATTCGAGTGAGCGGTTGTGCGGCGTGATAAGAAAAAGGGAAGAAAAGATAACAAAAGGTTGCCGTCAAGACTTTTTTTTGCTTTGCGACGTGGACTGGAATCTTTTTTGTTGAAAGGGAAGCCGCTTTTTTTCCCCACGCTCCACCCCATCGGCCGTGCCGCCGGCGCTCATCCGTAACGTCATTCGATCGGGCGTCTGATCGGACCCGCTGCAACTTTTACATTCGGAACGATTCATTGAGAACCACTCGATTAAGAAATGAAACGATAAATTGTCTCATCGAAAATGCTAAATCTTCTGATCGGTTTCGATTATCTTGGTAGGTTTTTTTTTTCTTCCAAATTTCAAAACTTTCCAAACATCTGCGTTGACTACGCAAAATAATAATCAGCATTTTCGGATGGATGACGGGCCAAACCGGTCCTTTTGTGCCAATTTGAAATATTGTCTTGTTTTTGAATAGACGGATGGAAATGAAAGTGTTTCCAGATTCACCGATTCATCGACAGATGAATTACAAACATTGCAACTTTTGTTTCGGAAGCGAGGAAAGCTCATTTTCTCTTGACTTGTCGCAACAGCGAGTAACGCGAGCGGCGCGTTTGCAAATCTGCTCGGTGCGCGCTCCGGTTTCCTCCGACCGTTTGGAAATGGGTTGCTCAAATTAGCCGTTTGGAAATTGTGAGTGCAGCAAAAAGGGGGTGCCGGTGTGCGCAGCGCGGTGCGTCAAGTAGAACCCATGGAAGCCTTTCAAGCACAAGCCGCTGATTGGTTAAGAGCCGAGTCCACGTTCTTTGTTCGGATTCCTCGCAGGCGGCTCATTCGTGGCTCCGTTTCTCCTCACTTCTCGAAGGGGGTTCTCCCAAGTTTTGCCGAATCTCAACCGAAGTCTTTCTATTGGCGTCGTCCCCCAACATTTCAAACAATCCGTCGGCCAAGAAAGCGGGCCTTGATCAAGATGTGCTGTCCAATTTTAAACCCATCTCCAGGCTGCCTTTTATTTCTAAAATTCTGGGGAAAAAAGTGGTGCACACGCAGCTCAAATCTTTCTTGGATCAACCTAATTCCCGGACCGCGATATTCTTCTGGCTCCAGGCGGGTGGCGCTCTAGAGTGGTTTCGATCCTATTTGGCTACCAGGACTTTTTGTATTTGCCTCGATTGTGCTGAGTCCTGCTCTGCCCCTCTGTCATATGGTGTTCCTCAGGGTTCTGTTTTGGGGCCCTTGCTGTTTTTATTATTTGCTGCCCGAAGAATCCAAGTTTTAAGTTTTTTTTTTTTTTTTCGTGATGATATTCAGGACAAATTGGCTCTCCCCCATTTGGGGCTCGGCTTGTTATTTGGCGTCTACGTGACAGCAGAGAGGACAGCGAGGTCGTATTGCTCCAATGGTCACTTGTGGTAAGTAAAACTTGCACCAAAATGCAAATCTTGTCCACTTGAACCTGTGAACGTCGAAAAGTTTGGAATGATTGGCCTCAAACGTGAGCTCATGTGATCGCCTCCACAAAATCGATCGATGCTCCACTTACGCAGGCTGAAGCGGACGAGAGCAAGAATGTGCACACGAACCCCGACTGGTTACATTTTGGACATTTAGCGACGCTAAAGTCATGTCAGGAGGCAGACGCCGGGCGACAGCGGCAGCAGGCGGGAGTGGATCTTTTTTGGACGTTATACGAAATGCAAGAAATGCGATTTCAAAAGAAGAGTTAGCAATCGGCCCCTTCAGTTACGCTGCGCTAATATAAGGAGAGTGGAGGGGGCGTGGCCATATCCCTCATTTAAAGTAGGTGTTTTGCAAATCGTCACTTCTTTCCTAACTTCTCCAAAATGAAGAGATCAAAACGAAAATGACGACTTATTTCAGTTTCCTGAACAAAAAAATTAGAAACTGAGCTTGTGAGTGAAAAAGCGGCCATCTTGGACCTTGTCCACCTTCAAGACCACTTTGGTCGTGTCGAGAGGAAATCACAATCACTTCATTTCATGAAATTCAACAAAAAGAAAACCGAAGGTCTGGTGTTTGGGTCCAGTGGACCTTCCACATCCCTCAATTCAAAAACAAATATATTTTTGAATTATGACTAAAAGAATCAGAACAGCGTGTTAGAATGCAGAAGACCCTTCTATCGACTGTTTGTGTTTGAGGTATTTGACATTACGCTTACGTAATTGTGGCATAAATCTAACGCCACAGAAAACAGGCGACACCGAACAGTGGCCCTTGGTGTGAGGGGGCCCATTTGTGGCTGCAGCTGGACTATATTGCAAGTGCCTCCAGTTGCTCCAAAATGCTGCTGCTCGGAAGACGGAGCACATCACCCCAATCTTGGCCTTTCTTGTCTGGCTCCCAGAGCACTTTCGAGTTCGCTTTAGGATTGGTCTTTAAGTCTTTAAGTGGCCTCGCCCGGGCGCATCTCTCTGAGCTCCGACGCACCCGCCCGCTGCCTCAGGTCTGCAGACTGGACGCTACACTGGAGGACAAAACGCGGCTCCTTCCGAATGGAATTGAATGTGAGGCAAGCCCCGCCCCCTCTCAGTCCTCTTTGAAAACTGGTTTGTTTTTAGTCTTTAGCTTTCGACCCAACACGAGACTGGCGCCGTTCTGTTGTTTTTCTGCTTCTTCTAATGTTGCTTTGTTCGTAGAGTTTGATTGTGTTTTCGTTGACTGCTTTGGCTGTCTTTGTTGTTGAATTCTTCTTCTTGATGTTACTCTGTATAGAAAATGCAGCACAGTGGCCTCACCGTGCAGAGGTCGTTGGTTCGATTCCAGCTCCGGCCTTCCTGTGTGCGCTTTGTATGTTCTACCCGTGTGCCCGCGTGGCTTTTCTCTGGGTGGGCCAGTTTCCTACCACATTCAAAAAGCATGCACAGCAGGTTGCCGATTGGACGCTCTAAATTGGCCCAAGGTGAGACTTGTTCGACTTTGTGTGCCCTGTGATTGGCTGGCAAGCTGTTGAGGGTGTATCCCGCCAAATGCCAGAAGACAGCTGGGGGAGGCTCAGGCATGCCCACGACCCTCGAGAGGAGAAGGGGAACAGATAATGGATTGTAATCGCCATGTGACGTCATCACATAACATCATTCGGCACGCGCTAGCCGAGTCCGCCCAAACGAACCCAATTGGCAAAGCGACAGCTCGGTGTCCTCTACGCGTGTTACGTAAACGCACTACCCCCAAACTGCCCCCCCCCTCAGGCAACGGCTGCGACGCCGCAGCCGGCCGGGTTTGCGTGCGTGCGTGCGTGCTTGCTTGCGGGCGGGCGGATGAAACAAAGGACGGCGACGCGCGCGGCCTTTCGGGCAGGCAGGCCTCACCTGAGCACCGGAAGTGGCGTCGCGTGGCCTCAAATCCTCACGCAGCAGCGCCGAGCGTCGCCGAGTCGTCGTGCCGCAGCGCCGACGCCATCATCGCCGCAAGCGGGCGAGCGCACCTGCCGCGAGCTCCTCTTTCTCCTCCTCTTGCTCCTCCTGCTCCTCAATTCTCCTCCTGCTAAAACGGAGCCAGGCTGTTGACAGAGTGGCAGCGCAGCAAGGCTCAGCTCGTCTTGTCCGCCGCCGACGATGCTGCTGCTGCTGCTGCTGCTTCTGCGGACGACACGCGACGATGCACCAAAGCGCCGACAGGGGGCGCCAAAGCGCGCCTTCACAATAAAAGCGCTGCCAGCGGCCACGCAAGCCGATGGATGCTCGCGACATTTTGTCCCATTGGGGAAATTGAAACACTGGCAAAAAAATAAAAATAAATAAAACATCCATACAAAAATTGTTCCATCATTCATATGACCTCACAGCTCAATTGCAATAAAATATAAAAAGAAACAACTGAGGTGATGTGGTTGTGCAAGTGTGCTCTCCTAACTAGGCAGGTAGTTGTGTTCACTTTGAAGCTTTTCTTTCTTTCTTTCTTTTTTCAATGGCAGTTGGGTTTGGGTCATTTGTTTAATTAAGCCTAAACAAAGTTGAGCTCTTCTAGAAGAAATTTCTGAATGTTTTTTTTCCCAACAGACAATTGAAGGACTGACTGGAATTTGGAACTGTGACTAATTTTCGACTTCTCGTTGAAGGCCTCAGGTCCAGATCGAGAAAAATGTGGCCACCACCACGTTCACTTTTTTGGCTGATTGGCCCACAAGTTTTTATTCTTTGAAGCAAAGCGCTTTCTCTTGTCTTGCCGCCACAAAGAATACAGTAAATTGTTGTCACAAGTACTTTGCAGCCAGCACTTGCCAGATATTCCTGCAGCTTTTTCTTATGTTGCTGCTGGCCTCCTTAACACGTTTCTTCCCATCTTTTCATCATTCTTGGAGGGATGTCCACTTTTTGTATATCTTTGCCGCACTTGATGAGGACTGCAGTCTATGGAGTGTCCCTTTGACAACACGGATGATCTTGAGCAATAATGACTTCTCTATTTTTATTTGTTTGAACATACAGTATTTTTGTTTTTTTCCCCCTATACTGTATTTTGAAGGTCAGGCCAGAAATGAGCACGTCACTCGGAAGTGACGTCATTGGAGTGGCGAATCGGCGGCGGAAAGTGTAAAATATTACCCAAAACAAACATGGCGGATGGTGAGTTCAGTGTTGTTCTTTGAGTCTTTTCAACGGTAGATACAATAATTCTAATACTTTTGTAGGTCAAAGTTGATGATGTTGCTTCCGTTCGCGTTACGAGCGACCACAAAATGTCCGCAGACGTCGAACGCTTAAAGCTTGATGCTAAGCTAACTTGCTAGCGCCAAATGAGTGCTCCCAAATCAGGACGAGCAACCGCCTGTTTTATTCCCCCCTTTCAATCGCTATAAAACACAACATTTGCACTTTTTAGTGTCAACAGCTGCAAAAGAAAGCAAGAAAAGAGGTTTGGAAACATATTTCGAGGCTGTCCAAGTGACCCCAATTCTCTTTGCAGAGCACACAGACGCCGAACACACGATGGAGCATCCCACAGTGAGTCATCGTCATAATCATCATCATCGTCATCATCATCATCGTCATCGTCATAATCATCATCATCGTCATAATCATCATCATCGTCATAATCATCATCATCATCGTCATCATCACGCAATACAATGAGTTGATTTAAAAAAAAATACATTTACTACTGAAGCTCAGAGCTTCGATAACAGATTCTTTCATTTCATTGCAGTGACACTGATGATAAAGTTGCCATTTTACAAGAAAAACAACTAAAATAACGTTTTCCGTCGGGTGGAAATTTCACACGAATATTAACATTTTATGACAAAGGTGACATTGTGAGTTGAGTTCTTGACTGTAACTAAAGTTGACAAGGAAAGTCACAATGTCCTTGCATGATCGGAACCGCTGAAGTCGCAAGTTCACATTTCATGATCGTTTAAATTTTCCAAGAGAAAGGTTGGTTTTCCTTGCAGTTCTAATTTGATGAGGAAAAGTTGCAATTTTAGGAAGAAAAAATAGTTCCTCATTTTACAGCGACTAAAAACAAAGCTGATGAACTTCTGCAGTTCGATTGGTGGACTGTCGTCAATTTGTATTTTAACTTTAACTGTCTTTGGTACTGAATTTTTGCTCATGTTGTAACACAAATGCAATTCTTCACTGATGTGATCAGCAATAATCCGTTTTTTTTGGGGGGTTTGTTTTTTCAGACGCACGCATTTCCAATATGCAAGAGGTTCACAATGAAATTTATAAAAGGTGCCAGTTGTGTTGATGTCTTTTTTTTTATTTTTAATTTGGGCATATTGTGATGTGCAGGCGAGCATTTGGAGAAGATTTGGAAGGAGAAACGCACACACACGTTGCGTGCGCACCAATCGATGTGTTTGTTGGTGTATGTCGTCTCGGGTGGCAAGATGCTGATTGTCATTTTGTTGTGGCGCAGGTGTCGGAAAACCCCCACGCAGAGTTCGGCCTGACAGACAACATCCAGGTGAGGTGTCGCCACACGCACGCACGTGCGCACGCACGCACGCACGCACGCATAATTGCCACCATGCTTTGCCGTGTGCCAGAGGACACTGGAGCAGGAGAAGACGTGCAAGCAAAAGGTGGACCTGCAGGCCTTGCCCACACGTGCCTATCTGGACCAGACGGTGGTGCCCATCCTGCTGCAAGGCCTCGCCGTGCTGGCCAAGGAGAGGTCAGAGGTCAACAAACACACCACCCCGACTTGCCAGGCAAAACGCTCGACGGGAAACAAATATTTTTGCTGCCAAAAACGGCAACGCAACCAACTTGATAGTTGCAAGCTCGTCTCCCATTGGCTGACGACAAGTTAACCCGATTCCATTTTATTGATTGATTGGTTTTTTTTCATTGCGTGTTTGCGAGAAAATTCAAATGGCAGCCACGATTTGCTTTGCGCTGCAGAGGCCAAATTGGAATCCCGATTGTCATGACGGTCGTGGTCTCTGATGTTTTGGTGCCATTTTCTTTGGTGAAAAACAAAGAATTTGAATTTGTTTTTTTTTTGTATGTTTTCTTGGCTTGCCGACGAAACCATGCCCAACTCGTAAGTCGGGTGCCACTGTTGCTTATTTTGTTGCGACCGGCGTGCGTCTAACGAAGCGATTTATTTTTTTTGTGCATAGGCCACTGAACCCCATCGAGTATCTGGCGGCTTTCCTTCTCAAGAACAAGTCGCAGTTTGACGAGCGCAATTGAAGCTTTTCATCTTTGCCAATAAAAGGTCACACAAGCTCAAGTGGTAGCAAGATGTCCTTTTTATTGGAGCGCAACGGCGGAGACGCAGACGCCGACGCCAACGCCGTGAAGGAAAAGCTACAAAGTTGGTGTCAGATATAAAAGTGGTGCGTGGCCAGGTCGTCCATGAAAGGTCGCACCAGCGAGTCGGTGGCGAAGTAGAAAATGAGGCCGAATGTGATGGAGATGGGCAACGCTGGCAAGGCTTTCTTGAACATGGCAAGTAGCAGCAGCGTCACGCACAGACCCTGAAACGTACCAACAATTTGACACGCAGTCAGCAAATCCTCTCAATTGATTCACCTCTGGTTGAAGCAGGAGGGGGCGGGGTTATGCACGCACACACATCTCGACAGCAAGTGCCTCATCACCAAACTCGTCGACACGTAACCAGAAACGGCAACCACGCGAAGGCTTCTCATATTTGATGGCCGGTGTCGGCACCATATCGGTTGCGACTCGCAGATCCAATCCCCGCGTTTTTAGGCAGAATCGGGACCTTTTCCGATATCTGAACGACACAAGTTGGGAACGACTTACAATCAAGATGGCGACGAAGCAGGCGATGGTGGTGTTCCAGTCGCCGCCGCCTGCCGCCGCTTTGCCCACCAGGACGCTGTAGAAGATGAAGTCGCCCAGGCCCAGTTTCACGCCGCCTGACGCCACATTGCGCACACGCGTCACACACACGCGCGTCTCTCACACACACGACGCTGCCGTCACGCCACTCACGCTCGTCCGGCTCGTCTTGCTCCTCCTCCGCCTCCTCCCTCTCGCCGCTGGGCTCCGCCTCCTCATCTGTCACACAACACGGCAAACGTAAGCACGAGCGGCCGCGGTAGTTTGTCGCGTGCGCGGATGCCCACCTGTGTCACACCGTGGCTCGCTGTCCGCGGGGCTCGCCATGCCCACCGTCCACGCCATGGCGGCTGCACACACACACAGATTTCTCGTCAACAACTCGGGTTGGCCTTGCGTGTCAAAACGTTTAAAACAATAAATAAATAAGTCAAACCAGTCTTGGGAGATGCGAGCTGGATTTGAATTCAACAAAGACGCAATCTTGAAGTCAATTTTTCCAAATGATTTGGTTTCATTTTTTTGAAGTGGTGGTGCAACACCATTTTTTTTTTTTGTTTTTTTGGAGCCAACTTACACGAGTAGATGAGGGCGGGGAAGATGGGCTCGTTGCGCTCCTGCGCCGTTTCCACCAGCATCCTCAGCGGACCCTTCGGACTCAAGACAGCCACCAAATCTGCGAGCGAGGGAACAAAGACGACCTCGTCAGAACGGCCGACGGGCTCGGAGTTGGGGGGCGTCCGGGGCGGTCACCGTAGACGGAGACGGCGGCCAGGATGAGCCAGGCCGACCACTCGGGCAAATACTTGACAAAGACGAGCGCCATAAGCGCGCTGACCACGATCAGGTAGGCCTGCTGCAGCGCCAGCGGACCCTTCCAGTGGACGCACGTCATGCCCACCGCGCCAAAGTTCCAGATCAGCACGCTCGCCGTCGGGTAGTCCATGGCCACGTTGTACGTCTTCAGCACCTCACTGAGGAGGAGGAGCATAAGCGTCACGTGACCATCGGCGAACCGTACCGCAATTTCCAATTGTCGACTTAGTGATTGGATTCCATTTCGGTCATTAGTTGCCATTCACAATTTAATTCCGATTCACTTTGGTTTTGATTCTTTAGGGAGCAATTCTGTGCCATTTTGATTCCACTCAAATAATTTGTCTGTTTTTTTTATGTTTTTGGGGCGGTGGGGTTGCAATTTATTTCCGGATGTTTCCGTTTCGATTCCATTTGATTTCAAGTCCTTTTCGTAGTAGTTTGGCCAACCAATGCAAAGCGCCTGCAATTGATTTGCTGATAGAAAATACGGCGTTCTCACCTGAGGTACATGAAGCTAAACCAGAAGAGCAGCAAGAGCGAAGACAGGATGAGCCAGCCGTGGATCAGCTGAGAGCAAAGAGCAGAGCGGCGTGAAAGCAAAGATGGCGGCAGGGGCGGAGGGGGTAAAGGGGACGCACCTTGTAGCAGCGTTTCTTGTAGAGGAAGACCAGGAAGATGGTCATGACCACGATGACGCTGGTCATGACGATGGCGTTCAGGACCGAGTTGAGCAGACGCCGACCCACCGACGACGTGTTTTCTGTGAACGGCGTGTAAATCCTGCGGGCCAGAGCGGCAGGGCGGTAAGTAGCGGCGGCGGGGTTAACGGATGCGGCGGCGGGGTTAACGGATGCGGCGGCGGCTCACAGCTGCTGGTCTGTCTTGTCACTGTAGAAGTGGAGCGACTTGATGGTGGCGACCACCAGCGCCATGCACAACGTGACGGGCACAAATAGCATGATGACGTGCTTGGCTCCATACTTGAGACTCAGCTCCTCGTCGCTCGCCGCCGGCTCCCCGGTGGTCTGCGGGGGAGGGGGCATGCCGGCCGTTTAGCGGGAGCCCCTGGAACCCTTCACGAGTGAGGACGACGACGCCTTACTCCAGAGCCAAAACTAGTGACGCGCAAGTGTGATTGCTCAACACCTAACGAATCGAATCCATTTCGATTCGTTAATCAGATTCCATCGGATTCTTTCATCCCATCCATCCATTCTCTGTTCCGCTTCTCCTCACGAGGGTCGCGGGGGTGCTGGAGCCTATCCCAGCTGTCTTCGAGCAGTAGTCGGGGTCACACCCTGAACTGGTTGCCGGCCAATCGCAGGGCACACGTAAAAAAAAAAAAACAAACATCCGCGCTCACACTCATACCGAGGGGCAATTTCGAGTGTCCAATCGACCCGTCACGCATAGTTTTGGAATGTGTGCCTGGAGGGAAACCCACGCGAACACGGGGAGAACATGGAAATTCCACACAGGAAGGCCGGAGCCAAAATTGAACCCGCGACCTCTGCACTGTGAGAGGCCATCGGGCTAACCGGTTGTCCACCGTGCCGCCGCGGATTATTTCGATTCAATTTAACATCTTGTGGTTGTGATTCACTTAGATTTAGGCTTAAATGCTTTGAGGAAGTGGAAAAAAAGAAAAACACTTTAAGAGTGAAGTGAAGTGAACATGAGCGGGACGCCACCTCTGACTCTTGAGCAATTCAACAATGGGAAAATTGAGTCAATTTGAATCCTCTTTCTTTCCTCCTGGACTTTGTGACACTTTTTGGCTTCCTTTTGCTTTGCTGTGTTCCTGACACGCGCAAGGCAAGGTGTCAAATTGATTCAGATCGACTTGGGTCGGCATTGAGGATTCCGTGTTTTTTTTGTTGTTGTTTTTTTTTTAGCGTACCGCAAGTCGAGTACGAGCCAGATGTGAACAAGTGGAATTTGATGATGTCAGTAGCAGCACTAGTAGCACGCAGTTCTGCAAGAGTCCAACTGGAGCGTGCTCGTAGCAACGCAGAAGGTCAACGTTTACCCTTTTTAGTGAGCGCTCATCCGGTCGATACGAAGGCACGGCCGGATTCTCGGATTGGACGAGCGCCGTGCGCTCTGTATAGGCGTCGTCTTCGTTGTCTGAAACGTTCATGGCCACGCCCCCAACTCCGCCTGCAAACACAACATCGCCACCTGACTCGAAAGGGCATCGGCAAATAATCGATCGCCCAATTAATCAACAACCAGTTTATTGTTCAGAAAACTGATTCCCTTTGAAATGGTCCAAATTGTTCCAATTTCAGTGTCAACGGTTAACATTCTTTGATACCTGTAGTCCTTCATTTGAATCGATATCCTATTTTGGGAGCAAAAGCAAAACCACATGCTGCTAACCGTTTGCATCAAGAGTCTTGTCCCAGTTTTACGCTTGAACGTGATCTGAACTTTATTTTTTGACAATGTGCCGCAACTTCATTGAAAACAAGTCAACCGAAAACGTTTGTGGAACACGTGAGCGAGACGTCAGGTGTGCGCGGCACGTGCTCAATTGCTTTTTGTCTCCGGATAACTCAATTGGCTCCAGAAATGTCGCCTCGCTGAACGAGTCCAACACGAGCTATCGACGGCGTCCTTCTGAGGAGGAAGTTACGGCGCCTCGTGTCACGTTTTCAGGCAGCTAAGTCCAGCGCCGTTCACGACACGTCACCGCAGCTACGTGCCGACATCACAATCAAACGGCACCTGGGCTTTTTCGGGCGGGCTTTCCTCACGAGGTCGTTTGCCACGATGATGCACAACACGAACAATCGCAGCGGCCGGCTCCACTTGCGTCTCTCCGATCGAAAGAAATCGAAAAGTGAGAACGTGGTCGTGGACATTGCCGCTCGGAAAATGGACATTTAAAGCGATTAGCACATCCGCAACGTTTCGGCCGTGATTTGCAACCAACATTTGATTGAGCATTTTGCCATGAAGTGCAAAAAATGAATAAGGTGGTGTTCCTTTGAGGTCGTTTTGCCAGCTAAACTTGCCAATTGTGAGCAACGGCGACAGTTGAGCAACAACCCGACACCCTTTTGTTTTGCTCACCATCGACAATTACTTGCACTTGTACAGCAACTTACAAAGAGAAGTCTCAAATCAAAATGTCCAAAATGTTTTGTTCTGTAAATTCAATTACATTTTGTTTTTATGAAGTACAATAATCAAGTGAGCTGCCTACACTTATTAATTTAAAAAAAACTATCTTAGAAGACACAAATCATATTTAAGTTAACAATTAACACAATTACATTTATACATAGAACAGCTACGAACAGAAATGTTGGATTTCAATCAATACGCATCGAGACAACGGCTACATTAGCAATTTAGCAGACGTGTTTTTTGGTGTTTTTTTTGGGCGGACGCTCTCGGACCGGAAGACGTAAACGGCTGACGTCATGACGGAGATGTTCGATGTTAAACAGATATTCAATATTTATCACCTCATCAATAATACTTTCACCACAGAATTTCAAGATCTAACCAATAATCGGTCTCCAAATTACATTTATAATCAATTTAGCTTTGCAAAACGACAACGATTTTATTGACATATTTGTGGCAAAGAAAATGTACACTAGTATCAAATGAAAAACATTTACAAAATGCATTTTCATGGACACAACTACACATAAATCCCAAATAATTTTTGGACGGCATGTCATATCGAAAGTCTTTCCTTACTTGAACCATTTTTAACAACTTGAAAACGAACTGCCCCCCCTCATAAAAAACGTCTTTCCTGTCTTTGCACTTTTACAATAATAGCTTTGATTGTTTTTAATGCTATAAATGTTTTTTCTGTCACGTTTGTAATCCAATTTTCTCATCAATTCGTGGAAATGTAATCATGAAAGAAACGCAGGATGGGGACTTAAAATCCAAAAAGACTGAACAATAAATGCGGAGGTTGGGATTTGCGCAAATGGCGAGAAGGAATACAAATTGCATTGCAGCGATTCGAATGTCGCCGTGAAAGACTTGGCACATTTTTAAGAGACTTCCGGTAACAATTGATTCATTTTGAAGCTGATTACAATTCGGAACCCTTTTTTTTATCGCCCTCCTTCGACGAGAACTGAAATCCTCCTTTGACGTCGCACAATTATGTCAAGTGACGAACTCGAAAGGATTGGTCGTGTGACGTCACTACCCCGCTCAACCTGGCCTGTTTTGTTTGTTATTTGGTTGAGATGTTTGAGAGAGAATGTTTGACGTCAAAGTTTACCTGATTTGTTGAGCCTGCGCCGCGGAGCCTGCCAGTCCCAAACCGGAAGTCGAAAACCGGAAGTCAAGTCAGCAGGTTGTCAGATGACCACAACTCACGTAATCTAAGTGATTTACGCCTCTGCGCTGCCAAAAAGACGTGACCACGATATGTGGACTTTTTTTTGCAGCATGACCAACGTCACCAGGAAGAGCTGCAAAACAAAAAAAGGATGAAAGTTATGTACGGCGACATTATTGTAGCAAAAACATTTACAAATGCGTAAAAACAATCCGGAGTACCCGGAGGAAACCCACGCAGGCACGGGGAGAACATGCAAAGTCCAGACGTGAAGGCCGGAGGCGGAATCGAACCCACGACCTCTGCACTGTGAAGCCATCGTGCAGTTTTAACTAAATTAATTAATTAATTTAAAAAGTACTAAATACAATAAAGGTGAGCATTGTCAATGTGTCAATTGGCTGGTCTAGGGAAGTTTCATCTGTTTTTTTTTGCTTCAGTCGTTATATTATTAGTGCCATTTTTGTTTGTGTACTGACGCTATATACATAAAGTTGGATGGATTGTATATATATATATATATATGTAATGTTGCTTTTACTACCCCTAGAGGGCAGTATTGAGTTCTTTGACCGGATGCTTATGTGAAGGAAATAAAGACACAAAAAAACTTCGGAGGAGGAGGTCAAAGCAGAGTTATCGCAAGACGAACATCAAACTACCGCATGACAATCATCAAATAAAAAAAACCCCCGACAGATTTGGCCTGAACGGATGCAGTTCCCGGGACCCGATTGGTGATCGGAACCCTTGACCTCATTGCTCGGTTGACTCAGGCTGACGGCGCACAAGCATGGAACGCGCAAAGAGTTGGGCCGGAACACGTCGATTTCTTATTTGTCGGCAGGCAAATGCACACACGACAACTTTGTCGCTCGTTATTCTCATCGCATCCGTTTCACAGGCTCAAACATTTGGAGGCCCGAAAGAAATGAAATCAAAACATTTCTCCCAACAATTGCAATAATGTTTCGGATTTTATTTATGTGTTCAACATGGATCACTCGGTAATGATCATGAGGGCAACGTCGTCATTTAGAAAAAAAATTCAATTCCGCCTGAATCGTGCCATCGTCGTCCGTCCGTCGGCGTTACGATGGTCGGAGGTCCAAAAATAAGGAGGTGGCGGCAACAGCAGCGGCGGCAGCAGCGGCGGAAGCAGCGCCGGAAGCAGCAGCGAGGTCAGAAGCCCGGGATGTGGCAGTAAGCCTCGAGCGACGACAAGACGATGTACGTCAACCACAGACTGAAAAACAAGCCGGCAGTGGCTGTCTTAGCGAGCGGCGGTCCGCCGAGTTCTCCGCCGATTTCAGGTCGGCGCCGATAGATGAGAACGCCGATGCAGATGAAGGCGAAGATGGTGAAGAGGGTGACAGAGAAAGCCAACGTCCCCGGGTCCACCCGGAACACCTGGTTTTGGGAGGAGTGGTAAATGGCGGCGATGGACCAGGCCACGCCGATACCCAGGAACACGTTGACGGCGTTACTTCCTGTTACGTTGCCAATGGAGGCATCGGCGTATTGGTCCTGGCTGGCCGCCACCTTGCTGGCGAAGGTATCTGAGGAAGACACAAGACCCTGAGAAGACATCGTGCCTCGGCCATGCCAGACACGCGAGCGACCACCTACCTGGCACCGACGTGCCCAACGCCACGAACACCACAGCTGTGACAGAGTCCTTCAGACCCACCGTGCAGCCAAAGTGCGACGCCAGGTCCCCGATGACCGCTGTCAGGGCGCCGATGACTGCGATCGAGACCACGAAGCACGCCCAGCCGCTCCAGTAGTCGGTGGGCGGGACTAACGCAAACAGAACTTTCCAGAAGACGGTCAGGAAATGCATCACATAGTCCAGAGCAGACGGCGGCTTCTTGCTGTCACCATCGTCATCGCCTACACACAAGAAAGGCGGGCCACATTTTCACTGAAGTGTTTCTGCGGCTGCTCTGGCCGCCGTCACCGACTTCAGCGTTCCGTTTCGGCCGAGTGACCCGCGGGCCACTGGGCAGGAGCGGAACATGCGGCGCATGCCCTGCTGGTAGCTGCTGACACCAGGCAAGACTGCGGCTGCTCGACATGCTGGTCCTGCTGGTCCGGCTGTGGCAGGGTTGACCCGTCGGGTCTTGGCCGGACTGTCGTTTGCTTTTGCTGCCGGTCTTGCCGGTGACACCACCACGAGAACGCAACACAAGCATGCTTGGTGTTTTTTTTTACTTGCAAATTGTTTACCTGCGCTTATTGTGATGGCCTCCACAAATTGTTCTCTCCACGACGTCGTTCCCACAAGCACGGCCAGTCTGGTCTTCTTAAGAACCTTGTCCACAGCACTCTGGCACACAATGTTGTGTCAAGACACGCCAACAATTGTCGGACACAAATCAATACTTGAACTTGAAGACTATATGTGACCGAAGAAGATTTGATGAAGGTGACACCTTAAACTCGTAAGACCCTTCAATGACGACTTCCAGTTTGACGTTTTCGCCCAACATCGGTCGACCCAACCGGGCGATCCGCCGCTCATCTTCCTCTTTTGTCCCCAAGTTCTCGGCTCCTTCTGAGAGACACACACTTGCGCTGAAAGGCCCTCGCAGAGGATGGACGACGACAAAGCTCACCTGAGATGGTTATAATGGAAGCGGGGTTTGGTTTTTCTTGCCGTTGGAGCTTTCTGTAGACCGGCTCCTTGCCTGTCGGATGATGAGGTGAGAAGGAAGTGAGAAGAAGGTGAGAAGGTGGTGAGGAAAAGCCAAAAAGAGAGGTGAGAAAAGGTTTTGGGAAGAAGACACATGGTACACCTGACCACAAGGTCCTCCAGGAGCACAGACTGGATCGGCGTCCACCAGTCGCCGCAAACAACCAGTCAGTGTTCTTGAAGAAAAGTGCTCTTACCGAACATTGGTTTGTCTGTCAAAACAAAAGCGTGACATTACTCATTAGCCGACATGATGTCCTTCCGAAAGTTCTGCTTTCGCTCACCTGTGAGCAAGAATCCACCTACAGAGAAAGAGATAAGAACACACTTTGGCTTCATTTTCTCAGAGAGCTTGCTTGGAAAAAAATGCGTACGACCCAAAAAAGAACAGAAGCCCAAAATATTGAAAAACGGGCATGTAGCATGAAAGGCGACTTACCAACTTCTTGAAGCAGAACAGCTGAGGACGTCGACCACAAAACAGGAAAGAAACGTGTTTTCAGCTTTGTGACACACAAACCGAGCAAAGCAACAAACATTTGGGTCTTTGGCTGTTTTTTTTTTTTTTTAAAAATGTGATAACATCAAGATCTGAATTATTCCAAAAACTCTGATGAATTATTGAGATAACTACCAAATTCGAGGGCAAGTCGAGTCAAATTGACTTCTATGGCCCTCAATCAGAAGAAAGTCTGGAACGTCCCCACAGTTGACAAATATTAACGACATTCCCTGATCTGAACCCGCAGGAGGGCTAGGAAAAACGCCCAAAATGCGAAACCTTGAAAAGGAGCCAGATGGGGTCGCACAATGCTGAAATCCTCAGAAGATGTGGTCAGCCATGTGCAAACCTCCTTTCGGACCTAGGAACTCAATAGTCCCTAAAAGTGTACTCATTGTATGGACTGATGACGTGTCAAAAGTGAAATGGAAATGAAATGCTGTAAGCTAAAACGTTTTTTTTTGTCAATTGGCCAAACCTTTAAAATACAGAGACGTTGTGGCTTCATCAATTCGCGCAAGAAAGCTTTTCAAGATTGTCCTCGAACATTGACTTGGGGTCAGTTTGCATGTTTTTTGCCTGAGCAGGAACAGAGCTGTGCGCTTAGCGAGGTGCTTTGCTCGCCCCGGCGAGAGGTGAGAAAGGCCACACCCCCACCTTTCCTGTGGCTCATCTCCAGCAGTCGTGGCTTGTCAATCTCCACCCAAAACTTTTTGTTCTTCTCGTACGCTTCGCCGTCGATGATGTTGATGCGAAGCGTTTTACTGAAACACAAAGAGAAAGAAGCATGACGATGGTGATGATGAAGCCGTCACGAAGAAGAAAAAACTCGCCGCCTGATCGGTTGATGAACTCCCGCTAAAAAGGGACGCGGCAGCAGCCGGCTAAGATGTTTTCTCGTCTTATGACCCGGTTCGTGTCGCACATAATTTGCACTCACCAGATCTCATCGTTGTCAAACTCCAGGACGCCGTGAGTGTCCTCGAAGTCTCGGCCGCCCCCTTTGGCGGTCCCTTCAATGGTTCTGTATGGCACGGCAACCACTCCACGAGCGCCAGTGGTCCGGACGACCCCGATCTCCATCACGCCGATGTTCTCGCTCACAGTCATTGCCGGCTCCTCAAAGGTGAAGATGCCTGCGTGGTCGTCGTCAAATATGCTGACCGTGGCTGTCCAAGGCAAAGCCAGAGCCGCCGAACTGCCGTCATCTCTTCCCTCGACGCCGCCGTCGCCGCCCGAAACAACCCTCACGCCGCTTAAGTGGACCAGGAAGTGCTCCTCTTCCTCAAAGACATCGTCGTCGACAATTTCAATACGGATTTCCTTCTGGGTCTCGCCGGCCCGGAACACCAACGTTCCCCGCTTGCAGCAGAAATCCGAACCGGCTTTGGCAGTGCCGTCTTGCGTCTGAAAGTCAACAGCGATGCTTGAACTCAGATCGCCTGCTCGACGCACATTCAGTGCAACGCTGCCGCAGTTTTCCAAGCACTGGTACCTTGCCGGTTGGAAGAACACCTCAGCGGACCTTTGGGACGCGACGTCGCGCCAAGGGATGCCGCGGTCGGGGTCGGCAGCCGACTCGTTCTTTGGGATGTCCGTCGCGGTCTGCGAGGCGTGGCACCGGTGGAACGTGCCACTTTGGTCCCGCTGTGTTGAACCGTGGTAGACGGCGAGATCCCGAAACTGCTCGGTCTCCTCGACCCAATGTTTGGGTTTCAAATGCTCCGGCCTCCTCGCTGGGCCGTCTTCCAGCGGCACGTCAAAGCGCAGCTCGGTGTCAAACAGGGCCGGCATTTGGAAAGGAAGCTCCGGCTCACCCTCGGTCTCTATGATGACCCCCCTGCGCTTCCCCCCTCGGTAGCGCTTGTACACGTACTTGTAGAAGAGGAGGCGGCGGTCGGCCACGTATGCAAAGCTGACGCAAACGGGAAAGAAGAAGAGTGTCAGAAGCCCCTCCCAAATCTCCACGACGCCCGGCGAGAAGAAGGCCAGGATCAGGTAGAGCCACGTGTAGGCAAAGACACTCCAGGCGGCCGTGACGAAAAAAACGCGCAGGTGCTTGACCCTGCGGGTCTCCCCGTCGGGGATGACGTAGACGCAAAGGCCGATGATGACAAACATGTTGAAGGCAGCGCTTCCCACGATGGTGTTGGGCCCCAGTTCTCCGGCGTCAAAGTTGTGACCGCAAATCTCGACAACAGAGAGCAGGATTTCCGGAGCGGACGAACCCAGCGCCATGAGAGTCAGGTTGGACACGGTCTCATTCCAGATGCGCACGGTGGTCGTGAACCTTTCCCCGTTGGATTTTTTGACGCTTATCTGTCGCTCTTGAGATGTGATGACCTCGATGGACGCCATAAAGCGGTCGGCGATGATGGACACGCCCACGAACATGTAAGCGAGACCCACAAAATAAATGGTAGCCCTGGCCAGGCGGTCCGGGAGGCCGGGGTCCTCCGGTTGCCACGGGGACAAGACGACGCCGTCCTTGCACTTGGTGCCGCCGCTGCATTTGGTGTTGTTGCGCAGCGTGTCGTTCATCCGGGCGACGGCAGCGCAGCTCGCCGCGTTCGCAAACACCAGCGGCAACAAAACAAGCCACGATGACGGCGTCACGGCTCGATGCATTGCGAGATGTTAGCGCTCCTCCGCTAGCCTGCCGGATGGAAAGACGCGAACGGCGTATTACAAAAAAGAACAAATTCAATCAGACGTTATCAGGCTCACATTTCGAGGACCACCAAACCACTTTCGACTTTTTACGTAACCATGTGAAAAGAAATAATTGATAACGAAAGCCAGTTGCAGATTGGACGTGACGTCAAAGGGCAACGACGACGGCATATCAACTTTGTTGCCTGACACCGTTTGGGGGGAGAGAGGGATTTACTCATCCGATCCCGACTTCAAGTTCTTTGTGCAAAAAATAATTCACCCCCAAAAAAATCATCTGCTCAACATGACGATGTTGCAATCGAGCTTTCGTGATAAAATGGAATACGGAGCTTGATGTTGCGGCATAATTAATACGTCACATTCTCACAAATTGAAAAAAAAAAAGAAAAACGATTTCACGTTTGGTTTGGAATTGTTTGGGTGTTTTTTTTTTTCAAATCAATACTTGATAGAGTGATGTGAACAGCGTATAATAAAGATGATCTGCGCATTTCATATCCAACAGAAAGTTTTCCGTCATGGCTTTAGTTTTTGGATTAAAATATATATTTTTTTTAATTGATTTGTTGATGCAAACTCACCTTCCAAAGCTTTCTATGAACTTGGATAAAAATGTTGAAAAAGGACGAAGAGAAGATGTGAAGAGGACGAGAAGCTGACAGAAAGTGAAGCAGCTGAGTGGGCCCACACACTTCTAATGTGAGTGGGCGGAGCCAAGAGAGAGCTCCCGCCCATATTTGTCACTTCCAGAAGAAAGCATCACAATCAAGACAATCTGCTCTGCTTAAGGAAGGCTTGAAAACAAAACAAAACAAGAGCATTCCTAATTAGTGCAAAAAGAAAATGCTCAGCTCACGTGTTTGCATCGCCAGGGAAACGTGGACGGGGGAGGGGGCGTGATAAGCGCACTTAAGTGAGGAGATAAAGTTCTAAAGATGGCTGCAGAGCGACGGGCTTATCAGGGTGCCGGTGGCCAAACGCCACCAAACAAGGTAACAAACAAGTTAAAAGGTTTGCCAGGTTTGCGATAGCGGCTAACGCTAAAGATTGCAATGACCTTCGCCAACCTTCACCAAGCTCGAAGATCCTAACAGGAAGTGCGTGTGAAAAAATTGCACGTTTTGATCAGTGCGGATGCTCAACACCACTTATTTCCTCAATCCAAAAATGGGTTAGGGTTAGACTTCGCAGCCTGCACAATGGCGCCATCGAAATCCGAAGCAGGCAGCGCTACCGCCTGTACTTCCATCTATGGATGAAATCCTGGAACGCACAAAGTCATTGTAGCGCCCAAATTGAGTTAGCGCATAAGCATGTCAATATTGGTCGTGGCATGGATAGAAACGTAAACAGACCCAGACTTCAAGAAATGCAATCTTAGTGAGCATTTGAAAGGACGCGCATAAGTGCAGTTGACTTTGAAAAAAAAAAAACGGGCCGTTGTGATCCATTTCCTTCTTGAGCGGCGAACAACGCCAGTGACTGGTATCGGTGACGGCCATTTGCGAGTACTCGATGCCTTGAAGTCAGGCCGGCATCAGCTCGATTCGAATCCGCGGTAATCGGTACTCAGGATTCAAATGTGTCTGGAATGCTATGAGAGCATCATGCCATCCTTTATTTACTTGAATTGCTCCTTACAGGAGCACTTGAAAACATTTTTGTTCAACTCATAATATCTGATGAAATTGGAAATGCAAGCTCATTGTGCATGCAGTGATGTAGTTACGAGAAGAGAAGAGGAATTTGGTTCTTTATTTTCATGCAAGTCAAAAAGTCAAACATATCCCAAATCAAATACTGTATCTTGCGCCGCTTGGAATGCCAGCAGGCTAATCATGTGCCGCCGCCGCAGCGCTGTTGGCAGTCATCTCGAGACTACGAAACCGGTTGTCAGGCTCCGACTTCCTGTGTCTGAAGACCAAAAAAAGGACATCCTTCAATGTGTGCTGCTGTCTTTTGACTGTAGGGAGCAGTGCGAGGACGTGTTGTCGAAACACAACACGTTCCTTCCCGCCGCCTACCTTCCCTCCTCAATATCCAGAATGTTCTCAGGCAGGCGCACATTGAGCGTCTCAGGAAGCAGGAAGACGAGCGCGCCACTGAGTATTCCCGTGGCGGAAAAGATGAGCGCCGGCAGGAACAACCAAGTGTCCTCAAGCAGCATGATCATCGGGGCCACCGAGCTCCCGATGCGGCACAGACAGGAAGTGTAACCGATTCCACACTGCCTGTCCAAAGAAACAAATCGTGGCTATCGTGTGCTAGCGACATGGGCTCACTGAAAGCAGAAGTAAACGATTGACTTGCATGACGCTCAAACTACTTCCATCCGAAGAAGAGAAGCAGAGATGGGGAAAACCTGGTCCAGAAAGTCAAAACCCTGCCGCAGTTTGGCTTTTGGCCGCAGGTGCGTCTACCAGATGAGCTCGTTTAGCCGCCAGTTAAGCAGACGCACCCGTGGCTAAATCCAAACTTCGGGACCTGGATTTGCCACCTCCGAAGACAAGTTGAACTTCGGTGTCCCAGAGGCTAGACGTAGACCGACCGTCTCGAGAGTGAGGCTTGGTGGTCTTACCGAAGGACGGTGGGGAAAAGCTCGGCCGAGTAGAGGAACGCGGTGGTGAACGCCGCCTCGGAGAAGCCCTTTGCCACCACGGCCACGCAGGTCCGTAGCACAGACAAGTCTGAAAAAGAAAAGGGAAACGCGCACTCGAGACCTGGCCTCATTCGGCTTTGTCTGCCGCTTGCGCTCACCGAGAGGAATAGCCGCATTGATGGCGATGAGCGCGCCCGTCGTGATCAGAAATCCTGCCTGACCGTTGCGTCGCCCGATCCAGTCCAGAACAAAGTAGGCCAGGATTTTAGCGGGCGCCTCGATGGCCCCGTAGATGAATTGCGTGAGGTAGATGTTGACGCCGAAGCCTGAGATCCTGAAGCTGATGCCATAGTAGAGGAAGCCCACGGAAAACCAGAAGACTCCAGAGACCAGCGTGATCTTCCTCAGCTGAGGCGTCTTGAGCAGATCCAGGTAGGAATGGCTCGTGTTGGCCATGTCGGACATGGCCGCCTTCTCCAAGATCTGCAACAAGAGGGGGCTTTTCACGCAAAAGTGGCGCAGGAAGCGTACCGGTGGCGACGCCTACTTCCGGCTGCAGTCTGTTGGCATTCTTCCGGTTCATCTTGGCGCAACGAACAAGGCACTCATGGGCCTCGGCGGTCCTGCCGTTGGCGAGCAGCCAGCGGGCCGACTCGGGCAGCCACCTGGATGGTGACGGCGGCGCACGTGAACGGGGTCGCGCTCTCCGGGCCCCGCAGACGTGCTTCTGACTTACCAGCAACTGACCAAAGCCACAAGACACGGCGCCGTCACGGCCAACATCAGGTGGCGCCATTCTCGGATGGCGTAGGCCAGCAGGGCCAGCAGCATGTTGCCCGCGCTCCACGACAAACTGATGAGCGTGCCCGTCAAGGTGCGATGCTTCACGTCCGTCCACTCGATGCCTGAGAGACACAAGCGTTTAAAGCTCGGGACGGCTACGACAAAGCGAGCGTCGCTCACCCAGAACTGTGCCGATGATGGATACGCCGCTCAATGTCATGCCGCTCAGCGCGCGAGACACGGCGAACATGGTGTAAGAGCTGGCAAAAGCCGAGGTCGCGCCCAACATGGTGGTGCCCGCCAGCGCCGCCACCAGCATCAACTTTCGACCGAACCTGCACACATGACCGCCAAGACCATCGTTTAGTCTTCCGGAAAGAGCCCAAAGAGCAGCACATGCAAAATTGTGGTCCCGCGGGTCATTCACGAGCACCGGGGAAACTGCGAGCGGATTGGTTGACCTGATCGCGAGGGAATCGCCGACTCCAAAGCCTACCGCAGCTCCGTGCATTCGAGTTCATTGGGGGTGGCACGGCTCAGCGGAAGAGCGGTCGTTTCTCACCCAGAGGTTGCGGGTTCCACCCCCCCCGGCCCTTTCCGACCACGTCACAGTGTCCTCGAGCAAGATGCTGAACCTCGAGCTGCTTCTGCTGCTGCGCCGGCCTTCAGGAGGCGAATGTGAAGCGCAAAGAGTGTCTTCATAGGTGGACAAGCGCTATCCAAGTCACGGGCCGTTTGCCATTCATTGGCTTTGAGTTAAGCATGGGCTCGCTGCAGTTTGCTGCCCCCTGGTGTCAAATATCCTTCTCGTCTCACCCCCTGGTTCGACCACCAATAATAAAGCAACATACGTCGGCGTGTTACCTGAGCCGCTTGTCCTCACGAGGGTCACGGGCGTGCCGGAGCCCATCCCAGCTGTCTTCGGGCAGGAGGCGGAGTCACACCCTAAAGTGGCTGCCAGCCAATTGCAGGGCACAAAAAGATGAACAACGAGCCTCGCTCGCAGACACACCTGGGGCCAATTTAGAGTGACCAATCAACCTACTATGAAATGTTTTGGGAATGTGGGAGGAAACCGGTAAAAAGCCACGCGGGCACAAGGAGAACATGCAAACTCCACACAGGAAGGCTGCGAGGCGGACATGCTCACCAGTCGGTCTAATAAAGCGTAACATATCTGCACGCACGGTTAAAAAAAAGCAACAAAGAGTCTTGAGCAGATTGAAATTCCTCCAATTCGATGATCCTGAAAAAACTGATAGTATTTTCTGTCTAAAGGTTGAGTCTTGATCTCATCTGGACTTGGACTTGACCTCGATAAAGGTGCAATTTTAACGTAAACAGACTGTAACCAATCAACAAAGTGCATAGACAATGACAATCAAGGAAGCGTCGGAGAATCAAATCAAATATGTCCAACGCGACGGAATTTTTTTGTTAAAAAAAAACAAACAAAAAAGAAAAGAAAGAGAAAGAAAAGGAGAGCGAGAGGGAGAGAGAGAGAGTTGGTTTCCCAGACGGCAGGAAGTATTTTCCAAAGACAGCTTTTCCAGGACTGAGCCCAAGCGACTGCCGTTCCGCCCCCCGCGCCATCTTGGAAGGGTCATGAGAAGACAGACGTGACCGTGCGTGGAAAAATGGCAGAACCGGCCGGATTTCTTGACCACTTC
The DNA here is from genome assembly GCF_059441095.1 of Idiotropiscis lumnitzeri. NCBI lineage: Eukaryota > Metazoa > Chordata > Actinopteri > Syngnathiformes > Syngnathidae > Idiotropiscis > Idiotropiscis lumnitzeri. The sequence continues at coordinate 26,566 of NC_142396.1, read as the reverse complement.
CTCTTTTTCACGCTTGTTTACAAGAGTCACACAAGACACGGCAGAAGACTCGGTGCTTTGTTGTGACTTTCTGTCTGCTAACTTACTTGTCAGAGAGATGTCCAAAGAGGATGGCGCCAAAGGTCACCCCCAGGAAGAAATACGTGGCCAACACCTGATTCAGTTGCCGGTTCTCGCACACCAGGTCCCACTGCACGCACACAGACAGAATGGAAGACTTGATCCAAACCTGGTCCAGATTTGCTCACAACCTGCTCAAGACCCGATCAAAGCCCCTGAAAAAGACCTGGCATACACCTGGGCCAAGACTTGATTGGAGTCCGATTAAAACTTGGTCAATAGTTGATCGAGTCCTGATCAAGACCTCTTGTATATTTGTGCAGGAAAAACAAAACGAGGAGTGAAGTCTTTCCACGGCAGGCACCTGGAGTTTTTGGGGGCACGCGGTGAGGGAGGGGGGTCACCGCAAGCAAAAGGTTCGTTCAAAGCAGAGCAGAGGTGGACTTGGCCTCACCTCGGTGGCGGTGGTCGAGGTGAACTCGGATCTGTCATAGACGTAGCCGTGAGGACAAAGCCCGGTCCAATTCTTCTCCAGGGTCAGGTTGCCGCTCGTCGACCCGTCGTCGACGCCGCATGAGCTCCGGGTGCCGGCTTCGGCTCGGGTCAAGTCCGGGGCCGGTGGTCCGTGGGCGCAAATGTGCGCTGGTGTCGCTGACACAAAGTTGTGCAGCAAGAAATGGAGCGACAGGATGGCCCGCGGGAGGCACAGGATGCTCAGAACGAGGAACTGGAAGTTGGAGAAGCCGCCGACATCGTCGAGGATTTCCTCGAACCTCATGGCGCACGCTTGCTTGAGCGACTTCAGAGGCGTTTCTGCTTCTTGGGCTTTTTGAGGCAGAAAGAGGAAGGGGCGTGCGTGCGAGCGGGAGGAAGACATTCCTTGCTTGATCCGCAGCTGGCAACAAGACAATTCGACATGATGTCTTGTTCCGCATGACCAGTGGTGGACCGTCAAATACTTTGTTACTGTACTTGTGTTGGTCGATCCATTTCTTTTTTCTAAGCCAACCCTCAAAGTTACATACAATATATAGTTTGTAAATCTCTTACCAAAAGTTACCTTACTAGTAAAACAAGTGAGGAAGTCTCATGAGAAACCAAATAAGAAATATTGATTAGATTGACCAAACAAATAGTTACCTGTACTTCTTGAAGTACTCAAATACTTATTGAAAGTGATCTATCGGATGGAGATGCCGATTAAAAAAAAAAAAAACTTGACAAAGATCTCACATTAATGAACAACAGAAAGTACCAGATCAATATTTGTTTCTGAAGAGGAACGGAAAATGGCAGCGAAGGCAAAAAAAAAAAAAAAAGATCTGGCAAAGTGGCTTTCATTCCAAAAGTTGCATCATCGGGTTGACCCCATTTGGATTGGCTCCATTCTATTGCGGTCGCACCTCACGGAGATGTCGGCTTTCCCGACGATTGGGGAACATAAGCTCCCATTTCTCGCCATCTCCGTTTGTCACTTCTGCTGACTGAAAATGACATCGCAGTTGCTCAAGTAACGACCAATCACGGCTCACCTGCATTCTAAAGCTGAGTCATGATTGGTCGCTAGCTGAGCACCAAGAAACTGTGATGACATTTTCAGTCCGCAGAAGTGACAAGATGGCCACCCGCTGAGATGGATTTTACTGCTCAACTCGATGTTAATCGGAATGCGGCGTTTTCACGAGTGGGACGACATTTTTTTTGTTTGTTTGTTTTATGACTTCTAATTTTAATTATTGCCCTAAAAATAATGATAATTGTTTGACCTTGGTAGCTGGGTGAAAAAAAACGTTTTTTCTTGTCGTTATTGTGAGTCATCATCTTTTGTTTGTTGCCAACGCTCGCCACGCTGAGGAACACGTTTTGATGGCCTCAAAATTCAAAGCAATCGCCCGAGGTGGCCGCGCATTCGTCCGTGAGCGCCCTTCGATATTTCGGTCCGAGTCAGGCAAACGGCGTCGAGAACGGACTCCGAGGTGCTGCACAACTGAAAATAATGGGTCACAATCTTTCGGTCGCACGTTACGGATTGTTTTCAGAGCGTGCCTGTCCCTTTTTTGTTCTTTTTTCTTTATTCATCTGTGTGTGACGCGGAAATGATGTGGACGCTGACGGGAACTTAGCGACGGAATGACGACGGCCACCTCTGTTAATCGATGAGTCCCATCATTTGCTGTGCGCGTTTTTTTTTTTCCGTTAGACTCGCTTTCAAGAGTTGTACTTTTTTCCACAAGTCCGTTGACTTGTACTCGAGTACTCTTGCCACATGTGCTCATGCGCCTAATGGCCACATTTCCCGTTTGCGGCGTGACTTTTGACCCGACTTGATCGGATCCGCCTACGGACAACCGATTATTGACACTTCATTCCTCGGCCTTTGCAATGCGGTCACATGGACGGCGAGGCCACGTCAATGTCGACGGGAGGAGAGAGCATGTCTTTTGTTTTTGGGCAATGCACCGACAGTGTGCCGCTTTTCCCCGAGGAGAGCGAGCGAGCGTGCTTTGAACGTGGGCGACATTTGACAATCAACGTGGCAGTTGTCCCAATACTTTTGCTCACATGAAAAGTTGCTGGGAATACTCGTCGCTCAAAAGCTTAATGTTCGATTGAACGTGAAATAAAATACAAATTGGAGGAAAGAAAGAAAAAAAAGTCATCAACGGTTGGACTCGGTTTACATGTTCAAAGGCAGTAGGAAGAAGTAGAAAACGTTTCGAGTTTGTTCTCATATCACATTCTTACACGATTGCTATCCAAAAAAGGCATTTGGAGAATAAGTCGAAGAAAAACCAAAAAGTTGGCACACTTCTTTTAACAGAAGGACAAGCATGGCCCGTGAACTCCTTCAGTGGTCGTTGTTCAGGTTGTGGGTCCGATTCTCAAACCTTGCGAACATGTGCAAGTGTCCTTGCGCAAGACACGGTTACGCACTGCTGTTGCAACTGAATCCTTTTTCGTCAACCAATAAAGGTGAAAGGAAGGTGCCAGAAAGGTGCGGAGACAGGACTCGCCCGAGACGCCCTCGGACACAGCTGCCGCCGCGGCGTTCGTTGACGGCCGCACGCTAGCAACGTGCTCGCGCTTACTTTCAGCTTGCTGACGAGCACTCTGTCCGGACTTGACCTGTGACCACCGCATGCACGATGCGCAAAAGGTCGGCCATCTTTGAGAACGGCACCAAACGCACGAGAACAAAATACCTTGAATGCCTGCGCATTGACATCCAAATAAACAGAATACAAATAGTGCACACGCGTCTGATTTATTTTCAAAATGATGTGTTATTAAATGATTACACTAAAGCAACTATCTTTCTGCTAGAACTCAAAGTGAGAAATATGATTACTTGCGTTCTGATGTTTTGACAGTTACTCATGGCGTGCCACAAGGGTCTATTCTTGGCCCACCTCTTTTTGCCACGTGCATAAATGATGTGGGACAGAATGTGAAAAAAAGGAACGTTGTCATTTTTATGCAGATGATATGATTTTGCATTCTTTTGTAACTACATTTGCTGAACATTGAATACTTTGATGATCTCAGACGGCACATGGGTTGGGAATCACAGCACCTACGTTATTTGTCCGAATGTAGTTGCCATAGGAAAGCGAACAAACAAGCGTGCTCAAATTGAGCCGGGTACGCCGATTACGTTGGAATTTATTGTTCCATTTCATTAGACGGATCAGCTCAACAAACAATACGTAACAATTAAAACGTGTTTAACCAATCGTATATACATATACACGGATCAGGGCTGTCAAGCAATTTTCGCCTGACAACACTAACATATCAATTGATGTCAGGTGAACACTCAAAACAATTGGGTTAAAAATAACAATTTCGAGTACAAACAAAAAAGGAGACAATTGGAGCTTGGTTTGTACCAATTTAAGGATTGTTTTGTGCAAAAATACCGATCGCCCCAACCCAGAAAGTTGGGTCCAATTGACCCAAATAGTGGGTTGGTCCATTTTGAAGCCAACGGTTTTTAGAGTGTCATTATTTACAAAGACAAGCAAATTAAACAAGCGGATTGGTTGGACAAATTGTCTTTCAAAGTCACTTGTGTTTGATTCAAGAGGTTTGACCTTCAGCAGCACAGCCACTTTTGCCTCTCTCTCTCTACATATACACATATATATATATATATATATACATACATACATGCATATATATATATATATATATATATATTTATATATATGTGTGTGTGTATATATAATATATATACACATATATATACACACATATATATACATATATATATATATACATATACATATATATATATATATGTATGTTCCTTTCAAGCACTTGCTGTCATCTTGTTTCAGTTTGAGTGACAGCTCAGTGAGCCGTCTTCCAGCGTTGAAGCAAAGTTGAATGCCTCCAAAGCATCACGTCTCGTCTTGCGCTCCACAACAAACATGTCCGTTGTCAGTGCGCGTTAGTGGAGGGATGAAGATGAGGCCGCATCGGATTGGTGGAGCGTCGCGGCCGAAGGCTGCTGGGGGACAGGGCCGGATGGGCGGGGGTTGAGACGAGGGGGAGGGGCGTTGGAGGGACGGATGAGAGGCGGCGGTTGCTGCAAGGCGGGGCGGGGCGGCTGCGAGGCCGGGTGGGGGGTCTGCAGGGAGGGGCGGGGCTGCTGCTGGAGGGGCGGCGGCTGGCGATGCAGGGAGGGCGTGGCCGGCAGGGACGGGCGCAAGAGCGGCGGCGGCTGGTGGAGGGAGGAGGCGGGGCTTGTCACAGTCATCTGCGATGAAGACGGGGCAGTGATGGGACACGCCCCCAAAGCACCATGAGCCTTTGAACAGAAGGGCAGAGCCTAAGTCATGCCGTTTGCAACAGCCCATGCCCTCAACTCGATGGCCTGAACCATTCACTGGCACTTTTTATTTTTTCTTGGTCTAACTTTTAAACTTTCTTATAGCACACTTTTCTAAACGCCAATGAGCTCCCTCCTTATTTTTTCCTCCTCCACATGCTCGTCTTCAAATCTTTTTACGGCCTCGCCCCAGCGTACCTCTACGAGCTCCCCCACCCCGACGCACCCGCCCGCTGCCTCGGGACCAAAAGCTGCCGGAGGTGCCGAGGACGAAGCGCAGCCTTTAGTGTTGCCAGCCCTTCCCTATGGAATGACCTTTGACCCATTGAATGTAAGGCAAGCCCCGCCCCCTCTCTGTCCACTTTCAAAAGTCGTTTGCAGACACATTTTTATTCTTTAGCTTTTGACTCCACATGAAACTGTCGCTTCTGTGTTTTAATTTGCGGCTAATTTCTGAGAGCATCTGGAAAGCTCTTTGTTGCCACTCCAGCTGTTGTCAGATGCGCTGCAGAAATAGAGTTGGATTGGATTGTTCACCACGACACGGCCCATCGATAGTGGCAGAATGTTGTTTTTCTGGATCCGTACTTTACTGGATTGCATTTATGAAGGGGTACTTTTTACTTTGTTACATGTGAGATGGCGCATCTCAACTCTTTACTCTGCTACTTCTCCAACTGTGTCGACGTCACACCCCCTAATATTCTACGGCCAGTTCTTCTTAATATTTTCTCACGCATGTGATGTTTTCCCACAGCGGCGAGGCAATGTCGAGAAGTGATTAAGCAATACAAATCAAGCGCACATGACATACAACGCTAAATGAAGCCTAGCTAGCCAGCTAACCCTCGGACGGACGATATCATTGTGCACAAGTTTACACATTCAGACTCAAGCTCATTATTGACATTGATCAATATTCAATGTTTTTGCAGAATCTTTCACAAAAGTAAAAAAATAAATAAAATAAAAAAAGACTAAAATGACTTCTCAATACGTGAGCATCTCACGATGCTGCACAATTTGAGTGATTTAATTCAATTGGAGAGAAAGAAATGTTATGCGATTAAGTGACTTTGATTCTTGACCTTTTTTTATAATCTATCTAAATAATAACAGCATTTTTGTAAACCTCTGACTCACGACGACAATGAGCATTAGAGTGGCACAGTAGCCTCTTTTTCAGACTATAAAATCCTTTGATTTTCTCCCAAATCAACAGGACGCCTTATAATCGGGTGTGCCTCGTTGTAGGGCTGGGCGATAAACCGAAAATTTACCGTTACCGAAATTTATTATAATGACCGACATCATTTTTCACATGTCGGTAAATTTGGTGTTTAAAAAAAAAAGAAAAGTATTTTCTGTCTGCGGCCATGTTCATGCCCCTTTAAGACGCCTTCAGCGCGTGTAGTAACGCGACTCCACCCAGCTGAACAAGAAAGAAAACAGACGACGCAGTCGTAGCTGGCGATTCAAATCCAGAAGCGGCTGACGCGGCGGAAGACGAAGTAACGTTAGTTGAAGTTGTTCCTGTTGCGCTTGTCCCAAAAAGAAATTAGACAGACGATGTTTGAGCAAAAGAACACGAACTACAAAGTGCGTCGTAAGCACCCAAAACAGCGCGTTCAACCTTTTTTTTCACCACCCACAACACAACCTTGCTGTTGACTTGGAGCTTGAGCTAAAGGTTCAAAGTGAGAAGCAAGATTCGACAAGTGACAACATTACGGCGGCGACACCATCCGAGGGAAAGTCGAAGAGGTGGACGCGATAGCCGGGCACATAGCTAAAGATAGAGCTCCGCTAGCTACAGTGGAGCGCAAGGGATTTAAAGTAGCCGGCATGAGGTACGAAAATATTTGTCGCAAACCGTACTTCCCGATATGGACAACATCGGGACGGGAGCGTCGACATGTCAAGTATTTTGCATCCACATCCGACTTGTGGTCGAGTCGCAACATGGATCCCTGTTTGCGCCTGATTGTGCATTACATAAACGACAAGTGGCGACTGCGCACCAGAGTACTCGAGATGGCACATTTTCCTGAAGATGCCCACTTGTTTATTTGGCATTGGCATTTCATTGACATTTTTTTCATTATATTTCGCATTTTGTTACCCTTCACTCAATATTAGCCTTCTCACTAATAATCGCAAGTGTTGCCAACAGATTCATTCTTGATTAGTGACAGACCAATTATCTGCTGGGCCAATTATCGGGGCCGATATTTGGCATTTTGCCGATTATCGGCATGGGGCTTCTCTCTCCCACTGCTGTGCTGGTGGCCCCGCCTGCAGAAGCAGATTTGGCCCACCCACTGCACCACCTGTTTGGTTCCTTGTGCAGTGGGTAGGAGCCAATAAGCAGCAAGCTGCCTGTTTGCTTTTTCACCTCGAGTCACACGCACTACAGGAGAGGTCCCGTGAGCAGAGGAAAGTAAGGCAGCAGACTTTGCCGAAATTTTAATAAACGTCAGCCTACTACTCACAACTAATCAGAAATGATTTGCCACAGTAAACTTGAAATAGATGTTTGTTTTCATTGAACTATAAAACATGCAGCTGAGGCTGGGAGCTCTGTGCACTTTTTGTTCGGCTTTTAAAATAGAGTTGTTCATTCTCTAAAAAAGCTGTAACATGTTGTAAATCATTAAAGTTGTTTCATAAACATATGCTTAAAGGCATTTCAACTTCTGGAGTTTTGTCAAAATTTTGACACCATCTGACCCCTTTTTTCAAACAAATGAATATTGACTTCGGTATCGGCCCGGGGAAAAAAAAAAAAAAAAAAAAAGCATATCGGTCGATCACTTTTCTTGATTTCTCGGACCGACAAGAGTAAATGTGAACTTCTGACTACAGACGCGGCTAAAAACAACATTACAGCCTAGTAATTGGATCAAGCGCCCCGCCTACAATCGCGTATCAATTTTACCTCATCGTCTTCCTCGTCAGTGCTCCGCCCAGAGGGCGTGGCGGAAGCATTTTTCGACTCCTCCCCAAAGGCGGTGCTGCCATCTCCTTGCTCCGCCTCCCACTCTTGAAGCACCTCTTCCAGGTTGAAACGCCGGCGGTAGTTGACGAAAAAATTCTTCACTTGTCCCAGCGTTTTGTTGCCGATGACATCGGCGATGGCCTGGAAATCTTTGCCGTACTTCCTGACACCTGAATCGTGGTTTAGCAATGACATCATCATGAGAGTCAAGCAGTTGATGAGGTCAAACGACACACTTGCATGCATCTCAACTTTCGGCATCACTGCTCATTTCAATGTTTTGCAATCAAATGCATGCTCGTTGCTAAATGGGCCCACTAGAGGGCGCACAACATCTTTCTTTTAGCCATTGTATATTTGGAAAGACGCAACTGATTGCAAAATGCCGGTCGACAGCTCCAGTTGAAAGGAGGTGCGCTTGTTTTTGGGGGGTTTTAGCGCTGCCATAACTTTTTAAACATTAACGAGGTCTTTTTTCCGAACAGTTCACATTTTTGGAGATTGACAATTTTTCCTGAAGCATGTGAAAATTGGTCCATCAGTTCTAAACGGTTTCCAGATCTTAACATGAAGTTGTTTTGCAAAAGGTTCATGCGCAACATGAAATACGGCTTTCACAGTATCGTTGACATTAAAGCCATCGCCGATGGCTCACCTGATTTGTAGCCAGAAAAACATCAATAAATTCATATTTCCAATATGTGCTCAGAATTAAAAATCTTTTGGGGGTTGAGAACTGATGGACCACGAGAGAGCAAACTGTGGTGAAATGAGTGTGATGACACCAGCAATGTAGTCTCCAATGAAGAGGTGCGGGGAAAGCCGGAGCACCCGCAGAAAAGCCACGCAAGCACCCTTTTCTCCAGATACCCCAGCAAATTCCACAAGGAAAGCCACTGCCCGGGTTCAAATCCACAATCTTGCAACTATGCGGCGTACATGCGCAATGGCTGATCGGATCTTTCCGATTGCAAAGGCGAGGGAGGAGTCACCTTGAACGGCGAGCAGCTGCTCGTCGGTGGTCCAGCGAGCGTTCACCTTCTGAGCGCTCTGAAAGCATCGACAACAACATTAGAAAGCGCTCGCATCACGGGCACCAAACGACGGCGACTCTGAACCAACCTCGGACAGGCGGAAGTCATTAATTCCACATTCCAAGACGTGCTTGAGTCCACTGTTCATCTGTTTGGCGTTTTGAACCTGAACCAGACAAAAGAAAACCTCACGTGCCCATACTAATCGGCGGGCGGCCATTGTGCACTCACATTTCTTTTTTGTTACTATTGAAATGTTTATTAAAGCACACTAGGCTGAGCGATTGATCGTTTTGGGACCGAAATCGCCATCTCAGACAACGCAATTTCGAGATTGTTACAGCTGCGTTTTTTTTTAAAGGGCTCTTGTGCTCCACACTCACTAAGCAGCGCCATACTGATTTAAAAAAATAATAAAATCCAATAAAAAAATGTTCTTTATTTGCACTAGATGCAAGTCCGTGCACAGCAGCAGCAGCAGAAAATTCAAATTGCATTATCTGGCAATCCGATTTTTTTCCTAAAATTGTTCAGCACTCGTGCACACGGTCCACTATTGCGCCAATAAAATAATGTCATCAACTTAAGCAAATGAAACATTATTGGATCGAAGAGTGACACTTGAGTCAACAATTGTTTTGTCCGGAATTTATTTGCTCTCGAGGATTTGAAGAGCTCATTGAATTTGAATTTTATTTAATTAATATTTTTTTTTTAAAAATCGAAAATTCCACTTCCTCAACATTACAAATTCTCCAATTTCTGACATCCTTCATCAAAGCAGATGCATCACACAAAAGTGTTTCACCAAATGAAGACACTGCAAACCTTAGCTTTGACTTTGGAAAACAGCAGCAGCAACAACGCACGACGCGACAATCGTGGTTGCAGCATTAATGCAAGGCCATGCGGCATTATGGCGCCCCCTACCTGCCTCTTGAGGGACACCAGCTCCATGTCCAGCTGGCGCAGGAGTGTGTTGGCGGCGGCGGCGCTGCAGGAGACGGCCACCACGTCTTCCTGGGTCAGGTACATGCCTTTTGGGGGGCGACATCGCGAGCGTTGATGGTGGCGGTGCTGCAGCATCTGGTGCTCTCGCCGGCCCGGCGCCAACTTGGAGGCCGGAGTCGTGGGCTCCGCCGGGTTCTGCTGCGTGGGAAAATCGCCACAACTCGTCTGGCTCAAAGCGGACGGCGAGAGGAGTGGTCGCCACGTTCAGGTACCTCTTTCTTGGCTTCCTTGTTGGGGTCGTAGTCGCTGTCATTGGGTTCCGTGGCATTGGCCTCCTCCATCTCCTCGTCACTACAGCAACAGAGACACGATGACAATTACGACGCGACGCTGCAGGATATGTCCCATGGAATGCACGTGGGCGGTCCTGATGCCAACGTCAGCCAATGAGAATGCCGAGTTGGTGGCCAGTCGGCTCGCGAGTGATGGCGTCAGTCTCCATACCCGCGACGCTTTGAAAATGTGTCGGACGCCGTCACATGCAAGATATCGGTTAGATGGAGTTTCCTTTCCATTTTCTGGCCTGCACTACTACTTTGCCAAACAAAGCGACAGCGACAACAACGGAGATCGTGCCTGCCAGGCGACAATTTGATGCCGTTAATCAGATCACAAAATCCATCAAGAAGGTTGCAGCGTCGGTTGTGTGCATGCAGGGACTCTGGCAGCCATTTGGGGCCCCATGAGTAGTAAAAAAAAGTAAGCAAAAAATAATAATTCAATATATATCGATATTGACTGATATGACATACTTGCGTCACGATATAGTTTGCAGCCATATCACCCAGGCCCTAAAATGGACCAATCACGAGAGAGAATGTGAAATTCAGCTATTTTCTAACACTGTCAGCTAAAAAAAAAAAAAAACGAAAGAGATTGAAATGTACTTTTTTTTATTTTTTTAACCAAAGTAGAGTGTAATCTTTCTTTTGGCAGGCTTCACGTTCTCATAGCTTTAGCGCTGGCAAGATTAGTCAATGAATCACAACGACGTCGACGGTGCAAATATTCGACAATTAATTTTAGTCGCCGACGAGTCGTTTATCTCCAGATTTATTTATTTGCCGCAAACAGCCTCGTCTTGCGCGTTTCACCGATTCCCGAGTCCCGAATGGCGCCGCAATGAGGCGAGTCCGGCATCTAACCTGTCGCCCTGGTTGCTCCTGCTGGCCAGCTTTCGGGCTTGGCGGTCCATCAGACTGGTTCTGGAGCGGGTCTTCTTCCACGAGTAGTAGTACTTAACCAGGCTGGAGATGGATTTATCTGGAAGCTGACGTCACAACGGCCAATCAGCAACAGCCAGACAGAAGGGGGCGGCGGCCTGTCGCAGATTGCCGTTTACCATCTGCTGGATGCGGTGAAAACTCTTGCCGTGAAAACTGAACGCTTGCTCAAAGAGAACTTTGTCCTCCACCGTCCACTCGTCGGGAAAAGGCGTAAAGTTGGGAAGGTCGGCCAATGACTTCTCAATGTTGTGTTTGTGCCAGAAGAGCATCCCCAGCGCCTGGATGTGCGTGCGCGCACACACAAACACACACGCATGTACGCGCGCGCGCGCGCACACGCACACACACACACACACGCGCACGCATGGACACTCGCACACATGCCGATTTGTGCTACCATTTGAAACGTGAGCTTGGAAGGCGCGCTTACCTGCTCCACGTTGTAGCCGTGCTTCTCTTTGGCCAGCGCGATGTACTCGTCCACTACGGAGAAAGAGGAAATTACAAAGGCCACGTGAGGACGGACGGACGGACGGGACCATCACTCACGCTTGGCGTCTTCGACATCGTGATAAGGTGACCACACCAACATCCCGCCGTTGTCCCGCTCCGAGTATTTGCTGGAGCCTAAACGCACCACGTTGTCATCAGGAGCAGCTCCAAAAGCAACACTGCGCACTTTTGCAGCCACAAGCAGCTGAGCGTCCAGCAAGTCATCCATGATTGTCGGCATACAACACATCAACTAAAAGATTTTAATGCAAATATTTTGTTAGCTAGATTGCGCACACAGGCCAAAATGTATGTTAGGAATATTAGGAGAGGAACCGATGCGCTTACAAGTACACTTTCTGTGTGTGTGGAGGGATTCATGAATTTGAGGCCATAATCGCTCAGCCCGCAATCTCCAAAAATAGGAAGCACAATTTCCATTAATTTCCAATGACACCGGAAACTAGTATCAAACGGCAAACCTCTTGAGGAAAAAAAAAGCAAAAAAAAAAGCATATTTAGGCATACAGTATTACGTTTTTCTATATTTATGACAGAAGGACGGACAGACGGCATTATTCTTGCTTTGTTGACATCGCATCACTCTTCAATGTCCTTACATTATTGAATGGCTTTTCATGTTTTGATGCTATGATGTCAAATTTGTAAATATTACTGTCTGGAGAGAATTTTGCCGCTTGTTTCATTTGGGGAAAAATTGTTAATTGAATCGAAATCGCAACATTGGTCAGAAAAATCCCAATTCCATCTTTTTTCTGAAATGAATTAGCCCAACAATTACTGTTGGGAGGCTGAGAACTACAATGTACACAAACAAAGACAAGGATGTGCAATCGATTGAACAAATACAAAAAGATGAGGTGAACAAAAGAGACAAACAAAAAAAACAAAACAAATCTCCAGGTTACTTCCTTCTTTGCAAACTTCTTGTCCAAATGGCTTCGGAGTTCAAAGAAAAACTGCTGTCATTATATATGTATGTATATATGTGTATGTATATATATATATATATATGTATATATATATATATATATATATCTCCCAGTTCAAGCTGTTTCTTGCAGTCCTGCGTCCGATTTGAAAAGGCCAAAAGCGGCTTTCCTGCCAGCGAGCACAAAAACGACAAGGAAGAAAGAAGAAAAGCATTGCTCACCAGCCTCGAAATCGGGAATGTTGGCTTGATAATCCTCTCCGACTCGCATGCCAACATCTGCGAACAAGAAAGGCAAAAGTCGTGTGATTGCACTGGAGCGGCCAAGCTAGCTATCCCGCTAGCTTGTTAGCCTCCTAGCCTGCTTGGCCAAGTTGACCGGCTGCGGGGTGCCGGTGTGGTGGCCCACCGTGCTCGTCGTCACTGCCGCTTTCGTCCGTCAAGTGTCCGTTGGACGCGTTGGACGGACTCTTGGTGCCGTTGGAGCGAGCCTTGCCCAGATACTCGGAGCCTTTCTCCATCATGCCCGGCATCCTTACGCCGCTGTGCTCGACCACCGTCGCCGCCGGTAAAGCGAACCTCCCGAGAGGCCGCAAAAGGTTCGCTTGACGCCCACCGACGAGCTCCTCGAACGCCGCGGGACGCCACCAGCATGGGAAGGGGATGAATTACTCCCGAGAGACACAAAATGTCCGCCACCGCCACAGGCAGGTCGAATAGGTCGAGGGACTAACCGACGCAGCGGACGACGCTTTTTTTCTGTCAGCAGCCAGGTCGGTCGCGGGCGTAGTGAGGGAGCGTGAGAGCAGATCCCTCCGCCAACAACGCTAATCTATCAACATGACGCTAACCGAAACACACAAAAGAAACCTACTTCTTGGGATTGATAAAAAAAAAAATTAAAAAAATAAAAATAAAAATAAAAAACTTCTTGGGATTGATTTGACATTGAATGCAAAACAGGAAACTCTTCATAATAACAGCGAATGAGAAGAGACATAAGAAAATGACACTCAGGTTCCACGTATTTGCGTCAATAAGTAGACTGAAATTATTAACAGACTTCAAACAAACAACTTAAGTTTTTTGGGCCCTGTTAAGGTATTGTATTTGATCAAAATTGGTTTTGAATCTGATGTACCTGAAGGATTCTATTACGATTACTGGCATTATTTTAAACACATGCGGGACAGAATGTCGATAATTAAAGTTAGCAGGTTCATATTTACTGAATATTTTACACATTGATGAAACAAGAAGCATTTATTAAATGAAACTAGAAGCACGGGTCACAAGAATGACTGGGATTGTAGTCCTGATGTTTACTGATTTATTATATTATTCTCATATGCTAAATTTATAGTACTTAGTTTAAATGTGTGAACTTTATTGAAATTCTCAGTAGTGAGAATAGATTTGCGCACATAGCATTTCCATGAGCTGCCCTCACATTCACAGCACTTCATGGACAAATACGACAAAGCACATTCTCCACATTGGCTGTAGAGATGCAAACATACCAAATTGGGCACTGGAGGACTCACACAGACGCTATCAAAAGAAAAACACATTCCGAAAGACATAACAATTGGAGATCGGAGCACACGCACATACGCATACACACACACAGACATATACATACACCTGCACCTACACACACACATACACTTGCACATACACGCGCACACATGCACACCGACAAGATTACAGAAGAATCCCAGCGGAGAGAGAGACGGAGGGACAGCCCGCCGGAGAAGGCCAGCCTTGGCGTGCCAGTCTTGGGGACCAGATGGGAATCAACTATCCAGACGATGACTAACCTGGGGAGGACCTTCCCTTGGACATGGACCCGTGCCGTGGGAGGGAGCGAGGACGACCGATTCAACCGATTCAAACTACATTACCCTTGACATAACCTCCTATAAAAACTGAAGCTGGGATGAAAGATGGTGCGCATTTTTCGACTGTGCTCGCCGGAGTGCAGTTTCTCGTGAGATTAAGAAAAAGCCGCCCAGATATCTGTTTTTTTTACTATTTCCTGAACTCCAGAAATCGAAGAAACTAAATATCGGAACTCTAATCAGTTGTTGAGTCTTTATTTGACCCTTTTCTTCTTGAGTACAAAAAAACGAACACGCATTGGAGTAAGTTTGGCTTTTAAAGGTTGATTTACTAACTACTTCTCATTTCCACGGTGACCCAACCGTTTTGTGTTAAATGTTGCCCACTCAGCCTGCGTCGCAGCCTGGCCGTCCTGGAAGGCGATTGGAATAGGGCCATTATGGTAGCAAAACTATTTACAAATGTGTATTTCAATCCACAAATGTGTAAAAAGAATCCGTACTTGTAACCAGTGTCGCAAACGTGTACCGCAAATCTACAAACGTGTACATTGATTTCTATGCGCACTGAGCTTCTTGATTAGCTGCGTTCTTACGTGTGACTTTTGCTACAGTCCTGCCGTGTGTGAGTCACAAATGTGTGCGGCGATTTGCAAATGCGTATCTGGAGACTTGTGTGGCTCCGTAGCTACACATTGAGACCACAAGTAGGTATGTCATCGCTTTTGGAAGTTAGGATGGAAATAAGCATTCAAGTTCCAGGTCGTCTTCAGGCGCCAAACTGTCGCCATCTCGCGGTCAACAGGAGAAATGCTGCTGTTGACAACTTCCGGGAACGTCAAATAAGTGATTCGCATTTCCATTTGTAGAGTGTATTTCGGTGTTTGAATAAAAAATTGAAAATCAACAGTTTTTAGACTTTTCCTTACTTGTTCCAGCCAACCAACTCAAATATCAAGCTGTATTTCAATATTGGTGTTTTGATATTAAAATGAAGATCAAATAACGAGTCGTTGTTTCTATTTTTAAAATATATGTTCAAGTGTAATAATAACCAATCCCCAAAGGTGACACGGACCAGAGAGTCTGGTCGATTTGTTTTAGATTCCCGGAAGTTGTCACCATCAACATTTCTCCGACTGACAAGAAGATGTCGACAACGTGGCGCCTGAAGGCGATGTCGTGTTGTGTCATGATAGCAAAGTTGTCGTTCTTCATAGCATGCGGTTCACTTTGATTTTGAAGAATGTAATGATAAACATATACGCCAGATTCTATTGAAAATGAACAAAATTGTGCCTATCTTTGGAATTCTTAGATTCTGGACATAAATTGGAAAAAAAGGCATGGCTTTTACCTCATAAATACTGGGTTAGTTTTTTTTAAACCTTTTTTTAAAATGTTTTTTAATCTTTTTATTACAGCTTTTTGTTTTTTTGGTATTTTTTGATGACTTTTAAAAAACGAAAAACTTTTTTGTAACTTTTTTGGGAACTTTTTTTTTTAAACATTTTACTTTTTTTGTCAACTTAACCCTAACCCTAACCCTAACCTTAACCCCTAACCCCTAACCCTAACCCTAGCCCTACCCCTAACCCTAACCCTAACCCTAACCCTAACCCTAACCCTAACCCTAGCCCAAACCCCTAAACCTAACCCTAACCCTAATACTAACCTTTATCCTAAACCCTAATACTAACCCTTACCCTAACCCAAACCCAACCCTAACCCTAACCCCTAAACCTAACATTTTTTGATAACTTTTTAAAATTTTATTTATTTTTGTAACTTTTTTTGGTAACTTTTCTTTTTTTTTAACCTTTTTTAATTTTTTTTAAACTTGTTTTTTTTTGTCAACTTTTTTGGTAACGTTATTTTTATTTTTTGTAACTTTTTTGGCAACTTTTTTTTAACCTTTTTTTTTTAATTTCTTTTTTACTTTTTTTTTTTACAGCTTTTTTGTTTTTTTGGGTAATTTTGTTTGATGACTTTAAAAAAAAAAACTTTTTTGGCGACTTTTTTTGGGGAACGTTTTTTTAATAGTTTTTTTTAATTTTTAATTTTTATTTTTTTAAACTTTTTTTTGGAAACTTTTTTTTCTTTTTTAAACCTTTTACT